>NW_006159559.1:3432056-3440455 GCF_000334495.1 Tupaia belangeri chinensis | reverse complement strand
AGGTATGTGTCAGCTGTGCTAGCTATTGGATATATTTAGACTAATTAAGCTCATAGGCAGAACAATTGAATGGGGGGGGAACGGAAGGCATGGAGGGCAACCATGGATGCCAGGGACAATGGAGGAGGAAGATGGGACATAGCAGAGGGTGGGGGATGGGGAATCAGGGATGGCAAGACAAAGGGCAAGGTATGCAGGATGTAAGAATTGGAAAATTATTTGCTGAGAACATGTATGTCGATGTGCTTGATTGAACCAATGCACAGTGTATTTTGGATGGAAAATTCATTGGTGTGTTGTGATGGTGTATAGTGAATTAATGTAGAAAATTTTAAAAAAAGACACTATCAAGAGGTAAGCTAATCTTTAAATTAAATGAATTTTGTAATTCAAAGAGAATAGAAGGCCATTCTTATGTTATATCTACTGAGGAAAAAAGAAATTCAAGGCCATACACCTCCAAAGGAGTCCACAGACGTTTTTTTAGTAAATCAAAAAGGAGAATCAGGCAAAGAATCAATAAGTAACTTTAATGGTCTATAAAAATTATGATTGGTTATAAAAAGATAGCAAGCAGAAAAACTAATCACAGAATTGCAAAATCTTAACATTACTGAAAACCTTCCCACCAGCCCCACATTCTTTAAATAAAGAAGCTGTGGGGGGGTGGGGGCGGGGAAGAAGCTGAGTGTTTGTTTATGTGGCTTGCCTCAAGTCAACAGCCAGTACCCGGTCTGGCCTCTGCTGGGACCCCAATAACTGCTTGCTCCCTTCTTCTTCTAGAGAAATTTCTTTCTAACTTGGCTGTTGCAAACTACTCCACTCATAAATGCTAAAACACATCAAATTAAACTTTAATTATCTGGTACCGCAGCCACAGATACAAAATAGTTTCAAACATCTAGTCTGAATGTAATAAGCCTTTCTGGACAATGACCCAAAATTTTCTCAGATGTTTCTCCAAAAAGCTAAAGCAAATAAGAGAGCTAGTTTAAATTTTCATAGTACATGACCTAGTTACCAACAATTAAAAAAAATGGCATCTTTAAAAGAAAACAGCAATAGAGAATACTGTTCCATTGCAGTTGAAAACTAGTGCTTTCAGGGAATAAGAGAAATGAAGATTTTCTACTAAAAATTCAGCTTCCAGCCCCTAGGCTTGAGTGGTAGGGTGCCCCCTGTATCCTTCTCTCTGTCTCCCTCTGCCACTCTCTGTCTTCTCATCTTTTTGTAATTTTTCTTTTTTTTTTATTTTTTCTTCTCTTATCTTGCTAGTAATCCCCTTCGTCCCCTTCCTCCCATTTAGGAGAGGCAAGGGGCAGGCAGAAGAAGACACTTCCATTGTAGCTGAGAACTAGTGTTTCACGTAACACACTCACATATCACGTGGTTTTCATTTTTTGCTTTTAAAAAAATAATAAAATTTTGGGGTTTTTTTTTCTCCTCTCGCTGTCTCTTCTCTTACTCTGTTTTCTTTTACCTCATCACTTTGCTACCCAGCCTCCATGCACTAACTGTCTAGACAGATCTAAGGGAAGCATAGCCAAATAGCTGAATACTATATTAGGGTTAACATATTCCTCAATACCCACAGAATCTGCTGCACAAAGGGATAAAAACGGACTGGCAAAGAGATTGCAGATCACCTCTTCCTGCACACCTCTGAACGCTGAGATTGAACTTCTAGAAATTGAGAAGAAACGTATATACCATCGGATGACTAGAAACCACCACAGAGGTCCAAGAAATATGAGAAACCAAGATAATACCTCACCTTCAATGGAAAAGAATAACTCCCCTTCATCCACACACAGTACAATGGAACTCAAGGAAATGTCTGATAAAGAATTTAGAATATTCATAGTGAAGAAGCTAAGAGAGATGCAAGAGAAGAGAGACAATGAACTCCAGAAGAGGCAGGAGTAAAGAGCCAATGAGTTCCAGGAGGTGAGGAAATTTTTGCATGATCTGAAAGAGGAGATACACGTCATAAAAAAGAATCAAATGGAACTCTTACAGATAAAGGCTGTAATACAGGAAACCAAAACTTCTCTTGTAAGTATTAAAAGTAGACTAGATCATACAGAAGATCAAATCTCAGATGTGTAAGAGAATCACTGGCCTAGAAAAATCCACCATAAAGACAGAAAATAGCCCAAAAAATGAGAGAAATATACAAGAAATACTAGATACCATTAAATGTCCAAATATCCGAATAATAGGTATCCCAGAAGGTGAAGAAACTAATAAGCGTATCAATAATCTATTCTATGAAATCCAGGAAGAAAATATTCCAAACCTAGAGAGATGTTCAAAGATCCAGATCCAAGGAATACAAAGGACCCCAAATAAGATCAACCAAAGGAGATCTTCTCCAAGACACATTATAGCCAGATTGACCAAAAACACAGACAAAGAGAAGATGCTCAGACTGGCAAGAGAGAAAGAAGTTACTTACAAAGGATATCAAATCAGGATAATAGCGGACCTCTCATAAGAAATAATGTGAGCAAGGAAAGAATGGGAAAATATACTGAAAGTGTTGAGTGAAAATCAATTTCAACCAAGAATACTATACCTGGTAAGATTATCCTTCATATGGAAAGAGATGACAAGAACATTTTCAGATAAACAAAACCTGAAAGAATTTTTATCGGCAACAGACCAGTTCTCCAAGAAGTTCTGAAGGGGGTGATATATCAGGAAAATTAAAGTCAATCACAGAAATAAGAGTTAAAAAACACCTAAGAAAAGGGCCAGCTTGGGAACCAGCAGTTAGTGTAATGGCTATGTCACTGGACTCCCACGTAGTCAACCACGTTCGCATCCCGGACCTGGTGACTTAAAACTCACGCCGGGCGCGTGTGCGTGTGTGCCCAAGATCCCGAGAGGAGAATGGAGGAGAAGGGATTGCGGTGTGACCATCTCCCCTGGGGGGGTGATTTCTCGCTTTCTGTCTCTATGTCTCTCTCTGTCTGTCTGGCAAGTGCATGCGCCCTATAGCGAAAAACCTCTCCCAAAAAAAAGAAAAAAAAAAAAAAAAGGGCCAGCTTAATGGTAGAGACAAGTTCAGAGTTGAATATTATCTTCCAGAATTTAAATGGAAAGCCCAGACCACAACAGATGTTAAATTAAGTACATGAGACTGAGCTGGTAAATTAGTAATTTGTGACTTTTGACTAAAACAATTCTGATCTTTTTCTATGCTTTGTACTCCAGAGATAAGGATTTCTGTCTTCTCTTGAGTTGTCAACAGGTCCATGTATCTACTATTTGAACAGAATCCTAACCTGTTTCCTGGCTTTAAGTCTTAACAAAGTTATCTTAACATTTTTTAATTTGATGTATTAAGGCTAAAACTGCCTTTCTTGAAATTAAAAAAATATATTAAAAAATACCTATTTTTTTAAAAATACCTATTTAATGACCACACTAAGCTATACAGACTCAGCTAGATGCTATTTTATAGTATATGCATTCTACTCACAGTTTCATGCTTAAAGTCAGACATGTGTTCACAGGTATTTATATATCAGCTGAACTTACTATTGAAAGTAGTTATGGGGGCCGGCAGGTAGCATGGTGGTTAAGGCAGCTGGACACCCACATGGCTGACTGTAGTTCGAGTCTTGGACCTGGCAGCTTGCTTTCTCACTTTCCTTCTCTCTCACTGGTCAACTTCAAACAAAATATAAGATAATGACAATGAATAAAATTAAATAAATAATAAGTCTTAAAAAAAAAGGAGTTAGATCAATTAAGATATTTTGTTAACCAATAAAATGGGGAGAGAAGGAATGGAAGCCAATTGCAGATACCAGAGATAGTGTAGGAGGAGGATGGGAAATAACAGAGGATGAGAAATGGGGGGGAGGGGTTAGGGATATATATATATATATATTCACACACAAAACACGAATTGGAAAACTATTTGTTGACAATAGCATGTATGACTAAGTCACTATATAGTGTATTCTGGGTGGGAAACTGCATTTTGTATGCTGTGATGATGTTCAGTGAATGAAAGTAAAATAAAATAATTAATTTAAAAAATCAGTAATAAAAATGGTAAAGAAAACTCTTAACTGAAAATATGTTTTAAAAGACCTTTCAAGAAAGAAACCTGTATCAAACTTGGACTGAATAATTAGTTGCATAACAAGATAGTACTGTTACTCTATAGAGAGATATACATAATTCTGTCTCAAAAAAGTAGTGCAAAGTCTCAAAACTGGTGGGTAAAACTAAGATGTTACAGGTAGCAAAGTGGACAGTTGTTTTTACACAGTCCACTCTGAAAAAAGGGGGTGTGTAAAAGTAGAGAAACAATAGATATGGGGAAATTCAGGGAAAGTTCTCAAATCAGCTCCAATTGAATGAAAATCTCCAACTGACCATATTAATTTAGTTCAATAAATGATCTAATTATGATAAAAGTCATCCCAAAAAGTTAATTACATTTAACCTTCCCTGATTACTCAATGTTAAGCATAATTTTTTTAAAAAAGATTTCTACTTTTGGGCCAGCTGGTAGTGGAATGCTTAAGGTGGCTAGATCCTATATAGCCAACTGCCCAGTTCAAGTCACGGACTCAGCAGCTTGGAAATGATGCTGAGCGCATGTACATGAATGCCCAAAGAAGAATGGAAGATAAGGAATTGTGATGTGGCCAACCACCCCACCCCTGCCCAGGAGATGCTTTCTCACTCCCGCTGGCTCTCTGTCTCTCATGAGTACACAAGTCCTACAGAGAATTTTTCAAAAGTAAATTTTACTTTTTAATACATTATAAAATAAATTTTGAAGGGTAAAATAAAAATGAGTTTGGCACTTAAAAGTTCAATCTTCTTTTGTTTGCCAAGAAATTCCATTACTTTTAACAATTACCAGAATAGAGACTAAAAATATGGAATATTGGAATAAAATTGTTTTCAAATGAACACAATGCTCTCAGTTTGTCACAAATTACATAAGATCTTTAATGAATGAGTTGTGCCCCTAGAGGAGGAGCAAACTGAAGATACGGCAGGAGAATAAGCTGTTTTAAGTATACCTGTCTAAGCTTCTAGAAAGATGTTGCAAAGGATAATATCGAGCTCTACCAAACTCCTTCTTGTCACCATCAGAGTCTCTGACTCTGACCCTGCAAAAAATACAACTTAATATGATCCATTTTATCCAATAAATTAACATTTCCATAATATGTACAAGGCACTGTGGTTATGCTACAAATGACAGAGACGAATGAAATACCATTCCTGCCCTCAAGCAACTTATCATGTAAGAGGTAGATAAGTCAAATGGTAATAACTATGATATAAGAGGATAATGCAAAAATAAAATGCCAAGGCCAGCAGCTGGCATGGTAGTTAAGAGGCTGGACTTCCACATAGCTGACCACAGTTCACGTCCCAGATTTGGTGGATCGCTTTCTCACTTTCACATGCTCTCCCTCTCTCTCTGGTGAGCACACATGACCTATAGCAAATTTTAAAAATAATAATAATAGATACCAGCAAGTGTTGTAATGGTTACAACGGAACTCCTGTGTAATTGACCACAGTTCAAGTCCTGGACCCAGCAACTTACAACTTATACAGGGCATAAGTGCATGCATGCCTAAAATTCCAAAAAGAGAATGAAGAAGGAATTGGGGCATGGCCATCCCCCCTTGGGGGGGAGGAGTAATTTCTTGATCTCTGTCTCTCTGTCTCTCTTGTGAGTACATGTGCCGTATCACAAAAATCACTCCAAAGAAAATAATTATAATACTAAATAATAAAATAAAATGCCATTAGAGAAGAGAAGAAGGAAAAGAGATTCTTTTTGGCTTAGTGGAATTATGCAGGTTCAAGAAAGAAAAGGCACTAGAATTGAGCACTGAAGCACAGGCAGAATTTTGATAGGCACAGGTAGAAGAGGGAATAGTGTGACCAAAGGTATAGATACAGGAAATAAAGTGCAAATTCAGAGTTAGGAAGAAAATCAAAAGGATTAGAAAGAGTATCAAGGGATAGAGGTAGGAAGTTTAGTGTGTATAAGCAGTTAGTACAGTGATGAAAAATGTCAGCTCTGGTGTCAGAATGCTTTAAATGTGACTCCATTACTTCCTAGCTGTATAATCTTGGACTGTGCTTCAGTCTCCTCATCCATAAACTTAGGTTAAAAATAACTCTCTTGCCTACCAATCAGGGTTATCTGAAGATTAACTATAACAAGGCATGTACAAGTGCTTTATGAACCATAAAGTATTATAAGATGTGCATTATTATCAGGACAGTGGCAAGGAAAGGAAAAAGAATTTGAGAAACGATAGAATCCAAAAGATTTAATAGTTGTTAGTTGAGAAGCATGTGGGAACCAAGAACCCACTGATGACTGGCAGAGAAGTACCAGGGATGCTGCATGGTCTTCCAAGTCCCCCAGTTCATCAGCTCGAGAACACCACTCAGCACTGCACCCTATTCATCCTCAGCCTCAGTCAACCGCTGCTAGAAAATATCTATGGCACCTCGAGTTGCTCAACAATAAGCACTCTCTCCATCAGGTGAAGGGTGAGGAAGAGAAGGAAGTTCATCCACGGAGGAAGGACTTGTGACATGCAATTCTAAACTAAAGGAACATACTGTTCTACTAGCAAAACAAAAATAGGCATCAAAAAGTTTCTTCAGGTACCTTCATCCAAAAATCCTGAGATTTACCACTGTACAGACTGGAGCTTTAAAGAAGAAGCTGGCCACACCTAGACTTACGCAGAAGAGGTAACACATAAGAATAAAGGATCAAAGAGCAAAGACAACTCTTGTTAAAGAATAAATAATGCTGACAGAGCTGTGTGTCTTCAGAAGCTTGAGGATCAGGCAGGACAAGGACAGAATCTGAAGGGACCGAAAGCCCTCCAATTCAATGCTAGGAAATGAAGAACAGCTGATCTTAATAGACTGGCAGCTCTGGTCAAGGAAGCATAGACTTGGGAGCCCTGCCTCTACACTACTCCCTAAGCAATGTGCAAACCCATTTATGGTCCCTAAGCGATGTGCCGTGAACTATTTGTCATTATGCTTGAGTAAGGCCCTTCTGACTTAGTGATCCAAAGAGGTACCTTGTACATGATCCTGGCAGGTCAGAACCAACTTGGCTTTCCCAGTGGCACAGACAACTTCAGGAACTGTCCAGCTCTGGCTTTGATGAGGGGGCCCATAGAAGACATGGTGTCTTGACACCAAGTGTATAAGCTGGAATTTTGTTTCTGAGCATGATCAATGTGATTTAAGGAAATAAAACTCCCATTTATGAAATCATCATGAATGAAACAATATAGACAATTGTAATCTGAATGTTTGAGTTTTGGGGACTATGTACTATGCAAATACAATGACTTAAGCTTAAATTAGACTCTACTTAAGTGGCACTTGAAAGGAAAAACACAAAAACTCATTTCAGTTAAACTGATGTTTACCATGTTTTAAAAAAAGAACTACAATTTTGTCATATAAGAAAGAAAAAATGATTTGTTTCTTCCAACTTCCATTAAATTAAAACTTACAAGGCTATCAATGTGCTGTACAAATTTCTTAAGTAGCACTACCTAAAACTTATCAAGAGGCTGAAGTTAAAATTTGGAAAAATATACACTAAAATATAAGTTTTTCCCCCCAAAAAAATTGTACACATAGCTAATGCTGAAAAAACATATTCCAAAAATTGAATATAAAAAGAATTTCTGAATAAATCTTTAACAACTTCATGGTGCTTGAATACAAGCAAAGCTGCTTTTCCATAAAGCAGAAGAAATATTTTCATCATCCTAGTGATACCAGCTGCAATTTAAGGGCAAGTAATCTAAATTTTTTCTTTTTAATCTTCCTTCATTTATATGGAAATCAGATGTTTCCTAAAACATATCTGTACCTAGTACCTACGTCAACACCAAAGCTCAGAGCACACAAATTCCTCCAGCTGATTCCTGACTATCAGTGAAAACAGCATGCCAACATCATCTAAAACCTATGTGCGTCATTCACCAAAAAGGACATTACCAAGCTGTCAATTTCAATTAACCTGCCGGGCTTTATAAATAGCCTAAACTTCCTTATCTAAATAGGTTGGTGCCCTTTTCTCAGAAGGGACGGGAACAACATGACAAAGCAGCATGAAAAATAAATGAGCTTTCTCCTTTGCAAACAGGAGAACATTGACATTAAACCAATTCTAAGTCCAAATTGAAGAGCTATTAATAAAATAAGGTTCAAGAGAGCAGAGAATCTATTTTAACCAAAATATAAACAATATTCACTAACTATATCTCTACTTTTCTAAATATTTGATATAGAAACTATCTTTCTTTTTTTTTTTTTTTTTTTTTTTTTTTTTTAGGGGGGGGGGCGTTCGGCCAACA
>NW_006159559.1:3376203-3431859 GCF_000334495.1 Tupaia belangeri chinensis | reverse complement strand
TTGTTGTGTCTTTTTTTTTTTTTTTTTTTTGAGAGGTGTTTGCTATAGAGCATGTGTGCTCACCAGAAAGAAACTGAAAGCAATAAATCACCCCCCAGGGGGAATGGCCACACCACAATCCCTTCTCCTTCATTCTCTACTCAGGATCTTGGGTATTCATGCACACACGCCTGGCGTGAGTTCAAGCCACTGGGTCCAGGACTCAAACCATGGTCAGCTACATGGGGTTCCAGCAACATAGCCATTACACCAGCTGCTGGTCCCTATAGCAACTATCTTAAGGCCCAAATACAGGCAGAGCTAAACATGTAATTCCAATCTTTAACATGGTTCCAAAAGTAAGACAGTTAAAGCCCCAGATGATTGGTGTTTAGCCAGGGGGGAGGGGAGAGGTTACTTTTGAAAATCAAATTATTTTATGTTATTCTAAATCTGAATGTTTTATCATTTTTATGATTTATAACATCATATCCCTTACACTAGCTCTAGATGTTTCTAAAATCAATTATAACCAATATGTCCCACACATCACTTCTACAATCTAATTACTTGTGTACAACACTGTTTTTCTCCATACTCTGATAAATAACAGTACACTCAGAAAGCTCATCAATAGAATTTAATTTATCTAGTGAACCTATTAATCCATTTGACTAATATGTAGAAAGCATAGTCAGCCCACATTAATCTTAGATAAATATGTGTGAATTCATGTGTAAAAACATACACACATAGAAGAGGTGATTAAGATGGCCAATGGGAGACCACCTGGTGGTGTAGTGATTAAGACAGCCGGATCCCACATGGCTGACCTCACAATTAAAAGTCCCAGACCCAGCAGCTTGAAAAACACTCTGGTGGCACATGCATACCCAAAATCCTGAAAGGAAAACAGAGAAGGGATTGTAGCACGGCTATCCTCCCATGGGGGATACTTCTCACTCCTATTCCTATCCTTCTATGTGTCGCTCTCTGGCAAGTGCATGTGCTTTATAGCTAAAACTAAAAATTTTTAAAAATAAAAAAATTTAAAATGGCCAATGGAAACACCCAGCACTCTTCTCCTCTGCAACAAAATCATAAAACAGTAATTACTGAGATACATTTTGACTGGAATTTTCATCAAAGAAGAACACTTGAAACATCAAAAAAAATCTTAAGTTTTCTGAAACAAAATGAAGAGAAACAGCATAGAAAGAGAACAAAACACCCATCCAGCTGAGATCAGCAGGCTGAAATCAGTGGAAACACCTCTTTGCTGGGAAATGGTGACAAGAGATCCCTAACAGCATCTGATACCCCATGGATGGCACTCCTAGCTGCTTGGGAGTCCAACACTCTGCATGACCCAGGCCAAGTGAAAGGAAGTTCCTGAGATCCACAGGGCTGCATGACACCTTCTCACAGGGTGAGAAGGATCTCACCCTGGTTAAACCCAACTCCTGGCAACTGAGCTGCTTCTAAGTACCACCATTTTGGGAACAAAGCTGGAGTGGAACTTGTCCCAGAGACCAACATCCCACACATCTTCAAATCTCTGAGAACCCATTGAAATCCCAAGCCTACATGGGCGGCAGCAATGTCCATGCCAGCTGGACTGAATGGTAAGGCCATGACCCTAGCACCCAAGCCAACATAACATTATTTACTCAGAACATAGGTGGTCCAGTACCGCAGAAGAACTGCTCTAAGGAACAAATCTATGCCATTTTGAAAACAGAGCAACTGCTGAAGTGAAATATGCACCAGTGCAGTTAAAGGACTGCTCTGAGGAATAGGTATACGAACACAGGAATACCCTGCTGAATCTAGCTCAAACCACAGCCCTAGTACATGGCCCCTGACCCCTGAGGGACCCTTCAGCCTCTGTCCCCACAGCCTCCAATTTGTGATGGGTTCAGCTCACATAGCTTGAGCACACAGTCCCTCCCCCTTAGGTGTCCTCTAGCCTCTAACTCCATAGCCCTTGGCTTCCTTTAAGCCCAGTTTACACTGTAGTTTGAGTACAGGAGCTGTGAAGTTAAGCCCCTTGAGAGGCTCAAGTCCCAAGAAGGGGTCCTCCACCCTCTGCATCCACATATCCCCTTGCTTGCCCTGGGCCCAGTCCACTTGGCTGCTTGAGCATATAAGCCCCTGCTTCATGTGGAGGCCCTCCAGCCTCAGCCACCACAGCCCTGGGGCTAGCTCATGCAGCAGCTACAGAGCAAGGGCCCAGCCTTCTGCAGTAACTCTCCAGGAGCTGCAGGACTCTGCTAGAGACAGGTGCCAAGTCTGATATGCACTTCAGCTTGAGTACATGGACACCTTCTCCACTGTGGAAGTCCTCTAGACTTGACTGCCTGCACTTCTGATCAGTACTGAGCCCAACACTATGCAATGGTAGGGCCCAGTTTTCCCTCTCCACTGCTGGAGTTGGCAGGCTCCCTAAAGAGACTAGCACTCTCAGCCCTCCCATGTCCTAAGGCCAAGTGGCTCACTTGGTAATCCCCACATCCAGCAAAACTGCACTACTACTACTACAAACAGTCAAAGTCTAGAACACTTAGGTATCCCCAGTCACCATGGTCAGTAAATACAACAGAAGATAACCTGCTACACTACTACACCAACTCAAAATCAAAACCCCTATCTAATCAGCGTTAAAAGACACATTCCCAAGAAAAAACTTTCCACTTATGAAGCTATCCCTAAAAATTAGAAAAGGCAACTATGTTAATAGATGGGTATATGTCAACATAGGGACTTAACAAATGTAAAAAAGCAAAGAACCTTAACACCTCTAAAGAAACACAAAAATTCTCCCAGAATAAGAATGAGAATTCTTGAAATGTGTAAAAAAGAATTCCAAATTTTTATTCTAAAGAAACTCAACACAATACGGCAAAATACTAATAGGCAATTCCATAAAATTAGAAAAACAATACAAAACCAAAAATGGTCATTCAACAAAGATGGAAATCATAAAAAGAAATCAAATAGAAATCCTTAAAGTGAAACATACAATAAATAAAATTTGAAATACAACAGAGAGCTTCAACATCAGATTAGAACAAGCAAAAGAAATCATCTCAGACCTGGAAGATAAATCCTTAAAATCATCCAATCAGGGGAGATGGAACAGAAAAAAGAATGAAAAAGAATGAAGTTAGCCCATGGGATTTATGAAAAACCATAAAGCAAACAGACATTCCCATCATAGGCATTCCAGAAGAAGAAGAGAAAAAGATAGGAACTGAAAACTTATTTAATAAACTAATAGACAAAAATTTCCCAAGTATTAAATGAGACATAAATATCCAAAGAGACTAAACCCAAAGATCTCCAAACAGACTCGACCCAAAGAGATATTAACCAAGTCATATTGTGATAAAAATGTCAAAAGTCAGAGATAAAGAATTTTTTTTTTGAAGAGGTTTTTTTCTCGCTATAGGGCATGTGCACTCGCCAGATAGAGAGAGACATAGAGACAAAAAGTGAGAAATCACCCCCCCAGGGGGGATTGTCACGCTGCAATCCCTTCTCCTCCATTCTCCTCTCGGGATCTTGGGCACGCACGCACACGCACCCGGCATGAGTTTTAAGCCACCGGGTCCGGGACGCGAACCATGGTCGACTACGTGGGAGTCCAGCGACATAGCCATTACGCTAACTGCTGGTTCCCAGAGATAAAGAATTTTGAAAGCAGCAAGAGAAAAGCACCAAGTTACATATAATGAAAAATTCATCAGATAACAGTAGATCTCTCAATAGAAACTATGCAGGCCCAGAGAAAACAGAATGATACATTCCAAATACTTAAAAACAAACAAACAAAAAAAGATTCCAACCAAGAATACTATATCCAGCAAACCTATCCTTCAGAACAGAAGGAGAGGGACCAGCAGTTAGTGTAATGGCTATGTCGCTGAACTCCCATGTAGCCGACCGTGGTTTGAGTCCCGGACCCGGTGGCTTAAACTCACGCCGAGCACATGTGCATGAGTGCCCAAGATCTGGAGAGAAGACTGGAAAAGGGATTGCGGCATGGCCATCCCCCCATGGAGGGTGATTTCTCGCTTTCTATCTCTCTGTCTTTCTGGCGAGTGCATGCGCCCTATAGCAAAAAAGTCTTTCTCAGACAAGCTAGAACTGAGGGCATTCACCTTCACTAGATCAGTCTTATAAGAACCTTTAACTGAGTCCTATCTGAAAACAAAAGTGGAATATTACCAACATTAAAAAAAAGAAGAAAGTACAAAATGTGCAGGTAGACTAGATACATGAATAAGGAATAGAAAGGAATCAACCCTATTACCACAACAAATCATCAAAGCATAAACACCACTAATAAAAAGCAGGAAAGAAAATAAGTACATAAACAACCAAAAAACACTTGACAAAATAACATAAGTAAATTCTTATCTATCTACAACAACCTTAAATGTAAACAGAGGGGACCAGTGGTGATTAGGGTACTGGATCCCACCATTCCCATGATTCAGGTCCCAGACCTGGTGGCTTACTTTCTCATACTCTCTCTCTCTGTCCCTCTCTAGTCTAATGAAAATAAATGGATAAATAAAATTAAATAGGAAAAAAAGGAAACAGATTAACTCCCCCATTGAAAAGATATACACTGGTTAAATGGATAAGAAAACAAACTCAACTATATGCTGACAATAAGAAACTCATTTCACCTATAAAGGCACACATGACTGAAAATGAAAGAATGGAAAAAGATACCTCACTCAAATAGACTCCAAAAGAAAGCAGAAAGAGCAATACTGATATTAGATAAAATAGACTTCCATTCAAAAACTTTAAAAAGAATTAAAGAAGGCCATTATACTTGTTGGGTTCAGCAATTTGTTAAAAAAAAAGAATTTTTTAAGTTGAAACATAAACTTTTCTCCCTTCCTGATCCCTTTGCAACTGAAAAATATTTGTGAGCATTCTTATTTGTGGCAGAATGCTTATTTGCACAAGTTCAATAATACAATAGTACCCATTGCCTTGCATCAGAAAATTGAATTCTTATGGGACTTTGTGCAAATAATAGACCAAAGTGAGATAAACCTATTTTTTTCTTTGTTTGCAAATAAGTTAGTTTATACTTCTCTATAGTAAAGGGGGAGATAGAGAGAAAAAAAAATGTTTCAGAAGAAAATTACAGTGCATTTGTCACTTGATTCTAGCTTTGTCCATACTTTAAGATCTTTTGTTAATCAATAAAATGTGGAAAAAAAGAGTTTAGTATGGAAGGGAGGGAGGAGGGGGAAGGAAAAAAACAGGTAAAAAGTATACTTAATTGACAAAAAATGAGACTCTATTTGCTGATAATAACGTGTATAGTAATATCTTTGCCTTGACTGACATCTATGATATTTATGTTAGAAAAAGAAATGTATACTGTAAAGACATGTGATAAAATGTAAAAATAAATTAATTAATTTTTTTAAAAGAAGGCAATTATAGAATGCTAAAGGGATTGATTCAACAAGACATAAGAATTGTGGATATACATGCACTCAAACAGAAGCACTAATTATAAAATGATTATAACTAGAGCAAAAAGGAAAAATAAATGCTAATACAATATCCACTGCAGACTTCAACATCCCCTCGCCGCATTGTATAGATCATCCAGATATCTAGAAAATTAATAAAGAAACATCAGACTTAATCTGCATTATAAACCAAATGAATGTAATCAGCATTTACAGAACATTCCATTCAACAAAAATAGCTATTTCTCATTGGCACATGGATCACTGTCCAATATAAACTATGTTAGAAAACAAACCTACTCTCTCTCTCTGTCCCTCTCTAGTCTAATGAAAATAAATGGATAAATAAAATTAAATAGGAAAAAAAGGAAACAGATTAACTCCCCCATTGAAAAGATATACACTGGTTAAATGGATAAGAAAACAAACTCAACTATATGCTGACAATAAGAAACTCATTTCACCTATAAAGGCACACATGACTGAAAATGAAAGAATGGAAAAAGATACCTCACTCAAATAGACTCCAAAAGAAAGCAGAAAGAGCAATACTGATATTAGATAAAATAGACTTCCATTCAAAAACTTTAAAAAGAATTAAAGAAGGCCATTATACTTGTTGGGTTCAGCAATTTGTTAAAAAAAAAGAATTTTTTAAGTTGAAACATAAACTTTTCTCCCTTCCTGATCCCTTTGCAACTGAAAAATATTTGTGAGCATTCTTATTTGTGGCAGAATGCTTATTTGCACAAGTTCAATAATACAATAGTACCCATTGCCTTGCATCAGAAAATTGAATTCTTATGGGACTTTGTGCAAATAATAGACCAAAGTGAGATAAACCTATTTTTTTCTTTGTTTGCAAATAAGTTAGTTTATACTTCTCTATAGTAAAGGGGGAGATAGAGAGAAAAAAAAATGTTTCAGAAGAAAATTACAGTGCATTTGTCACTTGATTCTAGCTTTGTCCATACTTTAAGATCTTTTGTTAATCAATAAAATGTGGAAAAAAAGAGTTTAGTATGGAAGGGAGGGAGGAGGGGGAAGGAAAAAAACAGGTAAAAAGTATACTTAATTGACAAAAAATGAGACTCTATTTGCTGATAATAACGTGTATAGTAATATCTTTGCCTTGACTGACATCTATGATATTTATGTTAGAAAAAGAAATGTATACTGTAAAGACATGTGATAAAATGTAAAAATAAATTAATTAATTTTTTTAAAAGAAGGCAATTATAGAATGCTAAAGGGATTGATTCAACAAGACATAAGAATTGTGGATATACATGCACTCAAACAGAAGCACTAATTATAAAATGATTATAACTAGAGCAAAAAGGAAAAATAAATGCTAATACAATATCCACTGCAGACTTCAACATCCCCTCGCCGCATTGTATAGATCATCCAGATATCTAGAAAATTAATAAAGAAACATCAGACTTAATCTGCATTATAAACCAAATGAATGTAATCAGCATTTACAGAACATTCCATTCAACAAAAATAGCTATTTCTCATTGGCACATGGATCACTGTCCAATATAAACTATGTTAGAAAACAAACCTCAAAAAATAAAAACACACAAATCATACTCAGTATCTTTGCTGACCACAATGGGGTGAAACTAGAAATCATTAACAAAAGAAACACTGGGAAACATACACATGAAAACTAGATAATATGCTCCTGAATGACTACTGGGCTAAACAAGAAATCAAGATGGAAATTAAAGATTTTCTGAAAACATAACATACCATAATGTATGGGATACAGTAAAAGCTATGAGAGAAGTCTATAGCAATAAATGCCTTCATTTTTAAAAATAATAACAAATAAATGAATAAATGTAAAAATTCCAGTAAACAATCTAGTAATCCACCTCAAAGAAGTAGAAAAACATGAAGAAATAAATCCCGAAATTATCAGAAAGAAAAAAATATCAAAGATAAGAGAAGAAATAAACTTGAGACCAAAGGGGGAGAAAACAATATATAAAATATCAATGGAAAAAAAGTTGTTTTTTGGAAAAGATAAACACAATTGACAAGCCATTAGCTAAAATGAAAAAAGTAGGAGTAGAGGAGAGCTGAAAGTGTTTCCTATAAGAACTGGAACAAGACAGTGATGTCCACTTTCACCACTATTACTCCATACACTAACTGACAGTTCCAGCCAGAGTAATTAGGAAAGAGAAAGAAATCAAGAGCACCCAAGATAAAAGGAAGAAGTCAAATTGTCCCCAATTGCAGTTAATATGATCTTACATATAGACCTAGCATCCAGCCGGTCTACAAAATGGCCAACAGAAGCACAAGGATGACAGGCACATACAGAGAGAAAAAGACTGCTGCAGGCTAATCCCTTCCCCAGAAAGGGGAGAATTCACCGGGGTCTCTCAAGACATCATTAGTCTATTCACAATATTGTTGCCTCAAGATGCAGACACAATGATCAGTCACTTCTCATGAGCTTTCACCACTTCTGAACATTAAATTCCAGAACATAAAACTTTGGGGGCGAAGCCATCATCTAAATCCTAACAATGCTGAATAGCCAAAGCAATCTGGAGGGAACAACGAAGTTGGAGGCATCATACTACTAGATTTCAAAACGTAGTTTAAGGTCATAGTAATGAAGCAACATGTAACTAGCAACAACAACAAAGACACGTAGTCCAGTGGAATAGAACAGAATGCATAAATAAATCCACATATGTATAGCCAGTTAATTTTCAACAAATGTGCCAAGAATATCCACTGGGAGAAAGACAATCTCTTCAATAAATGGTGGTGTAAAGAAAAAAAAAAAAGGACAGCTGGACATCCACATGGAAAAGAGTTATTCTAGACCTATATCTCTCACCATATATAAAAATAAACTCCAAATGGTAGGGATCAGCAGTTGACATAATGGCTATGTCACTGGACTCCCATGTAGTCAACCGTGGTTCAAGTCCTGGACCCAGTGGCTTAAAGACACACTGGACGTGTGTGCGTGCATGCCCAAGATCCTGAGAGGAGAATGGAGAAGGGATTGTGGCATGGCCATCCCCGCTGGGGGGTGATTTCTCACTTTCTGTCTCTCTGTCTCTCTCCATCCTCTGGCACATGCCCTATAGCAAAAAACGTCTACCAAAAAAAAGTAACCAACAAACATATGTTCAACATCACTAGTTATTATGAAAATTAAGATAGAAACCACCATGAGATTCCCAAAGGGTAGGAAAGCAATCTGTCGAAGAAATATATATACATCCATGTTTACTGCAACATTATTCACAACAGCTGAGGTAAGGAATCAGCCTAAGTGTCTAATGACTGATGAATGAATAATGAAATATGGCATATATAAACAATGGAATACTATTCAGCCATTAAAAAAAGTTCCTGTCATTTAGACAAAATGGATAAACTTGGAAGATAAATGCTAAGAAATGTGAGTCAAACTAAGAAAGACAAATACTGTATGTTCTTCCTTGATAAATAGTAAGTATCCTCCTTTATAAAAAGTTAAGAGCACATGGGAACCAGCAGTTAGCGTAATGGCTATGTTGCTGGACTCCCACATAGTCGACCGCGGTTCGCGTCCCAGACCCGGTGGCTTAAAACTCACGCCAGGCACGTGTGCGTGCGTGCCCAAGATCCCGAGAGGAGAATGGAGGAGAAGGGATTGCGGCATGACCATCCACCCTAGGGGGTGGTTTCTCACTTTCCGTCTCTATGTCTCTCTCTGTCTGGCGAGCGCACATGCCCTATAGCGAAAATCTCTCCAAAAAAAAAAAGTTAAGAGCACAGAAGTAGAGAGTGTACTGCTTACAGTCGGGAGGAGTCATGGCTGCTGTCATGAGTCACTTCAAGTTCATCAAGATAGGTATCAACTTGACAGACTGTATGTTAAGAGGAATTTATGAGGGCAAGGGAGGGATCAAAAGCATCAAAATGACTTACAGGATGTAATAGAGAGAGCTGCCCAGATTGGTATTGAAAAGTTTATGATTACAGGTAGAAATCTACAATACAGTAAAGAAGTACTGCATTTGGTATGAACAAATGATAAGTGTTTCAGTACAGATGGATGTCATCCTATAAGACACAGTGAATTTAGAAAGAATATCCTGGATCTTTACTTAATGGAGTTGCTAAATCTTGATAAAACAATAAGGGGAAAGTTGTAGCAATAGGGGAACGTGGACTCAATTTTTTTTTTTTGAGATTTTTGCTATAG
The DNA here is from genome assembly GCF_000334495.1 of Tupaia belangeri chinensis. Classification (NCBI taxonomy): domain Eukaryota; kingdom Metazoa; phylum Chordata; class Mammalia; order Scandentia; family Tupaiidae; genus Tupaia; species Tupaia belangeri. The sequence goes on along the minus strand of NW_006159559.1, from coordinate 3,422,142 downwards.
GGCGCATGCACTCACCAGAGAGAGAGAGAGATAGAAAGCAAGAAATCAACCCCCAGGGAGGATGGCCACGCTGCAATCCCTTCTCCTCCATTCTCCTCTCAGGGTCTTTGGCACGCACGCACATGCGCCCGGCATGAGTTTTAAGCCACCGGGTCCGGGACGCGAACTGCGGTTGACTACGTGGGAGTCCAGCGACATAGCCATTATACCAACTGCTGGTCCCACGTGGATTCAATTTTAAAAGATTGCAGTTTTGTCCCAAAGATACTCAGCTTGGATATTTTGAAAAACAATTTGAACTGTCAGAACAAACAAAATTACCAATGTTTCTTCATTGGTGAAACTCACATGCTGAATTTTTTCAAATAATGAGAAGAAATAGAGATTGGTGTGTTGATGGAATGGTGCATTAATTTGATCATACCAAGGAAGCAGAAGCTCTTTGATTGACTAGGATAATTATATAGCATTTAATGGTTGCTCACTAAAAACTGAAGCTATCTTGGGAGTTTTGAAGTCAATACCTAGTGAAAAAGTAATAATTAAGACTCATGCACATAGGCGCGGAGTCAAAAGTACACATGCTAGATCGAAAAACTGCATTTCCTTCTAAAAAGAAGTGGAAAATGGACACTGTTTAAGAGATCAAAATGAATGCTGCCATATAACTTAAATACTGGAGAAAATGTCAGCTGTAAGAGAGGAGAATACAAAAGCGTAAGCCACTACACTATATAACAACACCATTAAAATATTTTCTCCTGCTATGTAACCTGATAGAAAATCTTCTATTTTCTACCATGTATATAAAATTTCATGTAAAACTGAAAGTTTCAAAAAAGAAATTCTCTGAAAAAGAAAAAGGATGTAGAGAGTGGATTAATAGATACTAGAAGCTGGATGGAGAAAATAGGGGATGAGTATAAATCAGTTAAAAGACAGGAGAGTGCATGTAAGCAATGGCAGATTATAGCCATTGTACCACAGTAAAGAATATAAGTGACAAAATCCAAAAACACAGCAGAGCAAACTTCAAATGTTCATAACAGAACGCGATGAATGTTGAAGAGCATGACTATCTTTATATCTTTGATTTATTATACGCTGTGTATATGCTTTGAAAAGCCATACTGTGCCCCACAACGATGTATAAGGATTATATGTAAATCAAAAAATACAAAAATATTATTTTAAAGAAGAATTTGCATTTGAGATTTTTTTAAAAATCACAGTATCAGTACCAGCAGTTCTGGACCAGCAGTTAGCATAATGGCTATGCTGCTGAACTCCCATGTAGCCGACCGTGGTTCGAGTCCCAGACCCGGTGGCTTAAACTCAAGCCAGGCACATGTGCATGCGTGCCAAAGACCCTGAGAGGAGACTGGAGGAGAAAGGATTGTGGCATGACCATCCCCCATGGGAGGTGATTTCTCGCTTTCTCTCTGTCCTTTTTTTTTTTTGAGAGGTATTTTTTTTGCTATAGGGCGCGTGCACTCACCAGAGAGACAGAGAAAGACAGTGAGACAGAAAATGAGAAATTACCCCCTGGGGGGGATGGCCACGCCGCAATCCTATCTCCTCCATTCTCCTGTCAGGATCTTGGGCACACATGCACACACGCCCAGCGTGAGTTTAAGCCACTCGGTCTGGGACTCAAACCATAGTCAACTACATGGGAGTCCAGCGACATAGCCTTTCCTTACGCTAACTGCTGGTCCCTGTCTCTGTCTTTCTGGCGAGCGCATGCACCCTGTAGCAAAAACCTCTCCAACAACAACAACAACAACAAAAAAAAGTCACAATATCATCTCTGCCCAGTTAGAATGGCTATTAATGAAAATTCAAAAATAACATACACTAATGAGGATGCATAAAAAGGAACTCTCTTTTTCACAGTTGGGAATATAATTTAATAGTATAGCCATTATGGAAAACAGTGTGGAGGTTTCTCAAAAACCTAAAAACAGAATTCCTTGAATGTTCCTAACATGAGTAATGACAAATGGCTGAGATGAGGGGTATGCTAATTATCCCAAATGACTCATAATACACTGTATTCCTGTACTATAAAATCACACTATATCCCTCACATGTATGGACAATTATTACATGCACTAAAAATGTCTAAAATAAATAAAAAACATACATATGCATGTGTCATCCCAGCAATGCTTAAAAAGTTTGTCAAATTGTCAAATACAGCATGAAATAGCATAGTGACTTTTTTTTCTGAGAGTTTTTGTTATTGTTGTTTTTGTTTCTGCTATAGAGCACGTGTGTTTACCAGAGAGACAGAGAGACAGAAAGTGGGAAATCACTCCCCAAGGAAGATGGCCACACCGCAATGCCTTCTTCATTCTCTGTTTGGGGTTTTGGGTATGCACATGCAAGTGTCTGGCATGAGTTTCAAGCCACTTGGGTCAGGACTCAAACTGTGGTCCACCACACGGGAGTCCAGCACCATAACTGCTATTCCACTTGCTAGCCCTAGCATAATGACGTTTCACATACATTAAGGGCAGTATTCAGTTCACTGAAATACCTAAGACACAGCTGAAAACCAAGAATTATATCGAATAAAAAAGATTCCTGATCAAGTTTACAAAGGTAACAGAATTGACCAACTGTACTTCAAAGAGGTCCCTTAAGCCCTAGCTCACAGCAACTTTAGAAAATTCTACTAGAAGTTATTCACTGATATGCAACACACTTACTGTGTCAGTTTAATGAATCATTACTTCATTTCCTTTATCTGCACTAACTGACAGCTAGCTTCCCATTCTTCCATTCACTCAGCCAGTTTTTGCATTTGGCACTATTATGGGCTTCATGGGAGATATAAAGCTGAATCACGACTGTGATAAATGCATGGCAGGAAATGAGCACAATGAGTTGTAGATGCAGTGCTGAACGGAAGCAGATGAGAACCGTGCAGAGAAGTTACTCCTCAATGGCAAAGGCTGTGAGGAAGATGTGCAGAGTCTGTAAGTGCAGGCTGGATTCAAAGCAAAGGGAGAGCTCTCTAAAGGGCAGAGACAGAATGAGAAAGGCAGAGAAGCACAAGGGAAACTGGTGAGTAGTGTGGATATGGTCTAGAAATTGGGGTGAGAGACTGGCGCTGGAAACAAAAGCCGAAGCCATATGATCTTGAATACTAAGCTAAGAAAATTGGACTTTACTATTAAATGTGGCAAAAATTTTAAGCAAGAACATGTTGTGATTAAAGAAAATTAATCTTACAGATGTATATGACTGGGAAGGATAGTGACAACAAAGTCACAACAAATACAATCATTCAGGTCAAAAGTATTGAGGACATGACCTACAACAGAGACAGTAGGAACCATACTAAGAGAAAACCATCTAATATTAGAGAATCTTAGTATTTCTAATACGTAGAAAATCCTCTAATCTACTTCTGCCCCCACTTTTCCATGAAAATTGCTTTATTTACATCTACAGCAAGTCACCAATGGCCTCCTAACCACCAAACTCAACAGAAATGCTTCAGTCTATCTCCAGGGCCACTACATTTGGAGACTTGCTGGAAGTTAAAGAAAAAAATATATATATATTTTTGGCTTTAAATAGTGAACATAGTTTTAATAATTATAATATTGGCAATGTGAAATGGATCAAACTTTTTTTTTTTTTTTTTTGGTTTTTGCTATAGGATGTGTATATAGAGCTTACCAAAGAGACATAGGGAGAGGGAACGTGAGAAATCATCCCCCAAGGAAGATGATCACATCTCAATCTCCAGTGTTGTTTTAGGATTTAGGACATGCATGCAAGGGTACCCAGCATGATTTTATTTTCTTTTCTAAATAATTATTTAATTTTATTTATTGTTATTATTTTTTAATTTGACCAGAAAGAGAGAGGAAGAGGGAAAGTGAGAAAGCAAGCTGCCAGGTCCAGGACTCAAATCACCATCAGCCATGTTGGAACCCAGAGCCTTCAGAAATCCTGAGGCTGGGGTCCCACAGTCTGTGATTCAGTAGCCTTCCAGGTTCTTCTGACGTGGCTGAAGTCTAAAAACCCCGGACTAAGCAGTCATCCTGGTCTCCCTACCTCTGCTCTCAGTAACCCCAACTGTGGCCAGAGTTATGATCTAAATTACCAATTTAGCTATTCCATTCACCACTTTCTCTTTTTCTTTAAATTCATCAGAGGGTGGGCCAGTAGGTGGCATGGTGGTTAAGGTGCTGGACACTCCCACATGGCCAACCATGGTTCAGCTTTCTTTCTCACTTTCCTTCTCTTTGTGTGTCTGTCTTTCTCTGGTCAAATGAAAATTATTTAATTTAAAAAATAAATAAATAAATAAATATTTTTTAAAAATTCATCAGAGGGCATGTGTGCTTACCAGGGAGAGACAGAGAGGGACAAAGCACCCCTCTGGGTGTGGTCACACTGCAATCTCTTCTCCATTTCTCCATTCCGTGGGGATTTGGGACACACACACACACACACACACACACACACGTGTATTCCTAGTCATCAGGGCTAGGATTTCAAACACAGATTGCCAGGTGGGAACCAGCTCCCTTAGCCACAGGGACACAGGAGCTAGCTCTCCACTCACCACTTTCTATGACAATATTCATAGTATACAAATTAAACAGAAAAAAGTAATAAATTATTTGCATTCTAAGGTTACTTGAACACATATGAACATAAAACAGTTTTTATAAAACTAGCAATGACTCTTTACATTAATCAAGCACCTATACCAGTAAAATCACCCAATATAATGAACAACATTAATTAGAAGTCAGGTTCCTCTGATACTTAATCACAATGTCAGATTTAATCACGGAAAAGTGATTTCTCAGGCCGGGTCCTAGTTGTGAAGCCTTGGGGAGATTACTCACCTTCTGAGTGCCTCAGTTTCCATGTGTGCAAAGTAGCATAATAACAGAACTAACTTCACAAAACTCTAAGGGTTCTGTGAGTTAATATATGCAAAGCTATTAGAACAGTGCTAAGCACTGAAAGAGTTTGATACCACTATTATTATCACCATCATTATCAATATTATCCTAATGTAGCAAAAACCTGTGCATATAAGCTCAGTAGCAACTGTCTCCCAATATCCATTCTCCTCTTCCTCCACAGTAAAAACAAAAACAAAACAAAACAGCAGAGTTTTAGCTGAGCAACTCTCCCAGAGTAAGACTACGTTTCCTAGTCTTCCTTGCATCTAGGTATATGTTACCCTTTCCAAGGAGAATTAACCTCTAGCATTCTGCCAGGTGGTGGGAGGGAAGATGGAGATCTGAGAACTTCTTAAAGACTTTCGACCACTTCTCATTCTAGAGCCCCATCCCTTTCCTACCTGTTTCCAAAGGTACTTGATGTTGCCAATTCCTGAGTCTTTGGGTAATTCTCTGATGTAAACCAGCTGATTCTTGACTGCACCATTGTCCGATTTCATTGTTTTTCTAAGTCTAGTAAGTCCTTTACCTTCCAGCTTCTAGTATCTTGTTCATATTATCTCCATTCCCATACTCCCCAACCTTATTGACTTAGGCCTTTAAAAAGAATATCTTGGGGTCAGGCAGGTGACGTGGTGGTTAAGGGCACTGGACTCCCACATGACTGACTGTGGTTCAAGTCCTGGATCTGATGGCTTGCTTCCTCACTTTCCCCCTCTCTCTCTTGTTCTGTCCCTCTCTGGTCAAATTAAAGTAAGTAAATAAATAAGTAAAGTTAAAATAATTCTTTTTTTTTAAAAAATCCCATGGGGCCAGCAGGTGACATGGTCGCTAAAGTGCTAGACTTTCACATGGTTGATCACAGTTTGAGTTCCAGATCTGGCAGCTTGAAAATCACACCATGTACATGTTTGTGTGTGCCCAAAAGCCCAGGAGGAGAATAGAGGAGAAGGGTTTGTGGCGTGGCCATCCACTCTGGTTGGTGATTTTTCACTTTCCCTCTCATGTTCTCTCTCTGGTGAGGGCACGTGTCCTATAGCAAAAACCTTAAAAAATAAAAAGGTTGCCCTTGACATTTTAGTAGAGTTTGGAAAGCAATCAAAAGTAGATACCTATGTTCAACTTTCTCTTTTTCTTGAAGTCTTAGTTGCCATTTTCTGTCAAAACTCAGTACAATTTAATTCACCCTCTGCCATTTAAATTATAGCATAAATTTTTTTTGAGAGGTTTTTGCTATAGGGCGTGTGCGCTCGCCAGACAGACAGAGACAGAGAGACAGAAAGCGAGAAATCACCCCCCAGGGGGGATGGCCACACTGCAATCCCTTCTCCTCCATTTTCCTTTTGGGATCTTGGGCACGCACGCACAAGTGCCCGGCGTGAGGTTAAGCCACTGTGTCTGGGATTCGAACCACGGTTGACTACGTGGGAGTCCAGCAACATAGTCATTATGCTAACTGCTGGTCCCAAAGCATAAATTTTTAAAGCAAAGTTACAGGCATTTCTTGCATAGTTCTTTTACTATTTTTTTCTTCTCTTTATATATATATATATAAAGAGATGTTGCTATAGGGTGATAGAGCTCATGTGCTCACCAGAGAGATAGAGAGACAAAGAGACAGAAAGTGAGAAATCACCCCCCGGGGGGGTGCCCATACTGCAATCTCTTCTCCTCTATTCTTCTCTTAGGATTTTGGGCATGCACACACATGCGCCTGGTGTGAGTTTTAAGCTGCCAGGACATGAACCACGATCGACTATATGGGAGTACAGCAATGTAACCATTACGCCATCTGCTGATCCCTGTTTTTTCATTCTTGCACTGTTGTTTTACTTACCATGTAATTATACTTTGACATATCTATACTGTGATTTTTTTTAAAGGCAGGATCACATATTAAATATTTTAATTCTTTCTAAAGCATAGTTCTCAAACTTTATACTGACAAACCACCTGGGGACCCTTTAAAACTCCAATACCTGTGGCCACCAGGTGGTGTGGTGGTCAAAGTACTGGATTCCCACATGTTCAACCAGGGTTCACATCTGACCCAGTGGCTTGAAAATCACATCAGACACATGTACATATGTGCCCAAAATCTCAAGTGGAGACTGAAAGAGAAGGGACTATGGCATAGCCAATCCCCTCCGGGTGATTTCTCACTTTCCCTCTCTCTGTCTCTGTCTCTGTCTGATGAGTGCACACACCCTATAAGCAAAAATAAAAAATAAAAAATAAAAAAACCACCAGGTTATAGCCAATACCCTGGCCATACCACATATGAGCAACCTGGAATCTCTGAGATGCGACCTAGACATCAGTATTATCACATCTGGGCAAGGTTAGGAAGCACTTTTGTAGTTCTCTGAGACCTGTTCCAAATAAGTATCCCACATATGTACACACACAAACAAAGGTAACTTAGCAAGAACTGAACTTACTCCATATACACACACGCACAGCTGGAAGGCAGCAATCTCCCTAGGACGGCATCTCCAGCAAGTTCAGTAGGGCTAATAAATTAGTCTCTATAGCCAGAAAAAATAACCCAAGTAACCTTAAGAAGTACCTTCTACTTCACAAAGCCTGGTGATATGTTTTCTACTCATCGGAAACTTTAGTTATTTCTGGCTTCCTCCTGTGCCTGCCACTAGTCAATGCCAGTCTTTCTACCAAGTATACTTAGGTCATTACTGCCTTTGTAACCCTTCACTACTTGTAAGCAGTTGGCCCAGCAATCCCATCATATGGATGAATGGAACCAGGGCTATTTTGAGTGGCAATCTTCTAATTCTTTAGACACTGTAAAACCGACCCAAACAAATAAAAGAGAGTTGCCAGGCAGTAGAGCTTCCAGAATATCTATATAGAAAGAGTCTAGGAGAATTATTCCAGTTGGAAAGTTCCAACAGGAGAGCTTAAACATATATTTTTATAGCAAGTCCATTGTCTGTACTTAGATTTGATGTATGGATGAAGCAGGCTGGGAGCTGATGAAGATTCAAGTTTCCTCAAGCACCTCTTAAACCATAATGTTAGCAAAAGCATTGATCACAGAAGTCATTACAGCATCAACAGAGACCTCTTCAGTCCCCTTTCCCCTTTGTTGTTTTTCCTTTTCTTTTTGGCCATCCTCCAGAGTATGGAGCTCAGTCCACTTACAACTGCAAAAAGTCAGACAGGACAATGACCAGCTAATCACTAAAGCCTCCACAAGAGGGACTCAAAAGAGAAAAATGGACCCATGTGATCTGGAAGGCAAATACACCAAATGCTAATAATTGGGCCTAATCTTTGAGCAGTTCAACAGAAATTAGAGACATATTACATACAAATAATAGATACAAAATAGGACCTGCAAAAATAAAACTGAGCAAGGAAATCCTGCTCCATTGTACTATTTTCCCATTGAAAGTTATGCACCTAGGTACAACTTTCAAAATGAACCATGCCAGGTCAGCTCCATTCATAGGGATAATGAGCTGTTCAAGATAAATAGGATCCCACACAGCAAGCATGGTTCAAATTCCCAGCCTGGTGACCTTAAACATGTCAGGTATGTGTGCAAGCACCCAGGATCCAACAGGAAGGGGATTACTTCAGGAAGGGGATTACTGTGTGACCAGATCCTATGAAGGGTACTATAGCTCTCTCTCTTTCTCTTTCTTTCTCTCTCTCCCTCACATGTGTGTGCACACAAGCTGTATCATGAATAAAGTTTTTTTTGGTTAGGGATTTTCTTTTTTAGTTTGTGCTATAGGGTGTATGTGCTCACCCAAGAGAAAGAGAGAAAATTCAGAAATCATCCCTCCCCCCTCAGGAGGATGACCATGCCACAACCCCTTCTTCATCATGTTCTTCTCAGGATTTGGGCATGCACAAACACATAACAGGCATGTTTTTCGAGCCAATGGATCTGGAGCTCAAACCACACAGTTGCACATGTGGGATCAAGCCACCTTAACCTCCACACCAATTGCTGGCCCCAACAGGGAAAAAATTTTTTTAAAGAAAGAAAAAATGATGCAGAGTCTCTGATCCTGTACCTCCTTGGAAGATGGAGATTATTTAGAAGGCAATGAAGGTAGGATAAAAATAATGATGGGACCATATTGCTACAAGAAAAGTTAAACCATGAATGACTGCAGCAACTTAACTACTGCTCCTTAGTAAAATGAATACTGAGGAGCTAAGGGTCACTTTGGCTGGAAAAACTGGGGATGGTTTTACTGAAATCTTCAACTGTGGTGGAACCCAGAACGGGGTAGTGAATTGCCTTCTGCCCTAAAGTCTAAGAAAGAAATGCATTAACTAGATATGACAGAACAGCAAATACAGGTAATTTGACATGAACTGAATGAGGAGAATGCTTCATTGAGATGGTTTGGCTCCAATTCTGAAAGAAATCAGAAAAGACGGTGTAGATGAAGGCTCTCAATGGATCCAGGTTCTCCTGTTACATTTTCAGCAGATTTAGGGGCAAATGAAGCCATTGTAAGAGAATACAACTAGTGCAATAATGGTATGCCAAGATATCAAACTTTTCTCTTGTTTATAAAGATATATTACAAACAGAGTTATAATCTTCTCTAACATATAGGTCAAATATATGTCATAATAAACAAATAATTAAAAGCTAAATAGCTACATAGCTAAATGGTCCTTGGCAGAACTTCCACAGAATATTTATTTGACAAAAGAAAAATGTGCCTTCCTGAGACAAATGACTGAGTTGCTCTACTGGAATTATGAATCTGTGAAGAATGCTGTGGAAGTGTTTATCTTCGATTTGAATAAATGCAATGAGTATATGCCATCTAATATGCATCCTTTCTTCACTTGATTAAAGTATTATGATGCACCTAAAGTGATGTAAGGTTTCAAGTTTTGAGGAACCTCAACTTTTTCAAGAACAAAAGGCTCAAATGGAGTGTTTACAGATCTTGATTAATTAAGAATGTAATACTGGATTTGTGTGTATTCCTTTTGAGCTAAAACTTTATTTTTGCTGGACTCCAAACTGGCAAAGACCAGAAAAGAGGAAAAGATGGTTAAATGAGCAACATGCCCAGAAATTGAAAAGAAATTCCTTATTACTAAAGAGGCTTGAGTTTCCAGGAGCCAAAACTACAAAATAAGAATCCTCTGGCTAATTTATGATTGGCCAGATGCCACCACTTCTGGCTGAAGGCCAGCGGACCTGGAGAGAAGGATGGCAGGAGGCCACAAGAGAAGGTCAAGCACTTGGTTGCTAACTATGTTTTTTGGTATAGCTGCTCACCAGGAAACTGGAATTTTTTTGTTCCCAAGTGATTTCTTAGCACATGACATTTACCAACCTTTACCTAACTGATCCTTTATCAACGCTGTCAATCAAAGCAATTGAGAAATCTCATCTTCATTAAATGGGAACAGAAAACAAGGCTTTAGGCCGAAATCCTCTATGACTTTTACTTCAGCAGTCTGATCAACAAACATCTGGCAAATGATATTAATGTCACCCTCCATGAAAGACTGTTTTTACTGGCCACTCCTAGTAGAATGGAAAATAATTTTTCCTAGCATATTTAATTATTATTATGTGATTTTTTATAACTGCATTAAAAGTGCTAGACAATGGAACCCCAAGGTGGAATTAAAGGCACAGAAAGTCTAGCTGTGTAATAACCTACACATTTAGATTTAAATTTCTTCAGGCAGTTAAGTGACTTCAGGAAAGTGACAATATCAACGTAGTATCTTAGCACAGTGTCAAGGTAAAGGTGTTAGACAGCAACCATCATCAACAAGCACGCAACTATCAAAAGGAGAAGAATTCTCCGTTGTTTCTCAACAGACTTTGTGATCTGTTTTCTCGAGATGAACAAAATTAGATGGGAGGGAACCAGCAGTTAGCATAATGGCTATGTCGCTGGGTTCCCACGTAGTCGACCGCAGTTCGTGTCCTGGACCCGGTGGCTTAAAACTCACGCCGGGCGCGTGTGCGTGCGTGCCCAAGATCCCGAGAGGAGAATGGAGGAGAAGGGATTGCGGCGTGACCATCCCCCCTGGGGGGTGATTTCTCGCTTTCTGTCTCTATATCTCTCTCTGTCTGGCGAGCGCATGCGCCCTACAGTGAAAATCTCTTCCAAAAAAAAAAATTAGATGGGAGAATTCAGGTTTTCCCAGATATCAATCAATCCCAACTATTCTATAAAAGCTGTTACACTGATGTTCTAATCATTTAAAGGATCTCAGTTGCTATCCTTACTCATACTCTTCACTAGTTTTTTTTTTTAATCTAAGAATTTGGTAGATGTGTTAAGTTGATCATCTCCAAAGACCTCTGAGAAATTGCAAACAAGGAATACACAATTCTGTTTGAGAAAGAAAATGATTTATTTTGTAACTGGTCTGATCTATGAATTTTCAAAATAGCAGTAGCAGGGAGCCCACTTTTGTCTTCACTTTTTTCCTCCTAATTTTGTCATAGGGCCCATGAACTTGCCAGACAGAGAGAGAGAAAAACAGAAGACAAGAAAGCCCTCCCCCACACCCTGAAGTATGGCCATGCTGCAATCTCTTTTTCTAAATTCTCAAACTCTCAGGATTTGGGGCACATACATAGTCATCTAGCATGTTTTTTAAGCTGCCAGGTCTGGGACTCAAACTGCACATTCAGCCATGCAGGATTCAACTAATTTCACCACCAAGTCACCAGTCAGTCCACTTTTAATTCTGCTCAAAGCGACTATGGCTTTTCTTTGAAAAAGAGGAAAATGGGGCCAGTCCATGGTGAAGGCAGTTTGATTCCACATGGCTGGCTGTGTGGATTCAGTCCCAGATCCTGCAGCTTGAAAGACACATTGGGCTTGTGTGCATGCTTGCCCAAATTCCAATACTAGAGAGAAATGGAGAAGGGACTGTGGTGTGGCCATGCGCCACAGAGAGTTCTTTGTCACTTTCCCTCTCTCACTCTCTGTCTCCAGAGAACACACACACTCTCTGGCAAAATAAAAAAAGAAAAAGAAAAATAGGAAAATGAATGACAAATGATAGTCTTGAACAAGCCAAGATAACAGAAAAGCAAAAATTTTTGACAACCCCTCCCCCACCATAGCCAATATTAACTGTGGAAATTGAAACGGTGAAGAATAAACTGATATAGGGGACCAGCAGGTGGTGTGGTGGTTAAGGCGCTGGACACTCCCACATGGCTGACCAGTGTTCAAGTCCTGAATCTGGTGGCTTACTTTCTCACTTCCTCTCTTTCTCACTGTTACCCTCTGTCTCTCTGGTCAAACTAAAAAATAAATGAATAAATAAATAAAATAAAATAATTATTGAAAAAAAGAATAAACTGATATAAAGTAACTAATGGGGCTAGCAGGTAGCATAGTGGTTAATGCACTGGACTCCCACATGGTCAACCACAGTTCAAGTCCCGGACTTAAAGGCTTAAAATTTACACCAGGTGTATGTGCATGCATGCCCAAAATCCTGAGAGAAGAACAGTGGTGAAGGGACTGTGGAGTGGCCATCCCCCCTTGGGGAGTTGATTTTTCACTTTCTGTCTCCTTGTCTCTCTTTCTCTCTCCAGTGAGCACACATGCCCTATTAAAAAAATAAAAATGCAAGGATTAGGGATGTCCATACCTCATTTCTGTACACTCAAAAATGTGAGCATAATTTCTGACTCTGTCAAAATTAACTTACTAAAAGCCTATTTTTGACAAAAGTCTTACTGAAAACATAAACAGTCAATTAACACTTATTTTGTATGCTATGTGTATTACATATTGTATTCTTAATGTAAGCTAGACAAAGGATTATTAAGAAAATCAAAAGGAGAGGCCAGCAGGTGGTGTGGTGGTTTAAGCCCTTGACTCCCACGTGGCCAACTGCGGTGTAAGTCCCGGACCTAGTGGCTTCCTTGCTTTCTCTCTCTCTATGATGAGTGCACATGTCGGAAAGCAAATTTTAAAATAATAATAAATAAAGTAATAGTTTCTAGAAAGAAAACCATAAGGAAAAGAGAAATTTATAGTAACTATTGAAAAAAATGTATATACAAGTGGACCCATGTAGTTCAAATTTGTGTTGTTCAAGGGTCAACTATATTGTTTTAATATGTCTTTATTCCCATTCCTGTGTCCAAATGTGGGCTTCTGTGGCCTTCTAAATGTATTACTATGTATAAAAGTGCTAAATATATAATTACGGTACTTATATTAGCCATATTCTAATCTTCCTTTGTGTATGGGTCAGTCATACCCAGGAATGGTAGATGATTACATAATTACTGACATTCGACCTCAACAGTAACTCACAATAGTTACAAACTCACTTTAGGATTAATGTAATTCATCCTTTAAATAAAAAAATAAAATTTAAAAAAAGTCAGGGTCTTACTATGTCCCAATCATACCGCATCAGCCTCCCAAGTAGCTAAGACTGCAGGCAAATGAACCTGCAACTGGTTTTTAGGGTGGGCCAGGAATAGAACCTAGGCCTCCCATGTAGCCACACAGCCCGTCCAGTAGTAGTCAGTGTCAATCGACAGACATTACTGCAATTGGATCGGATTCATTTTTTTAGTGATGTTATATTATCCAACAGGTCTTAAAACTGTAATTAATATTTAGGACCATCAGGTGTTGTATTAGTCTAGGCACTAGATCCCACAGTGACTCTGCAGTTCTAGTCCTAGACCTAGCAGCCTGAAAAACACAATGGGTACATGTGCATGTGTGTCTAAAATCTCTAGAGAAAAATGGAAGAAAAGAGACTATGGCATGGCCATTGCCCCTGAAGGGTGGTTTCTCAGTTTCCCTCTTCCTGTCTCTCTCTCTCTCTCTCTCTCTCTCTGGCAAGTACATGCACCCTACAGCAAATAAATAAATAACAAATAAGTAAAATGCAATATATATTTATATTTTATACTTTTTAAAGTCTATTACTTACTATACTACCATGTACCCATTCCTCCATGATCTATGGCTGAAATGGTAAGCTTAAAACAAAAAAGTTTATAACTATATTTGAAGCAAACAAAAAGCAATTCTGAATACATAAAAAGGAAAAGTCACAGACTTCAATGTAGGGATTAGAAAATGAGCTGTCAACAAATAAAATGAATAAAAATATCTAACACATTCTAAGAAACAATAAATACTGAAACAAACAAACAACAACAGAAAAGAGCTGTGTTCTTCCTCTGTTAAAGGTATCACTGTAGAAGAAAATTTTCAGAAGACTCAGAAGGAGATTTGGGAAACTCATTTAGCAACATTCTGCCTAATATTAAGTGAATGTGTGACATATATCATACTTGAAAATAAAAATTTAAAACAAAATACTGCTCATACTTTTCAAGCATATTGCTCTTAGTAAAATAGGTTTTTTATTTTCAAATATGAAAACTAAGAGAATATATTAATCGTTTTTATGCTTTCTGACAATAATTACCTATAGTCTCATTTTTCCTGTCCTACTTTAATCCAAGTCCATCTCCTAACGCACTGTGGCTCACATCTGAACATTCTAAAAGCAGCATGTCATTGTCAAATAAGGTGAAGAAAAACGGGCTAAAAGGCATTATATGCTGACTGATGCTTAAAATGTCAAAGAGAACACCTGTTGGCAGCTCTAACATTTATTGTTTAATCAATTAAGGACAAAAAGTAGTTTAAGCAGCAGCTGCCACTCCAGAACAACTTAATGCACTCAGAAAATCGTGTTCACAGAAAAATCACAAAAAAAGAGATTTTTTCAAGCTTTTTCATATGGGTTTCTGAAACCTAGTTTCTTCCTACACCATGAATAATTAAAACCCTTGAGCTTTGCTTTATTAGGATTCCTTATATTTCTTAAGCTTTATGCACAGAGAAAATCTTCAAAAAATTTCATAGAAAGTACATTATCCAAAAAATTATGCAAGGATTTCAAAACATTTTAGCACCAAAATAAACTCACACTTTAATTCCATTTTTCCACAGATTTTTTGAAGTCTTCTCATACATATGAGTTTCTCACTTAAAAATAAGAGAAAGCAATATAGTATAAAAAGTCCAGAGTTTTAGAAAGTTTGAGTTCAGACCTGACTCATGTACTTGCCACTGGACAACCTGGTAACACTAAGTTCTCTGAACTTCAGTTTCTACATGACTAGGAGATGGACTAGATGAGGGTTTCTCTACCCAATCACTACTGACATTTTAGGCCAGGTAATTCTTTTCTTGGTGGGGAAGGGGTTGTCCTGTGCATGACAGGATTTTCAGTAGCATCTGATTTCTATCCAGTAGAAGCCCCTGGCATCCCCCAGTTGTGACAACCAAAAATATCTCTAGACTATGTAAACTGGATACAAAATAAGAAATTAAAAAAAGGCATATTGCTGGATCATGTAGTGATTGTAAGTTTTTGAGAAAATGTCACCATGTTTTTCAGAGGCTACACCATTTTACATTCCAGTGTGAAAAGGGTTCAAGTACCCTAGGGTCCTAATTTCATCACATCTTCAACAACACTAGTTATTTCTGTTTTCTTGATAATTATCTTCATAATAAGTAAGGAATGGAATCCCATTATGGTCTTGATTTGCATTTCTCTAGCAATTAGTGATATTAAACACATTTTCATATGCTAATTGGTCACTTTTATGTCTTCTTTGGAGAAAAGTCTACTCAAATCCTTTATTTTTCAGTTGGGCTGTTTAGTCTTTGGTTATAAAAGTGTAGTTCTCTATAAAATGTGGATATCAATCCCAATGTAATATGTGATTTGTAAAAATCTTCTCCCCTTCTGTCAGCTCCTTTATTACCTGGTTCATAGCTCCCATTGAAGCAAAGCTTTTAATTTTTTATAGTTTATTTATTTATATCACAAATGAGAGAGAAAAAAACAGAACTGTAGCACCCCCAACAAGGTCTTGAAGCCAGAATCCACCCCTACCTTTAGCCAATCTGGAGCACGTGCACCTATGTGCCTGGCATATATGTCTCCAAACCAATAACCTGTCCAATGGGTCTGCCACACAGAACATCACAATTTACCACTGTGTAACCATCCAGCCCTGACAATTTAACTTTAATGGAGCCAAATGTCTATTATTTTCTTTTGTCGACCTTGGTGTCATATGCAAGAAATCATTACCAAATTCGATGTCATGGAAATTTTTCCCCTACATTTTTTTAAGAGTTTTATATTTAAGCTTTTCATTGATTTTGAGTTATTTTGTAGACAATGTTAGCCAAAGTTCCAATTTTTATTCTTTTACATGTAAACATCCAATTTTCCCAGCATCATTTGTTGAAAAGACTGTTCTTTCCCCCATTGAATGATCTTGACGCCCTTGTCAAAAAATAATTTGATCATATATGTAAGGGTTTATTTGTAGGTTCTCTATTCTATTCCACTGCTCTACATATCTGTCTTTATGCTAATAACACACTTTAGTTTTGTTTTTCTGGATTCATGATAGAGCATGTACACATACACATGTGAGAGAGAGAGGAGTGAGAGATGAACAGGGTTTGGTCATGCTACAATTCCCTCTTCCAGTCCTCCAGCCTGTTGCATCCTGGGCACTCAAGTGGCATGTGTACCAGGTTGGCCTGTATATCAGGCTGACTAGGCCAAGAATTCAAATCTTAGTTGCCATGTGGGATCTGGCTTCCTGAGCTGTGCCTTACCACTGTGCCACAGTGCTAGCTTGGTGTTTTACTGTTATAAATATTGTTAACTTTGTTTTAAGTTTTAAAATAAATAAACATGAGTCTTTGTCATTCAGAATGAAAAGCAACAGCATAAACAAATATTTGTATAATCAGGTTCATAGCAACACTATTGACAACAGTCAAAAGACAGAAGAAACTCAAATTTCTACCAGCAGATGAATGAATAAAATGTGTTATAAACATACAATAAAAAATTATTCAGTCCTGAAAAGGAAATATTGACATATGCTACAACATGGATAAACCTTGAAGACACCATGCTAAGTGAATTAAACCAGTTGCAAAAAGACAAATACAGTATGATTCAACTCACATCGGACACTTAGAGTAGTTAAATTCACAGAGATAGGAACTAGGACAGTGAGTACAAGTGGCCAAGGAAGAGAGATTGGGAATTTTTGTGTGATGGGAATAGCATTTTAGTTTTGTCCAATGAGAAAAGTTCTGGTGATAGGTGGTAGTGATGGTTGAGCAAAAATGTGAATATACTTAATATCACTTAAAAATGGCTAAAGTGGTCAATTTTGTGTATATTTTACCATTCAAAAAAAAATTTTTTAAAAAAGCACTGAACCAGTTTTTAGTGTGTGATGCTTCTGGGGAAATTTCAGACAGGGTAATGTTGGAGCTCAGAAAATGGTACCCAAACAATGGCATTCTAACAGGCTGAGAGGCCTTAGCAGTTGCCTCAGGATCAAGGTCCCCATAACTTTGTCTTGTTCTCTCTGATGCAAAGTGCAAGGAGAGGCTCACTTTGAAATGTACTTATCTGATGGAAGAAACCTCTTTCCTATAGAAATACAATTGTATTAGACCCCCTCCCTAGGAATATCAAATGTCCAGAAATAAGAAAGACTAAAGATCTCCACATCCCAGACGCTATTCTTCTGAGGACAACTCCCAAAGATTACCTAAAAACTTGTTCTACATAATAGACTGTTGAAGAGCGTACAATTGTTCCTATGTAGATTTGCCCCTCGCTTTTCCCTAACATGATGGTCTCATCCAGCTCCCGATGAGAGTTATTTACTAACAATTGTCTGAGCACTGGCTCCAATCATTCCCCCATTTTCCTTTCTCCTACAAAGGATTCAAACCTCAACCATCTGGCCCCTCTTTGAGTTCGTATTTTCTATGATGTATACATTAAATTTAAATTGTATGCCTTTTCTCCTATAAAAAAGGAAAAGGTCACAAGGGATGAGGAGAAGCACATTAAACAAGTTTTTGGTCTAGATCTTTCCTCTTGCAAACTTATAGAAAATAAAAGAACCTTATAATACTGGTATCAGTTTAAAGTGCCTGACAACTAGGAAGTAAGAAAAACACAAAGCTACTAGCAATCCTTTAAACATATTTTAAATATTTATTTTATTTTATGTATTATTTTTGTTTTTATTAAGTTTGCTATAGGGCATTGTGCTCATGAGAGGGGGGGGGGGGGGGGGGGGGGAGCGGGGGGGAGGGAGAAAGTGAGAAAGCAAACCACCAGGTCTGAAACTCAAACCACAGTCAGCCAAGAGGGAATCCAGTGCCTTAACCACAACAACACCTCCTGATCCCTTAAAAATATTTTTTTAATAAGCATATTAGAAAAGAAAAGTTTATACTAACCTAATACCTGTTTCACTCCAAATTTCTCAAACAGACATTTTACAATCTATACTGGTATTTGATTGTCTTTTAAATTATAAGTATATATACTTCAATGGGTAGAATAAAAACAAATATTCTAGGGCCAGCAGGTGGTGTGGTGGTTAAGGACACCAGACTCCAACATGGTCGACCATGGTTCAAGTCCCAGACTTGGCAGCTTCCTTTCTCACTTTCTCTCTCTCTCTCTCTCTCTTTCTATCTCTCTCTCTCTCTCTCTCATCAAATTAAAATAAAGAAATAAAGCTAAACACTAAAATAATTCTTAAAAAAACAGATATTCTAAGAACTTTCCATGAATTTTATCAAGTTTTTTCTTGAAAACTAATTTAAATTATCCATCAGCTAAACCCCCACCAAACTGGCTGCCATTCTTCAATGAAACCCTGATACTATATCCAAGAATAATGTTATCACCCAAATAATCCTTTCTTTGTAACTCTTTTCTTGTTAGAATATATAATAGAAGGGGACCAGCAGATGGTATAATGGCTATGATGCTGGATTCCCATGGAGTCGACCGTGGTTCGAATCCTGGACCCAGTGGCTTAAATTCACGCCAGATGCATGTGTGTGTTTGCCCAAGATCCCGAGAGGAGAATGGAGGAGAAGGGATTGTGGCATGGTCAACCCCCCGGGGCAAGGGGGTGATTTCTCACTTTCTGCAGTCTCTGGCTTTCTGGTGAGTGCTCATGCCCTATAGCAAAAACCTCTCTCAAAAAAAAAAAAAAAAAAAGGCATTAAAAAAACAAAGAATAAAAAAAGAATATATAATAGAAGGTCATTTCTTTTTCTGTTGAAGATGTTAATTTCATAATTCTTGAAAATAATATAAAAAACCAGTCTAAACATTTCGCTTAAAGCCCCAAAAGGTAAAACTTAAAGTAGAAAAGAGACTTAAGAAAAAAATCAATGCCTAAAGTTGTAACCTGTGGTTCCAAGATAATATAGCAGTTATTTACAAAATATCAAAATGTAGTGGGAATCAAATCATGAAAAACTGTGTTCCTCTTTTTAAAAAGAAATAAAAGCACACAGTTTCCCTGAAAGTGTAAGCTGAGAGGATCCACATGGACTACCCTTTCTTTCCCTTTCCTTTCTTGATGAGGACAGGACACTGAGGCCCAAAATCAACTCCCAGATATTTACATATTAAAGATGAAAACTCGCCTTCTCCACATGCTTGTCCTAGTTTTGCTTCCTGACTTCAGTGTAGTAAAACATCTAGTTATATAATTTCTGTGATGTTTACATAAGAAAACAAGTAAGTGGTTATATTAGTTTTCCCAAGCTGCTATGACAGGCCACACTTGTGGTGTAAAGGAATGAACATAGTAATGGAAAAACGTCAAGTCCCTGAAAAGGCAGATGTTTAGGCCTGTAGACTAATTCAGCAAGTCTTCAGCTGGTCCTTCTCTTATCTAAGTTTACTCTAGTAAGTAGGCCAAATGCAGTCTAAGAAAGACAGCCCAGTGACATTTTTATCAATACAAAATTGTATTTAATAAAAACATACCCTGGGGCCAGACGTTGGCATAGCAGTAATGCCACACTGTGCTGTGCTGGACACACATGGAAAGATCACATCCCGAGGCCTTCCTGTGACACCATGAACACACATGCATGACGGTGATCTGGATGGGCAGAGGCTATAGATCATGGCATGAAGCCCCTGTTGAGGATGCCTCTCTCTCTCCCTATTTTTCTCATGGAATAAAATATACTTAAAAAAAACACACACACACAACGACTTGAACCTGGCACACCGAACTCTATTTGAATAAAACACATGTACATGGTCTCTCAAAGAGAGAATAACAATAATGAGCACAGATTTTGGACATATGCAATCTGTCTCATTTCCTATATGAATAGAAGCATAGTATGTGTCGCATTCAACATAAAATCACAAACCCTACAAATCAGCCTTCTTTAACTGCCCTCTCCTATGTAGCCCTGCTTCCACAGAGTTTCCACAGTTCAGCTGTTGCTCCTGATCCAATGGTTCTCACTGTAAAGGACTTTAAAGCTACCATTCAGTATGCAATGTGATGATGAAGATATATTATTCTACTCCCTTTAATTTTCAAAGTACTAATATTATCTTGTTTTCTCAAAGGTCATGGAAGGAGGACAGAAGCTATTTAGTAGTGCTAAACCCACACTCATTTGGATAATCTGAAATACAAACTTGCTCTATATCTCCTTTTCTTTTCTTTTTTCTTTTTTTATAGCATTGCCTCTAATTATGCACTCCCTGTGGCTAATATTAAGTAGTACTCGACTTTATAATATTATATTAGTAACTCACAATCCTTCAAATTCTACCTTCTGATGGAATATGAGATAAGATGCAGCAGTTCCAGAGCGTAGGTACAAGGCCACAGCATTCTCATCTCAAAGCTCAGGCTGCCACCTACTGACGGTGATCACTTCCCATGACACCTAGTTCTACCCAAAAAGCTAACTGATCCCTCAGGAGAGGTTTTCTTCGGCAATGCAATGTATTCAACTATATCAAATAATCTTTCAGTTATTTTAATTATAAAATCTTTTAACTTAAAAAAATACTAAGCAAACATATTTTTGTATAGTTAAAAATTCCTGGCTTATACTCAAACAAAATCATAAGAAAAGGTATGAGATTTTTTTATATATGCAAAAAGAAATCAATTTTAATACATATTTCTCTTTACCATTTCCTTTTTACTTCTTAAAACAGAAGCCCATTCATTCTCATTAGAAAGTCATCTTGATCAAACTTATTAAAAGTTTAAATTCACAGTCTAAAACTATTATAACAATTCACAGCAGCTGCTGACACCAAAGCTAAAAGAGTTCATTAGTTGTTGACTGGCTTATCTTCCTGCCACACAGACATAAATCTTCAGGTGACCTTTAAGAGTACTGAAACTTTTGGGACCAGTAGTTAGCATAATGGCTATGTCGCTGGACTCCCACGTAGTCAACCGCGGTTCGAGTCCCGGACCTGGTGGCTTAAACTCACGCCGGGCGCGTGTGTGTGTACACCTAAGATCCTGAGAGGAGAATGGAGGAGAAGGGATTGCGACGTGGCCATCCCCTCTTGGGGGTGCTTTCTTGCTTTCTATCTCTCTGTCTCTCTCTGTCTGTCTGGCAAGCACACACGCCCTATAGCAAAAATCTCTCAAAAAAAAAAAAAAAAAGAATACTGAAATTTTTCAACTAAGAGTTAGTCCTTCCCTATTTTAACTTATTATTTAAGGAAGGGGGGAGGTCAGATCAACCAACACAATTAAAGGGAAAAAGAAAATACAGTTTCTGAAGCAGAAGGCCACTATCTTGGTAAGACAACAGAGGAAAAATGCATTCATCATGCACTTAATAAATGCCACTTGACACAAGCTTAGGTGCTAGGGATACACAGACAGCTTAAAATATCTGTAGCCTTTGAAAAGCTATCTTGTGTGGAGATATGACAAGAAGACAATTATAATACAACTTACAAGATATAAATGATGCCATCTAAATAGTGATAAAATAGTGTCTGAAGCCACAAGGAGAATCAGGCAGAACTTCAGAGAGGAACCTTCTAAAAGAGAAAGAATTTCACCAGGTAATCAGAGACAGAAGGAGAAAGATTTAGATAGTACATGCAAAAAAGAAATATAAAAAACTGAGGACTTAAGAGAGAAAGCCAGTAATTTAATATTAATAAAGAATAAAATAGATGAGGTCAGGTAGCTACCTAGGTAGATCTCAAACTCTCTCTCTGTTCTGCTAAGAAATGCATATTTTAGAATGATCGATCACACTGGCAACAAGGTAAGGAACAGATTGGGGAAACTGTGAGGCTAAAGGACTGGAGATTACTAAGAAAAGAAATTAAACTTCCCAGGCAGGGAAAATGAAAGATCTGAAACTCAAAGCAATTAGAATCAAAAGGAAGGGCCAGATTAATGACAGACTATGTAGATAATATTGTAAGATTTGCCTGGATATGGAGAATGAAGATGAACACACTAGAATCATCCCTGGTTTCTGGCTTAGGTAACCGAATGAATGGTGATCTATTCCCCAAAATAGGAAATATAATTGGGGCGTGGATTTGCTGGTGGGTGTAATAAATTTAGCTTTGAAAATGATAATTTTGAAGTGGCTGTGAAACACTGAGCTGAGGGGTATGTGGAATATTAAGGATACAGATCTGAAACTCAACACAGAGGTCTGGACTAGAAACAGAAATTCAGATGTTGCTAGTGTGTGAGCAGTAGGTGGCATGGAAATGGGTACAGTAAGAAGAATGCCATTGATCAAAACCTGGACAGTCAACAGAGGATTCACCAGCTTAAATAAGGGCATGATGTGCTACCACTCAGAGCCAGGCAAGACAGAAAGAGTAAAGGCTAGAAACTGCCCAATAGCATGCCTACACTAGATACAGAAGAAACTAGATTGTAAGAGTATAATTCTTTGTTTTAGTGAATATATGTGAACATAGTCAAAATATATCCTGAAAATGTACATACCAGGATATGTACAGTGATTATATACAGATTATCTCTGGAGGTAGGAGAATTTGTATTTTCTTCTTTATGCTTGTCTGTATTTTCCAAATTTTCTAATATATGCATACATACATACATATATATAGTGAGAGAGAGAGAGAACTTTTGAGATCAAATGTATAATAAAGTTGTTTTTAAAAATCTGAAAGTTTATAGGCATCTGAATGAGTATGAAAGATCATCTTTTGACCAACTAGCTCAAAGTGTAAATGGATATTAGAAATAGCAAGGAGAGCTGGCTCTGTGGCACAGTGGTAAAGCACCAGATCCTACATGCTGACCCTAGTTTGAATCACCAGCCTGGTCAGCCTGAAACACACTGGGCACACTCATGAGTGCCCAAGATCCAATGGGCTAGGAGGCCAGAGGAAGGGGATTGTGACATTACCAGATCCTGTGGAGGGTACTCCTCTTTCACACTCAAATGCTCATACTCTAACGGAATAAAGAAAAAATAAACTTTTTTAAAAAAGAAATAGACGGCTAGGAGAAAACATGGAAGAGATACAAAAATTCAACTTGCTATAAGTAGAAGAAAAAGAACAAGCTAAAAGTTACTGATAAGTGAGACAGAATATGTGATGGTTTCTTGGATTTGAGTGTAACAGTCTGAGACGGTAAAGCAAGAAAAGCAGCTTATCAGAAAAAAAATCCAGTTAAAAAATGGGTAAATGTGCTAAATAGACAACTTTCTAAGGAAAACATATGAACAGCTAAAAAGCATATGGAAAAATGCTCGCCATCTCTTACCACAGCAGAAATATAAATCAAAACCACAGTGAGATACCACCTAATCCCAATCAGAATGGCTAAGATTTTTAAAAAATAAAGAATGATAAGTGTTGGCAAGGCTGCAGTGAAAAGGGAACCTTCCTACACTATTGGTGGGAATGTAAATTAGTACAGCCACTGTGAAAATCAATACCAAGGTTCCTTAAAAGCCTACAAATAGAACTATCAAATGACCCAGTAATCTCACTCTTGGGTATTTACCCAAAGGATAAGAAAGCAGTCAGGGGAACCAGCAGTTAGCGTAATGGCTATGTCGCTGGACTCCCATGTAGTCGACCGCGGTTCATGTCCTGGACCCGGTGGCTTAAAACTCACGCCGGGCGCGTGTGCGTGCGTGCCCAAGATCCCGAGAGGAGAATGGAGGAGAAGGGATTGCGGCATGACCATCCCCCCTGGGGGGTGATTTCTCGCTTTCTGTCTCTATGTCTCTCTCTGTCTGTCTGGTGAGCGCACGCGCCCTACAGTGAAAATCTCTCAAAAAAAAAAAGAAAAAAGAAAACAGTCAGAAGAATGCTTGCACATCCAGGTTTATTGTGGCATTATTCACAATTGCTAAGACAAGGAATCAGCCCAAATACTCAGGAACAGATGACTGGATTAAAAAATGTGGCATATATACACTACAGAATACTACTCAGTCATAAAAAAAGAAACAATGAGATACTGATATTTGATACAAAGTGGACAAATATGAAAGACTTAATGCTGACTGAAACAAGCCAGACTATGAAAGAGAGACATATTATATGTCCTTGCTCAGTCCATACCAAATATCTGCACTCTATGACAGGAACTGAAAGATGGGAAGCTACGACAGCAGGGAGAGCAACTGTAGATGCCAGAGACAGGTAAGAGGGGATGTGTAATACAGGGTGAGAGGGAGGGGATCAGAGTACAAAAACATTTAACAGACACATGAATCAAAATGTATCTGTTGCTGATAATGTATTTGGGAGTATCTTTGACTGGACTGATATGCACTGTACTTATGCTAGCAAAAACATTTTGTACACTAAAAAGATGTACAGTGATTAAACATAATTTTTTTTAAAGTTTTGCCATAGAGGGTACATGGACTCTCTGGAAAGAGACAGACACAAAGAAAGGGAAAATGAGAAATCACCCCCCATCGGAGCATAGCCACAAAGCAATCCCTTCACCTCCAGTGTCTTCTTAGGACTTGGGGCACACACATATATATGTCCAGCGTGATTTTTAAGCCATTGAGTCTGGGACTCGAACTATGGTTGGCTATGTGGAAGTCCAGCACCTTAACCACTACACTATCTGCTAGTCCCAAACATAAATTTTAAAAGTGCAAAAGAAAAAAAAAGAGAGAGAGAACAATTAAAAAAACATCTTCAAGATCCTCTCTCCTCACCCTGCATATATATGTGAGCATTACAGAGCAACAGAAAAGGTAGTAAAACAGGGAGATATCTGCTGCTCCTAATCCTAAACTTATCTACTTTGCTGACTTCAAAATTAGGTAAGACTCAGAGAAAAAACAAAGCAGTAAAAGCTTCTTTAAGGCAACCTGAACAGTAAGAGATGGAAATACTTTCCTCACACAGTAAGTCAGAGAAGTAGGAATGCTAGGATGGGCAAAAATGCATTCTGATGGTTCCAAGTCAAACAAAATGGATAAAAGCAACAGGAAGATTTCAGTCATATGCCAGGCAAAAGATACAGGTCATATGAGATGAAAGCAGAAGAGCACACTGATGGTTAATTTCATATGTCCACTGGGCTGGGCTCAAGTGGCCAGTTATTGGGTTAAACACCAGTCTAGACGTTGATGTAAAGGTATTTCTTAGATGTAATTAACGCTTAAGTCAGTAGACTTTATGTAGAGCAGATTACCCTTCACAATGTGGGTGGGCCACATCTAATCAATTTAAGGCCTTTAGAGAAAAGACTGAGGTTTCCCAAACAAAAAGGAATTTGGCCTCAAGACTGCAACATAACCCTGCCTAAATTTCCAGTCTGACAGCCTGCCTTAAAATCTCGCCAGCCCCCACAATCACATGCCAATTCCTTACAAAATAAATTCTTCCCCCATCTCTCTCTCTCTCACTCCCTGAAAGATTCAATCTGTTAAAAGAGACCAACAGACAGAATCTTGAACTGGAAGCAATGGAATTGAAATTGGCTAAGGCAGGCAGCAATAGGACACCAAAGGCTCTTGGACGAATAAATGGCACAATGAATAATACATGTAACAAAGATTCTTTTGAAATCTGTAATATACTTGACATGAACTAGACCATAGGGATGCTAGAGTTAGAACACATTGGGTGGGACAGTTCTGTGGCACAGGAGTACCATACCACTCAAGAAAAATCAGATCCCATGTGGCAACTACAGTTCAAATCCCCAGCCCAGTGAGCCTGAAACATGCTGGGCACATGCACAAGCGCCCTGATCTGATGGGCTGCAGGACTGCAGGACTGCAGGACTACAGGAAGGGCCTGCGTCATGGCCAGACCCTGGGGAGGGTGTCATTTGTCTTCCTCTTTCACTCTCAGATGTACACACGTGTTCTAAAACTAATAAGGAAAAAATCATTTTTTATAATTTGTTTCCTCACATTGTAAAAAAATTATTTAATTTAATCTTATTAGTATTATCTTTTTCAATTTGACTAGAGAGAGCCAGGGAGAGAGAGAGGGAGAAAGTGAGAAAGCAAGACGCCAGGTCTGAGACTCAAACCATGGTTGGCCATGAGGGAGTCCAGCACTTAACTACCATACCACCTGCCAACCCTCCAAATTTTTTTATTTTCGAAGAATACATTTGAGGGAGACAGCAAGTGGCATGGTGGTTGGGTGCTAGACTCCCACATGGCTGACTATGGTTTGAGTCTCAGACCTGGTGGCTTGCTTTCTCACTTTCCCTTTCTCTCAGTCTCTCTCTGGTGAATTAAAAAATAATAATAAATAAACAAAATAAAATAAATAATTCCTAAAAAAATAACACATTTGGGGGGGCCATCAGATGACATGGTGGTTAAGGCACTAGACTCCCAAATGGCCTCCCACGGTTAGAGTCCCAAACCTGATGACTTGCTTTCTCACTTTCTCTCTATCTATCTCCCTCTGGTGGGTGAATGTGCCCTATAGCAAATTAAAAATAATAATAAATAAAATTTAAATAAATAATTCTAAGAAAAACTTTAAACATGAAAAAAAAAATAAAACATTTGTAGAAATCTAAGCCAAAGGATTTCATGGGGAGTGGGGGAGAGTAGAATAAAAAGGAGCCTGTCCATATAATAAAGATACAATAAACAATTTAATAGACTTTTTTTTTATATTTTCAAAATCTTAAAAGTAAAACTTCTACAGAAATACTGTTCACACACATATTAACTTACCATATTTGTCTCGCAAACCAACAGTGCATCTAAAGACTCCACCAAAGGCAACATCTTCACCAAATATTACTGAAAAGCAATGTTTAAAGAACACATTTTAGGTCCAGCAAGTGGCATGGTGATTAAGGTGGCTGGATCCCACATGGCTGACTGTCCGGTTCCAATCCTAGACCCAGAGGCTTGAAAAAACAAATGTCAGGCACATGTGCATGGGTGCCCAAGATTCAGAAAGAAAGAAGAAATGGAGGAGAAGGGATTGTGACCATTCCCCACAGGGAGTGCTTTCTCACTTTCCCTCTCTCTCTCTCTTCCCAGCAAGCACACATATCCTCTGGCAAATTAAAAAAAAAAAAAAAAGACATTTTATTTAATAATCCCTAAATAATGTATTAACAATGAGAAATAAATAATTTATGTGTTCACATTTTAAATCATGAAACAGAAATGAACCATAGATCTAGAGCAAGGATTTTCAATTTTGATGTTATTGACATTTTGGACTGGGTAATTCCTTTGTTGTGAGGACCTGTCCTGTCTACACAGATGGTTGTAGACAACCACCAATATCCTTGGTCTCTATCTACTGGATGACAGCTGCCTCCATACCTCCCCCGACACACACATTGGTGACAACCAAAACTGCCTGCACATCTTCCACGTAAGAGAAGCCAGGGGAGAAAACACCCCTGACCTTAAATCCCATCTTGTTTTTACCATAAAGAAAATGAGGCCAGAGAAGTAGTAAAGTTAAGACTTGCCAACTTAAGAAACTACAGGCAGAACTATGACTCACTCTCCAGCATTTCAGGCCAGTGGGTTTTCCTTATATGTACATAGTACAGAGTAACAGCCATCTGGAGAGTTGAAGGAAGAAAACTTCAAGCTAAGAACCATCCTAAGTGAGAAAGGGACTTGCTTAGATTGTACAGAGCAGAAAGGAAGCAAGTATAGGGGGACTCGATGAGCAAAGCAAAGAATGATGGTAAGTGGACATGGAGAAGAGCTTCAGGATAAGGTGGGAAAACAAATACAGGGCATTCAGAGAGCTAACTTTAGTTTGAAGAATGCACCTAACCAGTCTGTATACCTCAAGAAAATAACTCATCCTTCCCTATATTTAAATTTACTAATCTAGTTCAATTATTCTCGATTAAAAACAAATCAAAGTCTATTCATCATCTGGTCCAGCTCTTACTTTCCCTCTAAAAAATAACCTATTTTGGGAACCAGCAGTTAGCATAATGGCTATGTCAGTGGACTCCCACGTAGTCAACCGTGGTTCGCGTCCTGGACCCGGTGGCTTAAAACTCACGCCGGGCGCATGTGCATGCATGCCCAAGATCCCAAGAGGAGAATGGAGAAGAAGGGATTGTGGCGTGGCCATCCCCCCAAGGGGGTGATTTCTCGCTTTCTGTCTCTATGTCTCTCTCTGTCTGTCTGGTGAGTGCACACGCCCTATAGCAAAAATCTCTCCAAAAAAGAAAAAAAAAACTATTTTTACTTAACTTTAAAACTATGATTTATGATTTCTTGGGGGCCAGCAGTTGGCATAATGGCTATGTCGCTGGATTCCCATGTAGTCGACCACAGTTCTAGTCCCAGGTCCGGTGGCTTAAACACAAGCCAGGTATGTGTGCGTGCATGTCCAAGATCCCAAGAGGAGAATGGAGAAGGGATTGTAGCGTGGAAAAAAAAAAAAAAACTGATTTCTTGGTCAACCAATGGTGTTGAGGTTAAGGTGGCTGGATCCCACTTGACCAACCACATGGTTCAAGTTCTGGAACGAGCAGCTTGAAAAACGTGTTTGGTCATGTGGTGTGTGCCCAAAATCCCAAGAGGAGAATGGAGAAGGGACTGTGGCATAGCCACACCCCCCAGAAGGTACTTTCTCACTTTCTCTATCTCTGTCTGTCTCTCAGAATATGAGCAAGCTAATAAATAAATAAATAAATAAGAAATGGTGTGATATTTTTCTGTTTTTTCCTACATGCTGAAGTAGTAGTAGTACACAGTAGGTACTAATTCAGGAGATACTAATATAATATTAATATTAGGACCATGCTATGAGAAAAAGTTAACTTAATGATCTCACATTGTTAAATATACGTAAGTACTCATTAGTACTGAGTTAATACTGCAGTTTGATTATTTACCCTAATCACTTGGTTGGGGGCCAGCAAGTAGCATGAAGGTTAAGAGTGTTAGACTCCTACATGGCTGACCATGGTTTGAGTCCTGAATCTGTCCCTCTCTGGTCAAATTTAAATAAATAAACACAGTTAAATAAAATAATTTTTCAATAAAAAAATCATTTGGTTGGGTCTTTTGAAATTTCTGGATAGATAAAATGTCCCTTACATTCCAGCAAATCTTCAATTCTAGGATTAACATAGCTACCATAATCAAGCATAAATGAAGTTTACCTGCAGTAGGATCTTTGGCCAGCGAGTTATCCAAGGCACTTGTTATTGACTGGAAAAGATTCATTTTCTGAGTCTGCCCTGAGAAACGAAAGTATGTATCAGTTAATACATTGTAAAATGTAAAAATAACCAGTTACTTAATGGTGATTACAACTTGACTAAAATCAAGATGTAGAAAGGTATAGAAAATATGTGTGTGGCCGATCTGTGGCATGGTAATTAAGGCAGGAGGATCTCGTGTGGCCGTAGTCGGGGTCCCAAAATCAGCAACCTGAGAAATACATCAAGCGTGTATGCATACTCGAAATCTCCCAAAAAGAAGGAGAAATGAAAGAGAAGGGATTGCAGCATGACTTTTCCCCTGGGAGGATGATTTCTCACTTTCTCTCTCACTGTCTCTGTCTCTCTGTTTGTCTCTGGTTCTGGCAAAAATGAAAAAAAGAAAGGAAGGAAGGAAGGAAACATTATGTGAGCTTACCGGATTCTGCAAGTGATGCAAAGTCTTTGTAAGATACAATATAGACCTCAAGTAATATAGACCTCAAGAAGCTTGTTGGTGAGGTAAAATTTATGTATTTTAAACAAAAAAACAAGTATGAGGGGCACTGCAGATGGCGGGCTGGTGGGATGGCAGATGAAGAAGATGACCCAATTTTTGAGGAAGAAAATGAAATTGGAGGAGGGGCAGAAGATGGACAGGTGAAAAGAAAGACTTTTTTCCTGAAGAATTACAATGTATGTTGTATGGGTTTGGGGATGACCAAAATCCTTACACTGAGTCAGTGGATATTCTTAAAGATCTTGTCATAGAGTTCATAACTGAAATGAATCACAAGGCAATGCCAATTGGAAGGCAAGGTGGTACAAGCTGAAGAGATCATTTTTTTTTATCTGAAAAAACTCAAGTAAGTTTGCGAGGGTTAAAGATTTGCTGACTATGAATGAAGAGTTGAAATGAGCTAGAAAGCATTTGATGAAGCAAGTTAGGGATCTTGACACTTTTTGTACTTTCTGAGATTTCATTATCTTTTGGAGAAACGGTATTGACTGTTTTCTACAGCAAAGGTCATAATATCTAGCTATGTAAAGGAAGGTTGGAAAAACGCTACACTTTGCATTTTATTTTTATGTCTTAGATTTTAGAGTAATATTTGAACCTTTAATTGCCTGTCTTTAAATGACCATACCTAATTTCTTACTGGATTTTAATGACCACACATTAGTTAAAATATCTTGCAAGCCATGCAGTTTTTTTTTTTTTTTTTGAGCAGTTTTGCTATAGGGCGCTTGCGCTCGCCAGACAGACAGAGAGAGACATAGAGACAGAAAGTGAGAAATCACCCCCCAGGGGGGATGGTCACGCTGCAATCCCTTCTCCTCCATTCTCCTCTCGGGATCTTGGGCACGCACGCACACACACCCGGTGTGAGTTTTAAGCCACCAGGTCCGGGACACGAACCACGGTTGACTACGTGGGAGTCCAGTGACATAGCCATTACGCTAACTGCTGCTTGCCTGCCATGCAGTTCTTGTTAACGCTGAGTGTCTAAAGGATGAAGTAGTATTTGTACATTAGGTATATGTGTGCTATTGTGAGCTATCTTGTAGCTGTTTAACATGTGAAATCTAAATGGCATTTTTGACTGTGATAGCTGATGTGCGTGCTTCATGTATTCTGAAAAGTTTGGACAACAGTATTCTGAGAGCTTAATAACGATAATAAACTGCTTTATGTTTTCTTTAAAGAGATGATATTGGAAAATACAGCTTTTTGTAAGAATGTTTATCTTAAAAGATAATACTCTGTTCTTCAAATAATGGAAGTTAAAACCTTTTGAGGCTTATAACCTACTACTTGCTAAATTTTTAAACTTCTCAAAAATAAATACTCTCAGTAGCAGGCAATTGCTTAATCAGCAGGATCAACATTTGGGTAGAGTTCTGTTAACATATTTGAAAGTACTTGTTCATCATGAAAAGTATAATTGACTAAAAATGTATGTGGCTATGAAACCACTTCTATAGTTCAGGATATGTATGTTTTGTGTATGTTTGGCTTACTTATTATACTTAGCATAAAAAAAGGATTAAATTGCATTTGAAGAGGTCACTGTTCAATATTTAAAAAGTATGAAAAAGGAAGGAAGAGAGTGTAGACAATGAAAGCTATGGAAAGTCAGAATAGGAGAATAGGGGACCCCTCAAGTGAAAGTGGTCTGGAAAGACTCCTTACACGGGCATTAGAAACCTATGCCACAAAATGCACCTTATCAGCCAGATGTGTTAAAGGCACCACCAACAGCAAATGGTCCTGTACTGCTGCATACAGTGACGAAAACCGAGATAAACTTTAGAACCCAGAACTATCGGTGTCTGGAGAACACCGCTGTTCCACACTTAAACACATCAGACCTGGTCCTTCCTCCTGTCTTATGTTCCGCTCCGTAGCAACTCTGCAAGCCGATGCCTACTTCCCTAAATGGGTTTTGGGAAGGAACAAATGAAACGATACACGTAAAGCACTTAGAAGCATGCCTGACACAGTGAATGCTGGATAAGCATTAGCTATTTATTGTTAGATTCTGGACTTGGTCTCCTTCATCTTGACCTTAGCATTGTTCTGAATGGTAGAGTAAAACTTTGTTTCATGAAGTTCCAAATGCTGGAATTCAGAAACACCAAGCCTTTCGTGTTTTGATCTAAGCCTTGGTACTGCCCTGTACCCAGTCATCCCAAAACCTAGGTCAGCCCCTCTCCCAAAGCACGCCTCAGAGCACAGGAATCCTCTCGCTGAAGCTACTCTGACCCAGAGTTCCAATCTTTTCATTAGTGCCTGATCTATCACGGGTTCACCTTAGCCACGGCCATGCTGATGACAAATCCTTTCACTATCTGCACTTACTCTGGCCACTGACTCATCCTCTTCTAGCCTCCATTCTCTTCAGTAGCCTAGTGTGGCCCAAAGTCAAAGTCTAGTTCCCAGTACGAGTAACAACCACTCCTGCTATTGCCTCCAACCCTCTGACCATGAGACAGTGGCCATTTCTTTTTCTCCTTGGAAACTCATCTTCTCTAGACTGGCCTAGCTCCACAGCAGCTTATGACCTATGATATCATTAGCCCTTCCTTTA
Organism: Tupaia belangeri chinensis; assembly: GCF_000334495.1. Lineage (NCBI taxonomy): Eukaryota > Metazoa > Chordata > Mammalia > Scandentia > Tupaiidae > Tupaia > Tupaia belangeri. The sequence goes on along the minus strand of NW_006159559.1, from coordinate 3,389,563 downwards.
TCCAATGACACAACACGCGGCCTTATTTTTTTTTAAGAGAATTATTTATTTCATTTTATTTATTATTATTTTATTTTTTAATTTGATCAGGGAGAGAGAGGAAAAGTGAGAAAGCAAGCTGCCAGGTCCAGGACTCGAACTGTGGTCAGCCATGTGGGAGTTCAGCACCTTGAGCACCATGACACCTGCTAGCTCAACACCTGGCCTTCTGATCTGCATTCTCTGACCTCCGGTCTTTCTGATCCCCTTGACCAACTGTGTTAAATGCAATCAGATGTGCCCTGCTGCTGTCTGTACCCAGAACAATAACCTATTTCTACTCGTATTTCTGGTAAAAATAACAGGACTGTATTAAAGAAAATATTATTATATGATCTATATATATATCAAAGGATAATCACACCCCATGTTCATAATTACTTTATATTTCTCTTCAGACTAAAGCTATATAATTTGATACTTGCCTCAAATTCCTCTCCTCTTCACAAATATTCTTTTCTTAAAGAATTATTCTCGGGAACCAGCAGTTAGCATAATGGCTATGTCGCTGGACTCCCACGTAGTCGACTGCGGTTCGCGTCCCAGACCCGGTGGCTTAAAACTCACGCCGGGCGCGTGTGCGTGCGTGCCCAAGATCCTGAGAGGAGAATGGAGGAGAAGGGACTGCGGCATGACCATCCCCCCTGGGGGTGATTTCTCACTTTCTGTCTCTATGTCTCTCTCTCTGTCTGTCTGGCGAGCACACACGCCCTATAGCGAAAATCTCTCAAAAAAAAAAAGAATTATTCTCTTACGTGGCAAGGTGGTTAAGGTGCCAGACTCCAACACGGCTGAGCACAGTCCAAGTCCCAGACCTGGCAACTTGAAAATCACGCTAGGTGTGTGTGTGCCCAAAATCCCAGGAGAAGAATGGGGGGAAAGGGATTGCAGTATGGCCATCCCCCCTGGCAGAGTGATTTCTTAATTTCCCTCTCACTGTCTCTCTCTGGCAAGTGCACATGCTCTATAGCAAAAACTTAAAAAAAAAAAAATTTACACAAGCTATTCACAGTTAACATATTCTTAATTATACATCTTCCTTAGAACCGTTTATTCATTTTCTAGATACAATATACTCTCTTTTCCTTCAGAGTAAGATAAGGTCACTTGTAGCATGTGCTAACCACACCTTTACCATTGATAAGACCTTTAAGACCTGGAAAATATCATGCCCTATAGAGCCAGCAGGTGGTGAGGATGTCAAGGCAGCTGTATCCCCCATGGCTGGCTGCACTGTTTGTGGTCATCCTCCCTGGGAGGTGATCTCTCTCTATTTCTTTCTATTTCTCTCCCTCTCCCTCTCTCTTTCTCTCTGACCTTGTCTCTTTCTCTCTCCAGCAAGTGCATGCACCTTTTAGCAAAAATTACTATTTAAAAAAGCCTATATATATGGCTTTAAAAAAAAAATATTAAACACAGCTGCCAAATCATGCAATTATGAGTATTAATAAATGGCTACCAAGTCTCAACCCCACACTGATAGTTACTCTTTTCAAAGATAAAAAGTTACAACAAAGTGCTGGCGGCAGTGGTAATGCAATGCAGCCTAATGCCAGAGCCACCCGGGACAAGGCCTGGCTGCGGTTAGAAATGGATCACTGTGTGTAAGCTGCGGGGGGTTACTTGTGTGTGTGTGTCTCTCTCTCATGGATGAAACAAGTAAATAAACTTTAAAAAGTAGTGTAATGTCTTCTGAGTCAAGGAGGTAAGTTAATGGTTGCTTGTTGATAAAACTGGACTTTGTGTTTGAAACCAAGCTGACTACCCCAAATCACCTTAAGTAGAAGATCATGAATATTCGGACCAGCAGGTAGCATGGTGGTTAAGGTGCTGGACACTCCCACATGGTTGATCGCAGTTCAAGTCTCAGACCTGGTGGCTTGTTTTCTCACGTCTCTCTCTGTCTCTCTCTGGTCAAATCAACATAAAATGAATAAATAAATAAAATTGAGTAAAAATAATTCTTAAAAAAAAGATCATGAATATTCAAGTCATTATCACTGCTATAAAGTTCTATGTCATATAGATAGGCAGAATACAAGAACCACAGAAAAACATAAGCTCTAAGAGGGCACGGATTCTTTTTTTTTCTTTTTTATTGTCAGAGGGCACGTATGCTTGTCAGACAGAGATACAGAGAGAAATAGAAAAGGAAAAGCATGCCGCAATGGGATATGATCATGCTGCAATTCTTTTGCCTCTATTTCTCTATCCTGCCAAGATGTTTGGCATGCCTGCACACACACCCAGTGTGTTTTTCAAATCACTGAAGCCAGTATTCTAACCAGCCAGCCACATGAAGCCCAGTTCCCTATACACAGATTGACCACAGTGGTACTGGCCAGCCCAGGGTAGGGGTTCTCACAGTGTTTGCTCAGAGCGCTATCTTCAGTGCTTATAACGGAGTCTAGCATGTAGTAGATGTAGTAGGTGCTCAATAAATATTTGTTAAAAGTATGACTAATTAAGTATATAAAGCAGCTACTTTTTTTTTTTTTTTTGAGAGAGAGTAATTTTGCTATAGGTTGCATGTGTTCGCTGGAAAGACAGAGAGACAGAAAGTGAGAAATCACCCCCTAGGGGGATAGCCACACCACAATCTCTTCTCCCTTCTCCTTTTGGGATTCTGGGCATGCACGCACATGAGCCTGGCATGAGTTTAAGCCGCCGGGTCAGGGACTAGAACTGTGGTTGACTACTGGGATTCCAGAGATGTAACCATTATGCTATCTGCTGGTCCCCAATAACTGTTTATTTACTATACTGTGGACAAAAATCTGACTGCTTTTTCCTATTTTTCCAAAATCCTTCCCGGAGGGCCTAGGGGGAGTCATGCCCACAGATGTTGACAGACCATTTTGGCCAATTATTAACCATATTCTTCCTATATCGTGCCCTTGGCATAGTATTGGAGTATCTTCGTGATGTATATTAAGCTTCCTTATCACTGTTAAAGCACATTCCTTTCTGAACTCAGCAATCTTCCTTTTCCAGTCACCACCCTAAAAACTGTAAACCCACCTATAATCTACAAGCCCCACCCCCTTCCACATGTCCCACCTTTGGCCAGACCAATGAAAACACTTTGCATTAAATTCCAAACTTGCTCTTACTCTCAAAATCAAATAAAAGAAACCCCTGTACCTGATCACCCCAAGAGAAAGGCATGCTTTGCCTCCTCACTGGGCCCAGGTCACTCATATTCTGCCTAAAAATAAACCACATTATTAATTTTTTAGAGTTGGTTATTTTCCATTGACAATACAAAGAAAATTTTTACTCAACTATGTTTTAAAAAAAAATAAATTGTATAAAAAAATGTAACAATGTCATAATGCAAAGACTACAGAAGAAGGAGGCAGGGAGAAGTGATATTGCAACAAGTCTGATGAAGTAGGTCTTTAATAACTATTCAGTATGCAAGTATGCAGTTGTATTGAAAGGCAAGAGGAGCTTTCCACAGAGCTGGAGCACTAAAGACAAAACGGGCAAATGGTAACTGAGGAGCAGTGTTCAGAAATCAGTAACGTCAAGGAGGTGTTTCCGGCCATTCATACTATCAGTCTAGCGTCCCTTTGCTACCTGGTTCTGTACTCCACCGGGCCTAAAGGGTGACGGCGTAGCTAGGATGAAGCTCGTGAGATTTTTGATGAAATTGAGTCATGAAACTGTCACCACTGAATTGAAGAATGGAACACAGGTCCATGGAACAATCACTGGTGTAGATGTCAGCATGAATACACGTCTTAAAGTTGTAAAAATGACCCTGAAGAACAGAGAACCCGTACAGCTGGAAACACTGAGTATTCGAGGGAATAACATTCGATATTTTATTCTGCCAGACAGCTTACCTCTAGATACACTACTTGTGGATGTTGAACCAAAGGTGAAATCTAAGAAAAGGGAAGCTGTTGCAGGAAGAGGCCAAGGCCGAGGAAGAGGAAGAGGACGTGGCCGGGGCAGAGGAAGAGGGGGTTCTAGGCAACAATGTTTCTAACAATTACTGTTTCAAAGTGAGAAGTGATTTGGGGTATTTTTTTTTGTACAGGTTTTGTTTGTTTATGTCAGTTTTTAATAAACATAAATGTGGGAAACTTGTCTTTTGACTTAAACTAAAATTATAGTTTTTCATGTATTCCTGAAATAACAGTGAGCACATTTCTGCCAGGTAGTTCCATTCTTAGATGATCAAACTTTGATTTTTTAGAACAAAAATATATATTTTATTGTGGGAAAAAAAAAAAAGAAATCAATAACGTCAACAGCATGGCCAGTCAACAGAGAGTATAGCTAGAAAAAAAAAAAATAGGCACCAGCAGTTAGCATAATGGCTATGTAGGTGAACTCCCATGTAGTCAACCGCAGTTCAAATCCCAAACCCGGTGGCTTAAACTCACACCAGGCACATGTGCGTGCATGCCCAAGATCCCGGAGAGGAGAATGGAGGAGAAAGGATTGTGGCGTGGCCATCCCCGCGGGGGGTGATTTCTCATTTTGTGTCTCTCTGTCTCTCTGTCTTTCTGGCAAGCGCACGCAACCTGTAGCAAAAACCTCTCAAAAAAAAAAAAAGAAAGAAAAAAAAACAGAAAGTATAGCAATACACAACTATGGGGAAAAATCCACAACTATGATACAGAAAATGTGTCTGCTTTCACAAAGCGAAGGTTCTGTCTCACATGCTCAGCACTGGCCTGTTCCTGGCTGCCTATGTCTTGGTACAGACATAAGCGTTACAGCGTCTCATCATGGCAGTCATTCTACGAACTCTGACCTTGGCATGGTACCTGGCACATTTGTGATGATCAGTAGATGGGCACTGAAGCACAACGAATAAATGACATCACAGAATAACCTGGTACTAATCACACTGTAAAATGGGAATACAACTAAGAAACTACCTACTTTTCCCAACAGACCTTTTTCACCTCTCCGGAGACCCTATTCTCCGGGAAGTCCTTTCTATTTCTGGATACGGACCTCTATCCCATTCTAATTCCTGTTAGGGGATATCTCGATGTCTACTTCATAAAGTAAGATAAAATGTAAAGGAAAGAGCTATAAATACGGCTGTCCTTTTAAGTTGCCACTGTACACCACAGACCCATGAAAGTCAACAGTAGCAGTAGATGGAGGAGGATTTTACCTGAGGCCAAAAAGGACAGGCTCTCAGCTTGAAAGTTGAGGAGACTGAGGCCAGAGTCCCTGAGTTACTGCATTGCAGGGCACCTAGTATCTTCTGTAAGGGTGCTGCGGTGCTTCCTCCTGTTGGCTGGACCCTTCCCTACTCAACCTGTAAGAGGCTTTTAAACCTACCTAATATACTGGTGACACCCAAATGGCTATCTCCAACCCAGGTGGACTGCTCATGTGAGTTCCTGACTTTTATATCCAATATGCATTAGTTCTCCACTTGGGTGTCTTGGACTTTTCTACTCAGTAAGTACAAAACTAAACTTGCGGTGTCTGTTCATAAAACTAGTCTTTCCTATCTTAGCAAATAGAATTCCTCCTCATCCAGGACGTATGAGAAACAAATCAAGGAAGCATCTTTGATGTTTTCCTCTTACTCATCCTTTGCATTCAATCCATCAGCGCCTACTTCCAAATATATTATGTTTAAAATATAACTTAAAATCTAGCACTATCATATCCTATTGTGGAATTAATCATTTCTTTTCTGTTCCAGGAAACAGATTCCTAACCAACCCCTCACTTCTACTCTTTAACCCTCCAAATCATTCGAGAAACTGCTAAATGAGATTCCTAAAATGCAAACCGCAATATGTATTCTCCCACTCAAAACCTTCCCAAAACCTCAACTCTATCTGGAATAAAGCCCCACTTCTCACCATGTCCACAAAGCCCTGCCTGATCCCACCCCTGCCCACCTCTACGGTATCATTTTGCATCAGTGTCCCCAAGGCTCATCATTCAAGTCTTTTCCTGGTTCCACCAACCAAGCTCCCCACCACCGTGGGCCCTTCATGTATGTCACTCCCTCTGCCTGCACCCCCTTCACACCTCTTAACTTGGTTAAATGTTATCTCCTCTTTAGAACCTGTCCAGGTCTTGGGACCAACAAATGACGTAACAGTTACATTTCTGGACTCCCACATAGTTGCAGTTTGAGTCCTGGACCCAGCGGCTTAAAATTCACTCTGGGCATGTGTGCGTGAATGCCTAAAATCCCAAGAGGAGAATGGAGGAGAAGGGAGTGCAGTGTGGCCATCCCCCTCAGGGATGATCTCTTGCTTCTGTCTCTCTGTCTCTCCAGTGAATACCCACATCCTATAGCAAAAATCTCTCTTTAAAAAAAAAAAAACATATTGGGACAGCAGGTGGCATGGAGGTTATGGTGCTAGATACTCCCACATGGCCAACTGTGGTTTGAGTCCCGAACCTGGTTGTTTGCTTTCTCACTTTCCATCTCTCCCTGTGGCTCTCTCTGGCCAAATTAAAATAAATAAATGAATAAATGAAATTAAATAAATAATTATAAAAAAAAGAAAAAAGAAAAAAAAAGAATATCTCCAGATCTCTACTATTCTCTTTGCTAACATCTGAACATTTCCTTCAGGCACTTATTCCAACTGGAACTGTTTTAATCATGCCTTTGCTTGCTATAGTTTGCCCATTTCCACACTAGACTTCGAAGGCCAAGAGCACAGGGCCATGACCATACCCCTAGAACCTAGCAGAGTTTGGCATCCAGTAGAAAATACAAATGTGTGGAAGGAATGAATAAACAAACTCACACATTTTAATACATATAATGCCCAGAATCAAGGCTATGGAGAGGCCAGGGCTGCTGTTCTTGGAAACCAAGTGTAATAAGGGAACAGACACACAGGTGCAGGGAAGGCCTGGCAAGGAATCAGTCAGCCCTTTACTCTTTTTGAGTAAGTGGCTAACTGATTACTGACACAAAAAATAAAAAGCCCTTCTTTAAAACAGAGACAACTGTACCTAACATATAGGGCTCCTGTGAGAATTCAGTGAGATTGCTGATCATTTCGACTGGATGTCAGTATTTACAGAGAGCCTACACTGCGCTACTTACCCCTTCTCTTCCAAACCTACTGCAGGAGGCCCATTCGATTTCCACAAGGAGGAGGCACTCATAATCATGTGCATTAGCGGCCAGAGGTGGTGTGGTGAAGGCACTGGGGACTCCCACGTGACCGACAGTGGGTTCAGTCCCGGACCTGGCGGCTTTTTTTCTCACTTTCCTTCTCTCTCTCTGCCTCTCTCTCTCTGGTGAGTATACAGGCCATGTAGCAAATTTAAAAATGATAATAGTGATAAATAAAATGAAATCAGTTATCAGTTATTCTCTACTTTTAAAAAATTGCAATGGGGAAGACAGGATTATCTGATCTCAAGGGTTCTCAACTTTGACAGCAAGTCCTTTGTGCAGCAGAGTAACACTAGCCTGCCTCATAGTGCTACATTTGATCAAACCAACATGTCCAAAACCTAAGTCATTCTTTCTTTCTTCTCTGCCTGCCCCTCACCAAATGCCCGAGCTCCTCCTCGGGCACTCCCCACTGGAATCAGGGATACCACCCCTAGTTTTATCATCCTTTCAGTCTTCAAGGCCGAAAATGCCAAGTCACCTTGGAAGCCCTTTCCCTAACCTTTCGCGAGTCAATTATTCCTATTCTGGCCAACTTTTCCTATTCTGATCAAGTTCTATAAAGCACACAAGCATTTCCACTGACAAGTTCAATGACATCTTCTTACCTGGACAATAACTACTCTGCCTGCTCCCTTCCCATTCATTAACCCATGTTATAACTTGTCCTAATGATATAACACCAGCATGCCTCAAGTCACTTGCTTGCCTAAAAAACAATCAACAGCCTGCCACATCCCAGCAAAATTTGAACCTTAATATAATGCACCCAGCATAGCACAGGGAGGATATACATTAGAGATATTCCATCTTCTCTCTCCCACAACCTACTAATATATCCTGACTTTCATTTCCATTTACCACTTTAAACTTATTGGCTAAGTTTGAAGGATAACTTATTATCCTACTCCTTCTGCTTTTCCTCCAAATAAATAGGCTAATTCCCATTCCTTGTATAAATACCATGTTTCCTAACCTCTTTTTATTCATGCTGTTTGTTCCCTTCCCTATAACTTCTAATACTAGAAAGAACTTCATCCTTACAAAAAAAAAAAAAAAAATTTCAATCTAGACTTGCTCTTCAAGAGACCTGCCTACCTCGTCCTACTCAGCCAAACCACAATGGCTTTGTCAGTCACTATAACAGAAGCTCACCCCGCCTCACTGCCTTTCCTTCTTCATGAAAAACACTGTTCTCAAAGATGTGTATGCTTTAAGGGACCAGCAGTTAGCGTAATGGCTATGTCGCTGGACTCCCATGTAGTCGACCGCAGTTCAAGTCCCGGACCTGGTGGCTTAAAACTCACGCCGGGTGCGTGTGCGTGCATGCCCAAGATCCCGAGAGGAGAATGGAGGAGACGGGATTGCGGCGTGACCATCCCCCCTGGGGGGTGATTTCTCGCTTTCTGTCTCTATGTCTCTCTCTGTCTGTCTGGCGAGCGCACGCGCCCTACAATGAAAATCTCTCAAAATAAAAAAAATAAAATAAAATAAAATAAAATAAAATAAAATAAAATAAAATAAAATAAAATAAAATAAAATAAAATAAAATAAAATAAAATAAAATAAAATAAAATAAAATAAAATAAAATAAAATAAAATAAAATAAAATAAAATAAAATAAAATAAAATAAAATAAAATAAAATAAAATAAAATAAAATAAAATAAAATAAAATAAAATAAAATAAAATAAAATAAAATAAAAAAGATGTGTATGCTTTAATAAATGCTTAAAACATCATTTAAGTAACAAGTTAATTCCATCTGCATGTGTAAGAGTTGAGTGTTGGGTCTTTGCAGAGTGATTGAGTCCTTGTCATTTCTCACTGCACAGCTAAATGTCACCTGAGTCTACCCAACTACCACCTACTTAAGCAATCCCTCTTATGATCAAAACAACCAAAATAAAGGAATAAGTAATAGACCAGCAGGTAGCATGGTGGTTAGGTGCATGGATCCCACATGGCCAACTCCATGGGTCAAGTCCCTGACCCAGTAACCTGAAAAACACATCAGGCATGTGTGCATGCATGCCCAGAAGCCCAAGAGAAGGGACTGCAGCGGAGGGGGGTTGATTTCTTACTGCTCCCTACTCGTGTCTCTCTCTGGTACGCACAAGTGACCTATGACAAAAAATCTAAAAAATAAAATAAAGAATGAGAAGTATTTATAGTACATGTAAAAGGCAGAAAGCTATTGTCTTCATTAATATCTTTAATATATAAATATTGAATATATAAGTAATATAGGAGGCTTTGCAGTCAGATATATCAGGATTCAAACACTGGCTATGCTACTTACCAGACTTTCTCAATTTTCTCATAATCCTGTCTAGCTCATGAGGTTACTGTGAGGATTACAGACTGATGTCTACCACACCTGAAAAAATAGCAGTTACTCAATAATGATAGACAGTACTGGTATGATTTCTTGCTTTCTGTCTCTATGTCTCTCCAGCGAGTGCACACACCCTATAGCCCAAAAAAAAAAAAAAAAAAAGTCTTAAAAAAAAAGTAAATGTGTGTGTGTATACACCTGTGATTTTAGTATTAACACCCTACATTCAGCTCTTACACATGCAGATGGGATTAACCTGTCATTTAAACTATGTATTAAACATTTACTGAAGCATACACATCTTTGAGTCACAAATGTCATCCTTGGGAGTCTATCCTTAAATTATCTCGGATACATAAAAGCCATGTGCATAAAATCCTTCTATCTGCATTAGTTATAAATTTGCAAAACTGTAACAACCCAAGCACAATGGTAATTATTAAGTTTCCATTTAGTAAGTAAGCGATTCTTAGTTGTCAAACACTATTAAATACATTGTAACGATATCATCTCACTTGGTCCTCGACTTTCTGAAGTAGGTATCACTATTAACCCCTTACTTACAATGAAAGTTGAGGTTTAGAAACCTTAGGCGATGACTCCAAAGCTATAAGGGGCAGGGATAAGACCCAGGACTGTCTGATTCCAGACTTAAGGTCTGAACTACTGGCCCAGCCTTTGTGGTGCCACAGTAATACTAGCGCCCTGTAGTGCTAGATGCCATTGGGTGATCAGGGTTCAGATCCCAGTTTAGCCTGAAAAACATACCTTGGCACCCAGGATCATGAGGCATTGGAGGGCTGAGGGAAGGGAATCACAGCATGATGAGACCCTCTGGAGCTTTTTCTGTCTCTTGTTCTCACTCGTGTGTGTGTGTGTGTGTGTGTGTGTGTGTATACACATGTTTTCTATCATGAAGGGGTAGGAGGCTCAGAGATTTTAACTTCAGAACTGTAGAACTCTAGTCCATAAAACATGGTCTCAAAATTCTAAAGGTAATAAAAACTATACATCATTATGGAAAAATTCTCCTGGTTGAATAATGCAAACTGTATTTGTGTTTGGCCGGTGCATTATAGAAAATACACTAAACTAGAAGGAAATACCTAGTAGTGTACACCAAAATGGCAAAATGGTAGCAACAGTTACTTTCATGTGTGGTAAAATTACTTTTTTCCCTCTTCCTATTACCCAAATTCTGTATGCTTATATTATTTTTATAATAAGGAGAAACATGTAAGTATGAAATTTTTCTACTAAAATTTTAGTAATTTCATGAATGTTTAGCGGGGAATCACAAAGTGCTCTATTTTTCTATTAGGTCAAAGCATCTTTGCTTTGAAGACAGAATTGAGGGCTCATCTTGTTAGTGAAAAAAACAATTGCTATTCACTTTTAAAATAGGTATAAACTGTTTCACAAAACTGGGACTCCTTAGGACCAGCAGATGGCATAAAGGTTACATCGCTGGGCTCCCATGTAGTTGACTGAGGTTCGAGTCCCAGCCCCAGTAGCTTGAAATTCACACTGGGTGCATGTGCATGCATGCCCAAAATCCCAAGAAGAGAAGGGACTGCAGTGTGGCCATATCCCTTGGGGGGTTATTTCTTGTTTTTTGTCTCTCTGATGAGTGCACACACCCTACCGCAAAAATCTCTCTCAGAAAACAAAACAAAAACAAAAAAAACCTGGGACACCCTTTTAATAAATTATGACTCCATGCACTTTATTGTTTAGAATGGAAGTTTCAGAACCTGACTGATTCCAAAGCTGAAACTATCATCAACTTATCAGTGTAATCTTGGATAACTATTTCAAGACCTCAGTTAACCTAACTGCAAATTAGGAATAAAAAAATATTACCTAGGGACCAAAAGATGGTGAAATAGTTATGTCACTGGACTCCCAAATGGCAGACCACAGTCTGAGCCCCAGACCAGGCAGCTTCAAACTCATACTGGGCACATATGTGTGTGTGCCCAAAATCCGGAGGAAAGTGGAGGAGAAGGGATTGCAGCATGGCCATCCCCTCTGGGAGGTATGAGTTCTCACTTTCTGTCTCACTTTGTCTTTCTGGCAAGCATACAGTGCCTTATAGGAAAAAATATCTCTTTAGGGACCAGTAGTTAGCATAACGGCTATATCGCTGGACTCCCACATAGTCAACCGCGGTTCGCAACCCGGACCCAGTGGCTTAAACTCACGCCGGGTGCATGTGCGTGCGTGCCCAAGATCCCGAGAGGAGAATGGAGGAGAAGGGATTGCAGCGTGGCCATCCCCCCTGGGGGGTGATTTCTCGCTTTCTATCTCTCTGTCTCTGTCTGTCTGGCAAGCGCACGCGCCCTATAGCAAAAAAACCTCTCCGGAAAAAAAAATCTCTTTAAAATAAATAAATAAATAAAACTACCTATCTCTTAAAGTTGTCCAAGGCATCAAACAAGATGATGAAGTAATATCTCAGCTCAATGCCTGCAGATTATAAGCACTCAGTAAATGTTAAGCCCTATTATTCGTAAGACACATTTCCAAAAATGTTAGTGATATGGAAGGACCCTGAATTCATGAATAACTGAGGGTCCATAGCTGCCTGAAATCTCTACCCTCCAGCAAACTTACTGCCCCTCCCCAGAGCTAAAGGATAACCTGAAACCTTGAATAGATTAGTACCTTGAATAGATTAAACTTCCTGCTTCTCTACCTCCCTTCCATGCTGCATAGGGTGGGTCTGAGTCCATTTCCCATTCCAAAACCTCCCCTTCCCCAATTTCCCCCTAAAAGACTGTGTCCAACACCTGTCAGGCCCAGATTAAAAATGCTAATTCCTCTGTGCCCAGCAGTGTAATAAACAGTTCTCCTAATCTCTCCGAGTGCTGCTTTCCATTCCTTGACATCTGGTTTTCAGCAACATTAGCTCTAGCACATGCTGAATCATTGGACAAAGAAATTATACTATTTTCTTACTATTTTCCAGTGTTTTAATGACAAATGCTGGATCTCTAAGAGATTAAAGTTTGCAATGAAAGTTGGGGCAGCAGGATCACACATGGCTGACTGTTTGGTTCGAGTCCCAGACCTGGTGGCTCTAAAACCACATTGGGCACATGTGTCTGCAAACCCAAAATCCAGAGACGGAAATGAAGAAAGGATTGTGATATGGCCATCCTTCCTAGAGATGTGGAAAAGGATGATTTCTTTCATTCTCTCTCTCTCTCTCTGTCTCCCTCTCCAGAGAGTACAGGCACCCTGTAGCAAGTTTAAAAAAGAATTAAAACTAAAACTAAAACTTGCGGAAGAAATGGTAAAAAGCCATGCTGCACATTATGAGGTGTTGGCTACATGCACTTTCCATGGCTTCTTCCTCCCATCATCGCCTTCATCCATTACCCCTCCTGGGCTAAAGTAAAACCCAGCCCCAGCACAAGCTCAGGACTAGGCTCAAATAGGAAGGCTGGCTTTGTTCCATCTTGAGGAATAACCTGTTCTGTGACCTTGGGAAACCAATTCAGTCCGTCCCCCTGTTTCTTCTTACCTATCAAAAGAAAAATACAGCTCTTTTAAATGCCGCTGCCTAAAGTTGGTGACCCAGACCCGGGGAAGCTGGAACACACCTAAGCCCTGGGGGGGAAAGCAGGGATGCAGGGCAGAGAGAGGGAGGCCAGCCCCGCGCGCCACCCCTCCACCCTCGGCCCCTTCCAGCTATGATTCGCCCTCTCACCCGTGAGAGGCTGCCAGGGACTGCGTGTCTAGGACTGGACAGTCACAAAAACAGAGCGAGTGAGGAGGGAATCAGAGTCAGACCCTGCGGCAGGGAGTTTCCAGAGAGTAAGACAGCGATAAAGCCGGGATGC
>NW_006159559.1:3324076-3375933 GCF_000334495.1 Tupaia belangeri chinensis | reverse complement strand
ACCCCCGTCCCCCCCCGGGTCCACGGGCAGGGCTGCCGCACGCTGCCGGCGGGGAGGGCGGAGCACCCGAGGCAGCTTCCACATTGGTCGGGCCAGAGGGGCGGTCCCGTAAAACTGACCAATAGGAGTTGGGGATTCGGGGGCGGGGAAGGCGGCCAGGCGAGCCGAGCGGCGCATTCTCGTTGTGCGCATGCGGGAGATGGGCTGGGGCGGATGCGGGCAGGCGGGTGGTTTGCATCGGAATTGTTCTTGTGGGTGGAGCCTGCTCCGAGGGAGTTGTAAGGGCCTGAGACGCGGACGCAAGTTAGCAACGTTACTGGCTCAGCACGAATTTGCCTTTTCAATGTCAAATGCAGTGCCATTTCCAATGACCTTTTTATTTTAAGATTATTCTGTCTTTTAAAATGTAACCGTTATTTATCTGCCCCTGTTCTTTGGGCAGCGAAGAATGGAAAGGATTTCTGATTGGCATTGGTTGTTGGTTTTGAGTTTCTGAAACCTGCTGGAATCACTGCTCAGAGCCTCCACTGTTAATCACACTCTCTTTGAAATGCCTAATAAGCAGATTTATTTTCATTGATTTTATTTTTCCGGATTCACATAAGAGCGAAAGTAAACTGCAAATCCACTTAAATCTGAAATCCACACAGGAGTTAAGATGCATTTTTGCCCATATTGATCAAAAATTTTCTGAATGACCTAGTCTAAGTAGCTTACAAACCTAGAGAATTTAAAGTATGAATTCACACTTATGATTAACTTTGTACTTTTTTTAATTCAAATGTCTGGACTCTTATGATAACTTTGTACTTTTTTTAATTCAAATGTCTGAAGGAATATCTTTTCTGTCTGGATTTGCAAATCGCAGTAAAATCAAAACTGACAGAGACAAACTTGAAAAATAATTTGAAGAAGAGGGAAAGAATTTAGAGGAGGGAAAGTTTTAGCAAGAACATATTTACTAATCAAAGGAATGATCCTAATTAAATCAACACTTGGAAATATTTGCATATAAAATATTTGTGATAAAGGTAATTGAACACAGTAATTTTTTTTAAAAAAGCAATATGGAGATTTGCTCATTGAACTGAGCTTGTTTGTTCTAGCAGCTAATTCCTGTCGGAAGTGATGATGGAATTTTTACATGACTTTTTCATAGACTCGAGTACAGGTGACGTTATTCATGATACAGTCCACCACTAATTTTCCATATTGCAATTTTCTTGTTATTGTGCTTTCTTTCCCATCCCATTCTGGATGTTGAACCAACACTCTGTCCTTAAAGCCACAGCCTGAGTTTTTCTGCCATCAGCTGTAGTTTCTTCAAACTTTTCTCCCAGGGTACAAGAAAACTGTGTTGTTTTTAAAGTGCTTTCAGTTTTTACTGTGAAGTTATTCCCATCACAAGTGATGATACAATCTGGTTTGGCCTTTGCACCCATTTTTCGCAGTTATTCCCACACCTAGTTCCTTCGACAAAGCTGTTGGGGTCCACCAGGAGCCATGTTCCTGCCAGCTGCTGATCCTTGGCCATGGTGGGCGCCAGCGGGCACACAGCGCAGAGACCTGGGTGAGGACAGGCAGTGCCGGGAAAGGGAATTTAGAAGGAGGAGCATGCAGAAAGAATCTTTTTCTTGTTACTCCTAGCGCAAGGATATGAGAGAAAAGAAATGGAGAAAGGAAAGGCAGAGAGATGTCTCAGTTGCCTGTTTTCTGATCATGAATAAGTACTAGCAGACTATAACAAAGGAAGAACCAGAATTATTTCTCCATTATTTGCATGCTGATACTACGCCCCAAAATCAAATTTGGAGGATGTTTAATCTTGGTTTTGGCTAATTCTACTGTTTTCATTGGTGTATGTGTGTGTGTTTGTGTGTGTTGTTTTTCATTTTTGTATGAATGAGGGGTATTTTTATGTGAATGGAGAAGTAACAAAATGGAATTACACTGATATAGTCAAATTTTAATTTTTAGAAAGTGGGCAAACAATGAGATACTAATGAATCAAGCTTTACTTTCTTCATTTGCTGAGAGTCTAGAGAGCTGGGATCATAAGATGATATAGGCCTAGAAGAAAAAAAGAAAACTAATTAAAGAACTGGTGAGAATTTACCGGACTTCTACTATGTACTAGCCAAAGACAAGCCACCACTGAGACAAACAGGATCAGAGCATCCTGGTAACTTCTCTCTGGCTTTTTTTTTTTAAGAGGTGTTTGCATTAGGGTGCATGTGCTCACCTGCCAGAGAGAGAGAGAGAGAGAAAGACAGTGAGAAGGAAAGTGAGAAATCACCCCCCAGGGGGAATGGACATGCCACAGTCTTTCTCCATTCACCTCCCAGGATCTTGGGCTTGCACGCACGCGCGCATGCACACACACACACACACACACACTTAACATGATTTTCGAGTCACTGAGTCCAGGACTTGAACTGTGATCGACCTTGTGAGAGTACAGCAACATAACCACTACTCTGTCTGGTGGCTGCCTCTTTGGCTTCTTATCTCCCACGCAGGCTTATGACTCACTACAACGGTCTTTCAGGCACCAGAACCAATGCAGACAGAAGCCCTGGGAGCATCACAGCATCCTTCAAAGTCACGTTATCTGAAGTTGGTGGTAGAAGGATTTAGCTACAAGTGATGGCTCGGACAACTGTTCCAAATCCTGGTATCTGCCTGTGTGTATACCAGTGTTTCAGAAGGAGCCAGGTATCTGTGAAAACGCATGCCAGCCCAACAGTAGTGATTTGTTTAAATCCCCAGCACAATTTGTGAGCACTGCTGGGTTTCCAAACGCTTAATTAAAGTCATGACTTACATAGTCAGTTATAACGGGACCAAAATAACCTTTTGAGACTTATATCGTACCTTACCTCGACTTTTTTGCCATTATGACTTTTACCCACTTATACCTCATTTCAGCACCTTGAGCACCTGGCAATCCTGGAGGCCTCAGACTTTGTGAGGACATTGGGAACTCCGCGCGGTGACCAGTGTGGAACAGGCAGGAAGAGAATAGGAGCAGGCAAGCAGTGGTTACCACCACTGACCCTCACCAGTTGGTTTTCCCCACCGTGTAAAGCCACCCTGAGACACAGGTAAAACATAAATCTATCTCCGTCCCATCACACACACATTTACGATACACAAATTAATGAGACGGTAAGGAGACCTGTGGTACTAAACACTGACTTCACATTAGCAGCATCTGGGGGGCTTTCAAGACCTAACATTCAGGCCCCTGTGGTAAACGTCAGTGAAATAAATGTTTCTATCCCCTCTGCTTCTAAGAGCTAAAACAAATGGCACTTCTCAGACACATGGAATCAGGCTTGGCAGTGTAACTTTCTTTGCCAATGACTTTGAGCACAAGGGTAGACAGGTAGTCCTGGGTGGGGAAACGTCAGAGCTGGGAGCCAGTTATCTGTATTCTCAGTATTTCCAGTCATAGCATTCCAGAGACTGGAGCAGCCATCAACCTGTTCCCAGAGTAACAGCAACACGGGGAATTACCTGCCCTCATCCACCCTTATTTGACGCGAGTGAGAAACAATTTGACAATATAAAAATGTGTTGTTGAGACCAGTAGATGGTGAAGGATTACATCATTGATCTCCCCTGTAGTTGACCACAGCATGAGTACCAGACCCGCAGGCTTAAAACTCACACTGGGCACGTGAGCGTGCGTGCCCAAAATCCCAAGAGGAGAATGGAAGAGAAGGGATTGTGTTGTGGCCATCCCCCCCCTGGTGGGTGATTTTTCACTTTCTGTCTCTGTCTCTCCGGAGAGTACATGAGCCCTATAGCAAAATCTTTCTCTCTAAAAAAAGTGTGTTGTTGTTTTGGTTTATACACACACATAGATATTTATAGATGTATAATAGCTTCTAAATTGACACTGACTACTTTAGATTATATTCAGATAGTCTAACCTATTCTGATTCTTCTGGAAAAATTCTCAGTAATACACTTATTGCAGGTACATTTTTCTACAATGTGATGCATAAATGTAGCCAGGTGTTATTGCGGATTTAATTTAGTTTTTTTAAATTATATTACTTAGTTTTATTTACTCTTATTATTTTTCAATTTTGAACAGAGAGAGAGATAAAGAGAAAATGAGAAAGTGAGAAAGCAAGCCACCAGGTCCGAAACTTGAACCACAGTTGACCATGTGGGAGTCCAGCATCCCAACCACCACTCCATTTGCTGCTCCCAAATTTAAATTAATTTTAACTATAATTTTGGTTGCTCACGATTTGTCCCTGAGACTTAGACTAGAATCTAAGTAACTACAACTGATACAATACTCCTCTATGAAGACAATATGAAAACCTTGTAAACACATGCATCAACCTCTCAAAATAACTTGATGAAGAAGGTCTTACTACACTCATTTTACAGATGAGAAAACAGGATCAAAGAGATTAAATGAATAATCTCAGTTTAAGCAGTTTAAAACTTTCCAATCTATGTGTTTTGAAATTTCAAAACTAGGGACCAGCAGCTGATGTAATGGCTTTGTCACTGGACTCCCATGTAGTCAACCGCAGTTTGAGTCCTGGACCCGGTGGCGTAAACTCAGGCTGGGGCACGTATGCATGCGTGCCCAAGATCCCGAGAGGAGAATGGAGGAGAAGGGATTGCAGCGTGGTCATGGTCATCCCCCCTGGGGGGTGATTTCTCGCTTTCCGTCTCTCTATCTCTCTCTCTTTCTGGCGAGCGCCCTCACCCTTTAGCAAAAACCTCTCCCAAAAAATGAACACTGTGAGAGACGATCCTGTTGTCTGGCAGCGCGGAGTGAGAGCCTTCTTCATGCTGTTCTTGCAGTGGACATCCAAAAGGACATTCAGCCCCAGAGCAACAGCCAATGATATATATCTGTGGAGAACGTCACACAGAAAATGAAATAAAACCCAGAGATCCAATCAGATGCAGACAATGTGGATATAGAATAATGGACAAGAAAAGGATTGAAAGATCGGTGGGGTTTGATGCTCAATAGAACATGAGAATTCAGAGGAATGTCTTCATTTGTATCTGGATTTGTCCTGTTAAAGTTTCTCGTTGTATAGCTTTCAGTGTGGTATACTTAATCTTTATGAAGGCAACCATATACATGTGATCTCATTTTTAGAACCATATTGTATTTAGGTATCTATTAATACTTGGTGTAATGTTTTTGTTCAAATTTTAAAAATGAATATTGCAATCTCTAGAGAAACCACTAAACTCTTTCGAAGAGGTGTAACTAAAAAATGAATTGAAGTCAGGACAGATACAATCCTCTGCATCAGACTACTTTCTTCTCTTGGAAAGTGAATAAATTTTTCTATTCACAAGTGAAAGAAAAAGCTAATTGAGGAATTAATGGAAATATTCAGTTAACCTCAAAAAAGCAACTGTACTTTGAAAATTATTAGTGAGGTTGTACAATATAATTGTACAATATAGGTTATGAGTCAGCCCCGTAGTGTAGTAGTTAAGCTCTATGCACAGGGAGCTGGATCCCACATGACCAATCCCAGTTCAAATCCCTGCCCTGGTGGCTTGATAAACACGTTAAGCATGTCTGTCTGCATGCCCTGAATCCTGATGGAGATGGAGAAATAGAGGAAAATGGATAGAAATATGACCATGCCCCATTTGGGGGACCTTTCTCCCTTTTTTCTCGTTTTCTGGAAAATGCATGTGCTCTCTGGTAATTAAAAAAATAATAATAATTTCAAAATAAATTTTTTAGTTACATAAGAAACAACTAAATAAACCACATGATAAAATTTCAAAAATTGTAAAAGTTACTGATACATAGCAATAACTCAATAAGTATTTGTCGAATTGATTAATTGATTAACTAACACTTGTAAACACTCTTGAAAGTATGTCTAGCCCAGAAAAAAGGGTAGTAAATACTAGTGCTATGGCTTGAAAGTATCCCCAGATTTCTTGTGTTGGAAACTATATTCCCAAATTCACGTATTGGTAGTATTTGGAGGAGAGGTCTTTAGGAGATTATTAGGATTAGCTAAGGTCCTTAGGGTGAAGCCCCTTGGTGGGCCTGGTGGCGTTATAAGAGGAGGAAAAGAGAACAACTGACACACTCTTACTCCGTCTTGGCACGTGCTGCCTCCCACCATATGATGCCGCAGGAAGGCCCTCATCAGATGCTGGCATCTTGCTATCGGGCTTTCCAGACTCCAGAACCATGAGTCAAATACAATAGTTCTCTAGTCTTAAAAAAGTACTAAGTCTGGTATCCAGTTATAGCAATAAAAAACAGACGAAGACAATTAGCTATACTTACTGTATCAAATGCTCACCATTATGTCTTGTAGTAACTAGGTCAAAACACCAGGTGGCATGAGATAACAAAAATTATTACCGCTTTATGATACTGTTTAGAATACAACTGTATACTAATGTGTATACTACACATATTCATAAAACGTTGATATTTATATTCCTGAAGTAGTGTACACATTTAAAAATGTCTTCCATTTCATCATTTCAGTGTATCTGCCTTTGCCTCCATTAAGTAATGGCAAACAAAGGCCCATACGTTTCACGCATGTCTAATTTTATCTTCAACTCTCATGGGAAGCTGATATTAACTCTAGTTTATAGGTGAGAAAACTAAAGCTTAGGGCAAAAGCTTGACAGAAATTAAGAAGAAATGTCTTTTAAAATTGTGTCGTATGGTCTATCATGATCTTTAAGGATAAAAGTCTTTTCTCTGAAGAAGTATAAGTTAGAAGGATAAGTAAGGATAAGTAAAGAAATCACTAACATAACTCTCCCAGAAAAATATGGGGAGAGGGACCAGCGTAATGGCTATGTCGCTGGGCTCCCATGTAGTCGACCGCAGCTGGAGCCCTGGACCCGGTGGCTTAAACTCACGCCGGGTGCATGTGCGCGCGTGCCCAAGATCCCAAGAGGAGAATGGAGGAGAAGGGATTGAGGCATGGCCATCCCCCCTGGGGGGTGATTTCTCGCTTTCTGTCTCTCTGTCTCTCTCTGTCTTTTCTGGTGAGTGCACATGCTCTATAGCAAAAAACCTCTCAAATAAATAAATAAATAAATAAATATATGTATATATATATGGGGAGAAATTCCACATATATTATACTTTATAAACCTGGACATAGACATATGATATTGAACTTAGCAGACATAACTAAAAAGGAATTTCAAGTTTCAAACACGTTCTGTAAGTTTGCCTGTAGGATACTCTTTAGCATGATATGTGGGGCTTTTTTACAAAATGAGTTAGGAAGATTTTCAGCCTTCATACCTAGGACTTCTAATAAGGCTCGTTCTGCCTAATAAAATCAATCTCTAAAACATTTAGTAGTTTATTATTTCATGCCGTTCCTTTAGCTGCAAGAAACATTCCCAGTTGCTTCTCTAGAGAAGGTTTATTCTAGGAGATCCAGAAAAAATAACGCTTCTATCCCATGTAGTCGACCGCAGCTGGAGCCCTGGACCCGGTGGCTTAAACTCACGCCGGGTGCATGTGCGCGCGTGCCCAAGATCCCAAGAGGAGAATGGAGGAGAAGGGATTGAGGCATGGCCATCCCCCCTGGGGGGTGATTTCTCGCTTTCTGTCTCTCTGTCTCTCTCTGTCTTTTCTGGTGAGTGCACATGCTCTATAGCAAAAAACCTCTCAAATAAATAAATAAATAAATAAATATATGTATATATATATGGGGAGAAATTCCACATATATTATACTTTATAAACCTGGACATAGACATATGATATTGAACTTAGCAGACATAACTAAAAAGGAATTTCAAGTTTCAAACACGTTCTGTAAGTTTGCCTGTAGGATACTCTTTAGCATGATATGTGGGGCTTTTTTACAAAATGAGTTAGGAAGATTTTCAGCCTTCATACCTAGGACTTCTAATAAGGCTCGTTCTGCCTAATAAAATCAATCTCTAAAACATTTAGTAGTTTATTATTTCATGCCGTTCCTTTAGCTGCAAGAAACATTCCCAGTTGCTTCTCTAGAGAAGGTTTATTCTAGGAGATCCAGAAAAAATAACGCTTCTATTCCAAACCTTTTTGGGTTTTCCCAGACATGAGTGATAGCACATTCCAGTCTAGGTCGGAGCTATAGTTGTCGTACACTCACCTGTGGCAGAGACATTTACTGCTCGCTGAGTGGCTGTGTCATTCTTGGCTCTCTTCTTGCAACTAGGAGGGGCCGCGTAAGGAGTTCTAGATAACGGCAAATGTGTAAAAGGCATACATCCTGCTTCTAGGTGAAATGGTCCTCCACCCTCCCCTGCTGTGGCAACCTGACATCTACCCTTTACGGTATCCATTTCATAAGAGCTTATGGCATGGGATACACAGAGGACAGCTCGATTAAGTAAACGAGGTTGTCACCACAGCCCAATACAGCCTGCTCTGGCTTAATACACTGCCTGAGAGACGGCCGAAAATGGCCACTGCTGTATCCTCAACTGTACACAGAAATTTTCAACAGCATCATGGTGATGGGGATCCCAATATTTACTATGTCTATTAATAATTATTAAAATAACCTACAAGAATCATAGTTATTATTTATATCATATAGTATACATTCTCATAGATCATGTTATTATTCATTATTATTCAATAATATTACATAATATTGAATATTATATTATATATTATTGAATTATAATTGAATTGAATAATATCACTATGTGATATATACTATGTGATATTTCTTAAAAAGATCACCTCTTGGGACCGGCGGGTGGCATGGTGGTTAAAGCGCTGGACACTCCCACATAGCTGACCATGATAGGAGTCCTGGACCTGGTGGTTTACTTCCTCACTTTCCCTCTTTCTCTCTGATCAAATTAAAACAAATGGATACATAAAATTAAATAATAAAAAAAATCACCTCTTTCGATTTTCTTTTAAAATTTTAGTATAAAAAAATGCTAAGAATACACAACAAAAGGGAACCAGCAGTTAGCGTAATGGCTATGTCGCTGGACTACCACGTAGTCGACCGCAGTTCACGTCCCGGCCTCGGGGGCTTAAAACTCATGCCCGGCGCGTGTGCGTGCGTGCCCAAGATCCCGAGAGGAGAATGGAGGAGAAGGGATTGCGGCGTGACCATCCCCCCTGGGGGGTGACCTCTCGCTTTCTGTCTCTCTGTCTCTCTCTGTCTGTCTGGTGAGCGCATGCGCCCTATAGTGAAAAACCTCTCCAAAAACAAAAACAAAAAGAATACACAACAAAAGTAAAACTAACAGTATACTGAAACCCCTGTTTATCTTTCACTCCGATTCAGTAATTATTGAGATTTTACTGTTTATATTTCACTCCGATTGAGTAATTATTGATATTTTACCCACTTTCTTTATTTTTTTGGTTGTTGTTGTTGCTAGAGTATGTTAAAGCTAATACATCCTTTCACCCATGGACACGTAAATATACATTTCTTTAAAAGACTCATTCTCTTACACAGTCATATTGCCGCTACAACACAATGAACAATGAGATACTTAATTACTATGCTGATTTTCAAAACTTAAAAAGGGGGCCAGCAGATGGCTTGGTGGCTAAGGTGCGGGATTCTTACGCTGTCTACCACAGTTTGAGTTCCAGACCTGGCAGCGTGAAAATCACACTGGGGATGTGTGCGTGCACACCCCAAATGCCCGGAGAATGAAGAAAAGGGATTGTGGCATGGCCACACCCCCAGGGGGTAATCTCTAACTTTCCCTTTCTCTGTTTTTCTTTGTCTCTCTCAGGCCAGCACATGTGCTCTATAGCAAAAAACTTAAACAATATTTTTAATGAAAAACAATTAATTTTCTGGAGAAAATTATTTTGAAATACCATATAGTACCCCCTTGTGAAACATGGACTTGCCTTCAATGCAACAAAAACAAGGTTATAACTGATGGCTTCCAAGGCTTGCTCACGCGATTAGTAAAGCAGATGTGGAGCAGCCAGCTCTTCCTCCAAACCAAAACCCTGCTCCCTGGCAAGAAAGGTTATGTCTACTCCTCTCCGCCAAAGCCTCTTCCATTGGCCACAACGATGAGATGCTTTTTCTTCCAAAGTCAATCATAACTGAGTGGCCACTCACAAAGCCTGTTCAGGAGGAAGGAGCACAGACCAGAAGGGTGAGAACTGCATTTCCACTCAAAAGAACTTTTCCTTCAGTTAGTACCTAAGATATGCCTAAGTACCAGGTCAGAGACAGCAGTGGAGAAATAGCAAGTAAAAACTACAAGCAAAAAGTTGCGCAGAGGAAAATAAATTGCACGTTGCCCTGCTTCTTTAAAAACAGAGCCAGCTGGTGGCACAGCAGTGATGCAATGCTCTGTGACTCCAGACCTACATGGCAAGGATGGTGTTCATATCCTGAGGCCTCCTTGTACACCCTGGGCACTCCTACAGTTTGTGCACTCTTAGTGTGTACCTCTGATCTGTGCTGGATAAGGCTGAGGGTGGATCATGGCACAGGGACCCTGTTGGGGCTACCACTGTCTCTCACAAAAGAAATAACTGGTTACAGAACAAACAAAAACAGGGTTTTTTTTTAAAGAATTACTTTAACTTAATTTATTTATTTTTCTTTGACCATAGGGGGACAGAGTGAGAAAGAGAGGGAAAGTGAGGAGGCGAGCTGCCAGGTCCAGGACTTGAACCGCAGTTGGCCATGTGGGAGTTCAGTGCCCTTAACCACCACACCATCTGCTGGCCCCCAAAACACTTAATTTAAAATTTGTATGAGATTAGAAATCTTTGCAGTCATCGTTTACTTAATATGGACAATTCACAGAATGGTTTTGTTTTCAGAAAGAATCTCTGTCAACTTACAAAGGTTGGGGTAAGAGAAAAAGAGAAATTAGAATGAATCCTTTTGTCAGCTGTGTGCAGGGGAGTGGGGATAGGAATACCACACAGATTATAGGTGCACACCACCACATGGATGGGGAATAGAATTCAGGCCCGTCATGTGGTCCCAGCCTGCCGTCTCAGTGGCATGCACTAACATAGCTGGGCCCATTGACAGTCCTTGATCCTAAAATGCTTATTGAGGTGTTTGCCAAAGAATGTTTTTCTATTTCTAACATTCAGCACAAATTACTTAGAACTCCATTTTCTTAGTCCCTCATTGTTTTATTTGAACATAGACCCACACACTCTTATTTTACTATCTGTTACTATCATCCTTAGTTTTACTGTCAAATTGTTCCAGATTTAGCCAAAGGCAGCCCCTTCAAGTTGGCTCTTTCATCTTTTTGGCATGTTCCTATCACATTTTAAGGCTTCAGAATTTATACCTTGGTTGTCTACTTTCAGCGTCCCACTTCCCTACTGAATAGAGTTCAAGGAGTGTGGCCCACTTTTAGCTGTACAAAAAAAAAAAAAAATTATTGGGGCCAGCAGACCCCAATAATAGCATGGTGTGGTGATTAAGGCACTGAACTCCCACATGGTCGAACACGGTTTGAGTCCTGGACCTAATGGCTTGAAACTCACATCAGGCACATGTGTGTGCATGCCCCAAATCCTCAGAGAGTGGAGGAGAAGGGATTGTGATGTGGCCGTACACCCCGCAGATGATTTCTTGCTTTCTGTCTCTGTCTTTCCGTCAAGTGCACATGCCCTATGAGAAAAACCTTTTAAAAAAAGATTTACATAAGAGAAAGAAGCATAAAAGATTTTTAAAAATCAGCACAAGGTGAGTTCTGTTTTCTAAACATATTTATGAAAAATTATCTTCCAAAAACTTTTTTTTTAATTTGCTAGAAGGCATATGTGCTTGCTGGAAAGAGACAGACAGAGAGAGAAATGCAAAGTGAGAAAACGTCTCCTAGCAATCCTTTCTCCATTCTTCTCTTGGAATTTTGGGCATGGATGGACATAAGCCTACTGTGTTTTTCAGGCTGTCAGGTCCAGGACTCAAACCATACAATCAGCCTTGTGTGATCCAGCCGTGTTAACCAATACAGCATCAGCTGCTCCCACAATGTTTTGAATTCGTGATACAATTTGTGATAATTAATTCATTGATTCACTTTTTTTGTGATTCACTTTTTTTGTGATTCAAAAATTCGCATCCAGACTAGTCTCCCAAATATGTGAGAAGATGATGAGGGAGCTACCACAAAGTTATCATTGTTAATACCAGAATTTGACATTCCACTCCATTTAAGCAATGAATTAGAGCCTCCTTTTAAAATTTCCATTTTAGGGGCCAGCAGGTAGCATGGTGGTTAAGGGTGCTGGATTCCCACATGACCAACTGTGGTTCGAGTCCTGGACCTGGTGATTTGCTTTCTCACTTTTTCTCTCTCTCTGTCCCTCTCTGGTCAAGTTAAATAAATAAATGAATAAAGTTAAATAAAATAACTATTAAAATCTTTTAAAAATAACATAAAATTTCCATTTTAGAAAGACATACACTCCTGCTACCCTAGAAGCTAGGTAAGTCCACATTGGAACTACCTATGGAAGCCAGGTAGCAAGGAACTACAAGTGGTGTCTAGGAGCTGAGAGTGGTCCAGCAGACAGCTAGCAAGAAAATGGGATTCTATGGGGCCGGGAGGTGGAGTGGTGGCTAAGGGCGTTAGACTCCTACAATGTTGACCATGGTTCGAGTCCTGGACCTGGCAACTTGCTTTCTCCCTTTCCCTCTCTCCTTCCCCCTAAATTTCTGCAGCACCTCTTACTCATTCTGTCCCTCTCTGGTCAACTTGAAATAAGTAAATAAATAAATAAACAAAGTTAAATAAAATATTTTTTTAGAAAGAAAGAAAGAGAGAGAGAGAGAGCGAAAGAAAGAAAAAGAAATAAAGAAATGGGACTCCAGCCCTATAGTCATAACTGCAGTTCTGTCAACAACTCTGACGGGTGTCCCCATTTGCATCTTTCAGTTGTACAGAAGCAGCAGCTATAATGTACCTGGTTTTATAAATCAACGCTGCTTTAAAACAAAACAAAACAAACAAACACACACCATTACATTATAGAATAGTTTTCACTTACCATACTGGATGTAGATAAAACGAGTCTGTGTCTTTTTTTTTTTTAAATCTTTGAAATTAAATAATGAATATTCTCTCCAAAATAAATAACATCACATAGAGAAGTTAGCAAAACCTGCATCAAAAGAAAGGGATTGTGTTCTGTCCATCTGTGTGATTTAATCTCGACATTCCCGCGGTTGGGATTACCAGCCAGAGTCTGCAGGTGTTACACGGGGTATGTGCTTCAGTCCATAGTGATGCAAGTACGGTCCCTGTAGCTTTTGATTGCTACAGAGTGTCAGGGTGGCCCGGACAAACACCCACATCTGTAGGGCTTGTGATATGGGCTACAGTTCAGAAAGGGCGGGTGATGAAATGTGCCACAGGCGGGAAGAACCACAGAGCCCGATAGTTCATGCTCAGTCATCAGCACTGAGGGCAGCGCCCGATTGCTCTATTGGGTCACTGGAAAAGTCACAATGCATCTTTGCATAGAAAAACATGAAAAAATACGTCGTGACTTTTCCAGCGAACCAATTACTTGCTCTGGGTTTATTGGGCACCTACTACTCAAGGCCCTGAGTTAGGTTTTAGCGGGACACCAGGCAATCATTTGAGACAAATGGTTCTCAAACAGATCATTCCTAAAGACTTGAGAAAGTATTTTTCTTGAAAAAAAAAAAAGAAGTGTTGAAAGGCTAACTAAACAAATATACACATGCTACTTCAATCAGTTTCCTGTGGCTATAACTGAATAACACAGGCTGAACAAAGAGCAAGGGCTTATATAGATCATGATTCTGGAGCCTGGAAAGTAATAAATTGAAGTGCCAGCAACTGGTGAAGGCCTGCATCGTGACATAGTCACAGGCATCACGTGGCAAGACAGAGCGAGCATGTCGGCTCAGGTTCCTCATCCAACCCCATTTTGAGGTTAATGATGACTGATTCTAATCCTAATTATGTCCCAAAGGCCCCACCTCCAAATACCATCAACATATGAATTTGAGGAATAAGTATTAAACATGTGAAATTTGGGGAACACATCCAACCATAACATCTGCATGCATATACAAATACGCACGCACACACACACACACACACACACACAGGCCTGGGTCACAGGTGTAGTGGCAAAGTGATGCTAGATCCATATGGAAGATCACGGGTTCAGTTCTCTGATCAACCTGTCAATGCCAGGCATGTGCACTCATGGTCCCAGCTGTGTGGGAAGGCTGTAGGGGGAGGGAGAGTGGCAATGTTCACACCTGTGGAAGGTGCTTGTTTTGTCCTTTCTTTTTCTCCCTCTCTCTTTCTCCCTCCTCCACACCATGTTCTCTCAATAGACTTCAAAGGAAAATAAAAAGAAATTACCAGGCAATTAAGAGGTGTTTCTTTATTGGATATTGCTTTTTATTTTTTTTTTTAGAAAATTGTTGGGGAAAAAACTATGAAAGATAAAATTAGATATAAAATCAGTTACTAATGCCAGTATTATTACATTTATATGAAGTTCTAGAACAGGCAAATTTAGTCATAAGTAAAAATTCAAAACAGAGATAGTAGAAGTGCAGTAGAATCTGTTGCTGTATAAACAGTACCCTAAATGGGGCCAGCAGGTGACATGGTGGTTAAGGAACTGGACTCCCAAATGGTTGATCACTGTTTAAGCCCTGGACCTGGAGACTTGCTTTCTCTCTCTCTGTCTCTGTCACTCTCTAGTTAGCACACATGCCTTGTAACAAATTTAAAAATAATAATAGGGGCCAGCAGGTGGCATGGTGATTAAGCCACTGGACTCCCACAAGACTGTGGTTTGAGTCCCAGACCCAGCGGCTTGCTTGCACTCTCTCTCTCTCTGGTCAAATCAAACAACAATAATATTTAAAAATTAAATTAAATTAATGATTCTTTTTTAAAATGATAAATGAAATTAAATCAAAATTTTTTAGAGAAATTTTTACTATAGGGTGCATGCACTCACTGGAGAGACAGAAAGAGGCAGAGAGACAGAAAGCGAGAAATCACCCCCCAGAGGGCATGACCATGCCACAATCCCTTCTCCTCCATTCTCCTCTCAGTATTTTGGGCATACATGCACACACATTCACCCAGCATGAGCTTGAAGCCACCAGGTTCAGGACTCAAACTGTGGTTAACCATGTGGAGTCCAGAAACATACCCTTTATGCCATCTGCTGGTCTCAAATAATTTAAAAAGTATATTCTCGGGACCAGCAGTTGGCGTAACGATTATGTCGCTGGACTCTCATGTACTTAACCATCATTCAAGTTCCAGACCCAGTGGCTTAAACTCACACCGGGTGTGTGCGCGTGCATGCCCAAGATCCCAAGAAAAGAATGGAGGAGAAGGGATTGCGGCGTGGCCATCCCTCCAGGGGTGGTGGGGGGGTGGGGGTGGTTGTTGGTGGTGATTTCTCGCTTTCTGTCTCTCTCTGTCTTTCAGGCGAGTGTCCATGCCCTATAGCAAAAACTGCTAAATAAGTAAATAAATAATATATTCTCACTGGGCTACCCAGGTGGCATGGTGAATAAGTGTGGCTGGATCCCATATGACCAACTCCGCAGTTCAAGTCCTTGAACCAGAGTTTGAAAAACACACTGGAAGGACCAGCAGATGGCATTAATGGTTACGTCACTGGACTCCCACATAGTCAACCACGGTTTGAGAGCCCTATCTGGCAGCTTAAACCCACATCGGGTGTGTGCATGTGTGCCCACAATCCCAAAAGGAAAACGGAGAAGAATGAAGAAGGTATTGCAGCATGGCCATTCCCCCGGGAAATGAATTTTCACTTTCTGTCTCTCTCTCAAGCGAGTGCACACACCCTATAGCAAAAATCTTTCTCTAAAAAATAAATTTAAAAAGAAAGAAAGAAAGAAAAGAAAACACGTGGATACATATGCATGTGTACCCAAAATCCCAAAAGAAAAGTGAAGGAGAAGGGATTGCTGCTTGGTCATCGGCCCTGAGGGTGCTTTCTCACATTATCTCTCTGTCTCTCTCAGGAGAGCACACACACCTTAAGTAAATTTGAAAAAATTTAAAAAGCACCCCTAAATTTAGCAGCTTAAAATAACAAACATTTATCAAATAATTTCTGTGGGTTAGAAGTTTGGGTGTGGCAGAGCCCAGCGTTTCTCGCTCAGGGTGTTTCAGAGACCGAGATCAGCACATCGGCTGGGGCCGGATGTTCAACTCGGTGGAGCTGGCTGATTCACTTTCAGAATGGCGGCTGGCACAGGCCTTGGCTCCCTGCTGGCTGTGGGCAGGCTTCAGTTCCTTGCCACATGGATCTCTCCGTATAGCTACTTAAGTGCCCTCACAACTTGGCAGCTGGCTTTCCCCAAGGTGAGTGACTCAAAAGAGAGCAAGATGAAGGTTGCAGTGTCTTGAAAGACTAGCCACTGAAGGAAAGCTCCATTATTTCCAGCTTCCTACTGGGTTATCCAGGCCGACTTTATCCCTTGTGCAAGGATACTACACGAGTGCATAACACTGACAGGTGGGGATCGCTGCTGGCCAACGTGGAGGCTGGCTATTTCAAAGGGTGAAGGATTTTCTGAGAAGGAACACGGAGAACATTCCTGGTGAAATGGAAATGTTCTACCTTGTGGCAAGTATGTGGGTTACAAGTATATATGCAGTTGGCAGGACTGTGCATCCAGCCAAGTGGTGTGGTTGTGAAGTTCGTTGTATCCCACGTGGCTCACTGCAGTTCAAGTCCTGACCCAGTGGCTTGAAAAACACTCCACATTTGTCTTAACCATTACACCACCTGCTGGCCTCACCTGAAAAAACGTGTGTACATGTGTGCCCCTAAATCCCCAAGAATGGAGAAGGGATTGTGGCATGGCCATCTCCCCCCAAGGAGATGACTTCTCACTTTCCCTCCATCTCTCTTTCTTTGTCTCTCCCAAGTGAGCACACACACTCTATAGCAAATTTTTAAAAATAAAGCCCTATGCAGCTAAGATGTACACATTTCAATATTTTTCCATTTATATAAATAGAACTATAAATACAATAATAAGAAGAAATGGGTAGGTAGTGGATAGAGGTACACAGGATGCAAGAATGTTGGGCTATTGACAATTTTTGAAGCTGGATAGATTGGTACAGGTGAATTAATTAGACTAAACTATTTAATATTATACTTTATAAACACATAGTTCAGAGGGTCAATTAGAAAACAAAAAAGGGAATTTAGGAACCGCACATACATGATATTTACCCAAAGATGTTTTATCTCTTTTTCTTGAGAGATTTTTGCTATAGAGCATGTGTGCTGGTCAGAGACACAGAGAGACAAAAAGAGCGATATCAACTCCCCCAAGAGGGGATGGCCATGCCACAATCCTTTCTCCTCCATTCTCCTCTTGTTATGTTTGGGGCATGGACACACATGCGCCCAGCATGAGTTTCAAGCCCCCAGGTCCAGGGCTCAAACCACGACCAGCCATGTGGGAGTCTAGTGCCTCAACCACTACACCACTTTCTGGCCCCTTCATGGAAATGTTTTAAAGTAGGTCACACACTTCTCTGCCTACTGAATTGTATATAAGTGCGTGTATTCATATCTGTGTATATCTGTGAGTGTGTCATGGGGGGGGTCCTTATTCATTCAATTATCATTATGTATGGTTAATATAAAGAGATTCAAAAAGTCATGGGAAAATGAAGACAAAATATGATGAGTTTATTGCTCAGCCTCAGTGGTGCAGTGTCATATTAAACTGCAGTGCTGGAAGCCATGTGGCTAACTGTGGCTCTAGCTCCCCAGCCTGCTTGACCTAAAACATGCCGAGAACATGTACATGTGCCCAAGATACTGATGAGCTGGAGGACTGAGGGAAGGGGATCATAGCCTGACAAGACCCTATGGAGGATGCTCCTCTCTCTCTTTCTCTCACACAGGCTCTTTATTATGAATAAAAACAAGCTTTGCAACCCAGTTTCTACTTCTAATTTGATCCTATCCCATTAAGACTAAGGAACCTGACAGCTGGCTCCACCCAGAAGCGCTGCACCTTGAGAGCAGAGCACAGACACCAGAGACAAAGTATTAGAATTCCTTTATATACCAAACCTACCTTACAATGTTCTTCATCTAATCACAACACATTTTCAATACCTGAATAAATACTTTTTATTGATTCGATTTTATTTATTCTTATTTGTTATTATTCTTAAAATTTGTGATAAGACATGTGCAATCACCAGAGAGAGACAGAGGGAAAAATGAGAAAGCAGGCTGCCAGGTCTGGGATGCGAACCATGGTCAGCCATGTGGGAGTCCAGTGCCTTAACCACCACACCACCTGCTAGCCCCCTCAATAAATATTGATATTGTTTCTCTGGTGCCCCATGTTCATCATCCTCTTCATCACAAAAACACAGTGATAACAAATAGAAGGTTTTGAGTTTTTTTAAGTATTCACAGGAAAAGTTACACTTCTGCTTCAAAAAGTCCTTAAAACTCTGTATGTCCCCACTTAATATATACCAAGTGTCTGCACTCTAAAATATATATATATATATATATATATTTTTTTTTTTTTCCCAGTAAGCTCTGAGAAATGCATTTTTATAGAGTTGTAAAATTATACAAAATTATAAGACATATTTTGAACATTATCTTTAAAATTCAGTATTTTGAAATTTTGAAAGTTGTTTGTAATCTGTCAAGAATTATGGAGTATGAGCTAAAATCTTTTGCTTTGTAAAGTAAACGTTTGTGGAAAAATGTAAAAATAAATAAATGAAAGAAAAAAAAAAGTAAGAAGGCAGCCTGTTGCTGCCTACAGGTTGCAAGGCATGAAGCAGGATGAAGGGCACGTTGAGAATGGAGAGGAGGGGCCAGCAGGTGGCATAGTGGTTAAGGCACTGGATTCCCACATGGTTTACTGTGGTTTGAGTCCCAGGCCAGGCTGCTTGAAACACCAGGTGTGTGTGTGTGTGTGTGTGTGTGTGTTTGTGTCCAAAATCCCAAGAGGAGAATGAAAGAGAAGGGAATGCGGTATGGCTATACTCCCTGGGTGGGGGTGAGGGGGGTGATGCTCACTTTTTATCTCTCTTTCTCTCAAAATAAAAAAATCTTATGAAACTTAGAGGAAGGCGCTTCCGCTTGCATACTGTGACCAGGAAAGAGCCTAAATCAAGGAAGGTTTCATTTTTTTTTGTTTGTTTGTTTTTTGGCGAGGTTTTTGCTATAGGGCGCGTGTGCTCACCAGAGAGACAGAAAGCGAGAAATCACCCCCCGGGGGGATGGTCACGCCGCAATCCCTTCTCCTCCATTCTTTTCTTGGGATCTTGGGCACGTACGCACACATGCCCAGCGTGAGTTTTAAGCCACTGGGTCCGGGACGCGAACCGCGGTCGGCTATGTAGGAGTCCAGCGACATAGCCATTATGCTAACTACTGGTCTCCAAGGAAGGTTTCTTAAGGGGAGCAACAGGAACTAGGTCTTTCAGGGTAAGTAGTGAACGTGGGGGGTGGGGGGCAGATGTCTACTAGAGGATACCGTGTGAGTAAGAGCAAGGAGGTTTGTGAATCCATAGTGTATAAGGTGCCAGGCCAGAAGTGGGGGGAGATGGTGCTGGATGGTAAGCTGAAGACATGGTCTAGTGTGCAGGGCAATCCAAACAATGAAGGCAGGACATGGCTCAAAAACCCAGTATCCTCTCACGCCGGGCGCGTGTGCGTGCGTGCCCAAGATCCCGAGAGGAGAATGGAGGAGAAGGGATTGCGGCGTGACCATCCCCCCTGGGGGGTGATTTCTCGCTTTCTGTCTCTATGTCTCTCTCTGTCTGTCTGGCGAGCGTACACGCCCTACAGTGAAAATCTCTCAAAAAAAAAAAAAAAAAAACCCAGTATCCTGACCAATAGAATGAGTGATTTTATTTATCCATAAAGCAGTTTTTTAAAACTACAGATCTAGGGTTATTTCAATTTGCTAAGTTTCAAAATCTAGAATTACATATTTATTCAATGTTGGAAAGTTTGTCCTTTTATAAAACATAGTTTTCAAAATACCAATAAGATCATATATAATCCAAACACAGAAATTTTCTAATGCAGCCAGTCTCGTTAGAGCTATTTGCTCTTCTTCCCAGAAAATAGTCTCTGTTTTAGTATTGTGGGAGCTTTCTTCCTTCTTACATTTATGCATCTGTTCATGCTTTTACTTCTTCTGTAAGTGATCTAATATAGCCTGTAATGGCTATAGAATAAAATAAGGGTAAAAACCTAAGTAGGAATAAAGAATGACTAGGAAAAAGAGAAAAGAAAAAATTCAAGGGAAAAAAAGGATGCAGATAAGCAGATGATAAAAGCAGCTGTATTGGGGCCAGCAGGAGGTATGGGGCTCTGGACTTCCACTTGGCTGACTGCAGTTTGAATCTCAGACCAAGTAACTTGCTTTCTCTTTTTTTCTTTCCCTTTCTGTCTCTCAAGTCACACAAAAATAATAATAATAAATAAGCATAATTAATTTTTTTTTTCAAAAAAAGGAAAAGCAGATGGTTTTCTTTCAGAGAAGCTTCAAATCTGGCTCTGCAGTTCCTGGAAATCCAAGCTAATAGACACGGCCCTGCAGCTGTACATTCTCTCGATGAGAAAGGACAGAGCACACCACTGCCTCAAGAAACAGGAGTATTCGACCACATCTTTCACTAACTTGTGTGACCTGAGGGCAGTCACTTAGCTACACTGCATTCCCGAGTTCTCATCCGTGAAATGTATAATAATCTGATTTAGCTGCCTTTATAATCAAATGGGACTATAGAAATGCTTTGAGAAACATGAAAGATCATGCAAATTTAAGGTATTTCCTTACTAGAATGTGGAAAAATTTGCTTTAGAAGGATTTGCTATCTACCCACAATGATGCAAACAAGCTGCATGGCTCTCAGTAACTCTCCTACTTATTCCAGCATGAGGTCATATTCACATTCACACCTATTTGCCAAGAAAGACTGTTACTTGCCATGGGAGTTGCCACATTACTTTAGCAAGTGCATTTCCTGGGACATATCAAGTCTGTCCCATTATGGAACTAGACCTTTTGATGCATCTCAGGCAATATCATCTCTCAACTCCCACACAGTCCCCCATCTTGCTATTTATTTAAATAGTTACTCGGAACCTCAAACAGAGAGTTAAGTTAACCCATACTCACCACGTTGTCATCACATCTATGGAGTATTACTGTTAGGATATACTTTAAATCATGTCTAGATTACTCGTAATATCTAATATGATGTCTACACATTACTTCATTGGCGTGGATTTATCGCAGTACCTGCAAATACCTTCTGTTTATTTTTACACCAGTTTATTCTCTTTTCTCTCTCTCCACTATCATTGGCTTCTCCCAAATATACACTCATTTTACTACTTAACACATATCATTTTCTTTGTAAATGTCTTTGTAAAATACATTTTTTCCAATGTGAATTTTTTTTAAATGTTTTCGCCATAGGGTACACATGTTCACTGGAGAGAGACGGGGGGGTGGAGGGAAAGTGAGAAATCACCCCCCAGGGAGGGTGGCTACACTGCAATCCTTCTCCTCCATTCTCTTCCTGGGATTTTGGGCACACATGCACACACGTCTGGCATGATTTTCAAGCCACCAAGTCTGGGACTCGAACTATGGTTGATCATATGGGAGTCCTGTGTTTTAACCACCATGCCACCTGCAGTTGACTTCTTTCTTTTTTAAAAGAATTATTTACTTAATTTTATTTATCATTGCTATCATTTTTAAATTTGCTACATTACATGCATGCTCACCAGAGAGACAGAGGGGAGAGAGAGAGAAAGAGAGAAGGGGAAAGTGAGAAAGCAAGCTGTTAGGTCTAGGACTCAAACCACAGTCAGCCATGTGGGAGTCTAGCACCTTCACCACCATGCCACCTGCTGACTCCTGAAGCTGACTTCTTAAATTAAGCGTAAATAGTGCCTCATAACTTTGTGTGTTTGGTTCACCTACATAATCCTTTATAATGATTCACTCTTGGTAGAGACACTTTTCCTCTGCCACTGAGTACCTCAGTTGCCCAGACTATTTGGCTTCTACTCTGGGGACCCAACACCTGCAAAGGCTTTCTTATCCTTGTGCATCCTAGCAGTGACTAGTCTCGTGACATAAAATGTATGCTGTGACTTCTGAGTCTAGAAGCATTTGCAGTATCCTTATCCAGGAGCCATGCTATGCTAAATAATGCAGACAAATGAACACGATCAAAATCTAATTTCAGTTTTATCTATCAATTCTACTGAGCCTAGATTCAAAAAAAGACTGAGTGTTCTCTGAGCACATTTCAATAGCACATCGTATGTATGAGCAAGTCAAAAGTCCAATGGGATGTGGGTGTTGAATTTAAGGTTAATATGATGGCCAAGACCTTCCAGACTCTTATTTTCCTTTTCTTAAAACTCACGCCAGGTGTGTGTGTGTGTGTGTGTGTATGTGTGTGCCCAAGATCTTGAGAGGAGAATGGAGGAGAAGGGATTGCGGTGTAGCCATCCCCCCTGGGGGGTGATTTCTCGCTTTCTGTCTCTCTGTCTCTCTCTGTCTCTCTGGTGAGCACATGTGCCCTATAGCAAAAAAAAAAAGCTCTCAAAAAAAATTATAATATCTTTAGGATAGTATCAGAATTACAATGGAGATGATCCTTATCCTCCCTTACTCTGCTTTAATTAGCAGTTCATAGTTCCACTTTTCATGTTGTACCTCTCAGGAAGAGTGATGTGTTTTTTTCCAGCTCCTCTTGGCAGGTAATGTCTTACCCAGTTCTACTTGACCTGGTCTTGAAAGTGCTTCTACTGACATTTCCCTCAAGTCCTTACTTGTCTAATGACCCAAGTCCTAATCTAGGTAGAAGGGACAATGTTGGGAAATAGATGTAGCCTAATCATCAGAATCATATGTTCTGGGGCAGGAAGTCATTTGCATACATTAAAATATGCCTGGGCCAGGTGGTGGCTCAGTGGTAACATGACTGGACCCACATGGGAAAGGTCCAGGGGTCCCATCTCAGGGCTTCCCTGAGCATGGATGTGTCGGTGAGCTTGAGATTAGGGCAGTTGTAGCGTGAAGACCTCATTAGGAATTACAACCTCTTTGTCTCTCTTCCTCTCTCTCTGTCTCTCATTAAAGAAATAAATAAACTTAAGAAAAAAATTAGAGCAACTAGTAGTGGAACTTTGGACAAAGCTTAGAACATTTCTGGGACTAGGTTTCCTTATTTGTAGAATGAGGATATTAATTAAATGATGTCTCAATCTTCTAGTTATAATCAGATCCTTCTCAGCTTCTTTTTTTTTTAAAAGAATTATTTTAACCTTATTTATTTTATTTTTATTATGTATTTATTTTAATTTGACCAGAGAGAGAGAGAGAGAGAAAGCAAGCTGCTGGGTCCAGAACTCAAACCACGGTCAGCCATGTGGGAGTCCAATGCCTTAATCACCACGCCACCTGCCAGTCCCAGATCCTTTTCTTCTTCTACTGCCCACTGCTGACTCTTTGTTTTGCATGTTTTCTTCTTTGGAAATTGTAAATAAATCGAGGATGTCTAGTTGTGTGGGCTGCTAAGAGGTCATGTTCCTCTGGCTGAGACCGATGAGAAGCCTGGGGTCCATTCCCAGTACATCCCAAAGGCTGGGCATGGTGGCAAATAATCAGACTAGATTTGGGAGGTTGAGGCTGGAGGATTATAAGCTTGAAACTGGCTTGGGTCACATGGGCCCTGTCTTAAAAAGAGCCAGGTGTGTGGTGCACATCTGTTAGTTCCAGCTGGGAAGCTGAAACAAGAGAATCATGACATGGTAAAACCCTGTCTTAAAACAAACAAAAAGGAAAGTAAAAGTAATGTATTTAGGTACACATAGATAGCTACTAAACGTAATGTAACTGGGTAGCAATTATGCCCTGGACATTTCACATTCATTGCTCCATTTATCCTCATAACAATACTGTAAGGTATTATTAACCATATTTTACATAAGAGAAAACAGAATTTTGGAAAGTTCAGCAATTTGCATGAAACCTATAGTCAGGACGCTTCTTCCCCACCCATCTCTCTCTGCAAGTAACACTCTGTTTTATCAGCACCTAAATCTACACTCTTTATGTTAAAACAAACTGCCAATCGCACAGATGGGCACAAACAAATGCACATACTGGAAAGGCCCACATCATTCTCTTTTCATTCTCAATATCATAGACAATACATTAGTGTTTGCACTTTCAGGTGATGTGCTAGAAGTTGGGATTACCAGAAAGACCTACTCCAGGATGAGAGAGAGAAAGGTGTCAAATTGAGTTAATAAAGGAGTTCAGAGGGAAAAAGTCATTATTGTAAGCTGAGACTTTCTGGGTGGTTTTACAGAGGTGGTAGAGCTTGAAGACATGAGACGCAGAACGAGGGCTTGCATATTATTTAGGTACTTAAAATTGCACATACTAGATGACATTCAGTGCAAATTGGCTTAAGTAAGGAAAATGTCTTATCTCATTCCCAAGGTAAGCTGGCTTGAAGAAGGGTTAACTTCATGCTCGAAAATATCAATAAGAAGCCATATTTTTCCCAGGCTTATACTCTGCCCTCAAACTTCTTGTTCCTAGTTGCAGGAAAGCTACGACAGTTCCTGATAATGAATACAGACTTATGCCAGTACAATAATAGGGACTGCTTCTTGCCGTGAATTTATTTTTAATACAATATATTTGGACCAGTCCTGTAATCTAGTGGCTAAGGTATTCAGATCCCCATGGCCAACCACACAGTCCAGGTCACAGAACTGGTGGCTTGAAGAACGCACCCAGCAGGTGTGCATGCATGCCCAAAATGCAAGTAAAATCAAGAAACAGAGTAGACGGGATTGCAGCATGACCATTTCCCATTGTGGGTGCTTCCTCTCCCTCCCTTCTCTCTCTGGGAAGTGCATGTGTCCTCTGGCAATTAAAAGAATATTTAGAAGACTGTATTTCCTTGGATCCCCCAGCAGATTCCCTTCATGTTTCATTTGTCAGAATCAAGACATATGCCCAGGCTAAGACAATTAGTGGCAGGACTAGGAGATCACCATGATGGGCTTAGGCCAGTGAGGATTGACCCCTAAAGTTAGGAATAAGGTCACTCTTCTCTGGGGCCTCCAGGGAGGGGTGGATGCCTCTGCAGACAAAGCCTTGCCCTAGGCAGGCAGGGAAGAGTTGTCACATAGGCAGCTAGGGTCTGCTACAGTCCAAAGACAGGGAGGTGGCGATGCCCTGGGACGCTGGCTGCAGCAATTGCTTTACCTAAAGCATCATTTAGGACAGGATTGGATAAATAAGTAAGTAGAGCAGAATAAGAACTTCTGGAAGGTCACATATCCAGAAAGAAAAAAAGAGTACAAAATAATTGACCTCTGGGTTGGTAGCAAGATGTTACAGTGTTTCTACTTAGGCCAGAAACATTAGGCTAATTTCAAGAGATTTTAAGCAGAGTTTCTTGTCTTTCCACCTCATTACTAACTCGTTTGCTATAGTCCCTAAATGTTTTTTTGTTTTTAAAAACAGTTCTATATTATTGTAAACGTCTAGTATACTGCCAACATTCTCCTTGCTCCCTTACTATTGTTCATGTTTTTCACGCCTAATTGTTTATTTTCTGACCACTGGGCAAAGGAATCCTCCAGTCTCAAGAAACAGAAAATGTAGAGATTAATTATAAACTTTGAGGTGGGTGTCATCAGCTGTGCACTTTTTTTTTTTTTTTTTTTAAGAGAGAGACTTTCCTATACAGTATGTGTGCTTGACAGAGAGAAAGAGAGAGACACAGAAAATGAGAAGTCACCACCCAGGGGGATGGCCACACCACAGGCCCTTCTTCTCCAATCTCCTCTCAGGATTTTGGGAACACATGCACACATGCCTGGTGTACATTCTAAGTCACCAGGTCTGGGACTAGAACCGTGATATATATACTATGTGGGACTCCAGTGACATAACCATTATGCCATTTGCTTGTCCCCATCAGCTATGAACTTTAGCCTAGAAGTGACAGACAAAACGGAAAGAGTTTTCTAAGTTCAACTTTGCCAATAGGAAGAGATCATCTCTTCAAAGTGAGAAAATCTCAAAGCCAGTAAGTTTAAGAAATATACTAATGATAATTAATATTTATTGAGAATTTCTCTTGTGCCAGACCTTAAACTAAACTCTTTTCATATAATAACTTATTCATTCCGCACAGTGCCCCTGGGAGTCAGGTACAAGGTCTTCACCTGTAAAATGGGAATAATGACTGAGTCACAGAGCAGTTAGATAACATTCCCAAGATCAAACAAGTGGTAAGTGGGTGGGCCCAGGATTCAAACTCAGGTGGTTGGCTCAGATATCACTCTTTCAGTCACTGCCTCCTCAACAAGGTGGTACTAGTTGGACTAAAATTTTGCCATAAACTGACTTGGTGGCTTCACTTTCCCTCCTTTGTGTGTCTTTCTCACTTTCCTTCTCTCTCTCTGGTCAAATTAAAAATAACAAATAAATAAATAAATAAATAAAGATAAAAAAATTTCTAAAAAGAAACACTGATGTAAGGTCATCAGATATTGGAAGTGTGATACAAAGGATAATATTATAAAGCCTTCAGAAGCTTATAATCCATTTAAAGAAACTAGATTCATAGACATAGCAAGTCAGGATATGTGGACACTAACACATTGAAAATCACTTAAATTTATTGAATACTTGGATTGTTTTAATCCATTATTATACTACATGCACAAAATAAAATTTGTAGTAGTTTTGAACAAGTATTTCACTGAAATTCATAAACTATATGTAAGCTTTTCTCACACTTACGGTTTACCAGCTCATCAACTATGTTTGTGCAGTACTTCATCATGTTCAAAGTGTCTATGCTGTCGTTTTATGTTCTGTATTGGAAAAGCCTGGATTTGGCATCCAATGCCTCCCTTTGCACTTACGAGCCACGTCATCCACCCTAGTTGATCCCACTACAGCAAGTGCACATCTTTGTTACCGACCGCATTGCAGGGCATGGTCTGTAGAAATGGGCAGACAGACTCTCATGCATTCTGAATATACAAAGAGAACTTACTTTACCAATACATGTGTTTATCAGTCACATTCCCCAATCCACAAGAACAAAGAAGGACTTTGACTTCAATTCAATGGGAATTCAGTGAAGGGATATTGACTAGCTATATCAATAATAGCCATGAAGACTAGGAACCCAGACCTGGAACCCTGAACAGCTTAAACTGTCAAATCAAGCCATAGAAATAGTTCCCAGAGAACCCCACTGCCACCCCAGGGAACATTAGACAACAGAGCTGCCTCTGCTGCCCTGGGAAATGGGATAAGGCTATCTATTCCTCTGCTGGCAGTGAGGACTCTTTGTGTCCTTACCTTTTTTCCTCACTAGCCCCCAGTTCAAATCTGGCATAGTAGCATCTGACTGGATGGGCCTGAGATATGTGTCCACAAAAGGTGCAAAGGAAGCTAGGAAAGGGATCCCCTATAGGAGGAAGTAGCCATTACACTCCACCAGTCCTATGCAATAGGAAATTCAAATACACAGGGGAGGGCTAATCCACAGGAGTAGACCAAAAACTAGTTAGCAATAAGTTCATAAATTAGTTAACTCATGGGAACAGCAGTTGGCATAATGGCTATATTGCTGGACTCCCATGCAGTCGACCGCAGTTCAAGTCCTGGACCCAGTGTCTTAAAGTCACACTGGGCATGGGTGCGTGCATGCCCAAGATCCCGAGAGGAGAATGGAGGAGAATGATTGTGGCGTGGCCATCCCCCCTGGGGGGGTGATTTCTCACTTTCTGTCTCTCTGTGTCTCTCTCTCTTTCTGGCGAGTGCACATGCCCTATAGCAAAAATCTCTTCAAAAAAAGAATTAGTTAACTCATATGCTGTTGGAATATAAGCAAACAGAAAAAAAGAATGACGATTTTCAGTGCAAAATAGAATGAATAAATGTTAATGCTTAGACCATATAAACGTATAAGAGCAGTATAAATTCAGAGGGAAGAGAGAGCTCTGGGCTGGGCTCAGAAATAAGACTTGGTTTACGCTGCAGCAGGTACGTATTACAGAATGTAAGTATGAAGAATGTGGCAAGGAGGTTGCATGGAATGGAAGGAACTTCAAAGAACTTCCTGACTGGAGCACAGGAAATGCAGAAGAGTAGGAGCTGAGATAGTTGTGGAGGCCTTGAATTTCCAGGTTCAGGATTAAGTCTGTATTTAATTCAACCTTTTTGGCACTGGAGACTGGTTTCAAGGAAGATAATCTTTCCATGGACTGGGATTAGGAGGGGAGTGGTTTGGGGATAATTCAAGCTCATTATATTTATTATGCACTTTATTTCTATTATTATTACAATGTAATTTATACTGATACAATCATACAGCTCACCATAATGAAGTAACAGCGGGAGCCCTGAGCTCATTTTCCTGCAACCAGACAGTCCCATCTAGGGGCTCCTCTGAGAATCTAACGCCTCTGAGGCAGCTCTCAAGTGGTAACCGAGAAATGGGCAGCAGCTGAAAATTCAGTTGAACCTTTGCTCTCTTGCCCACCACTCACCTCTTGCTGTGTGACCTGTTCCTAACAGGCCATGGCCAGACCATGGCTTGAGTCTTGTGGTCCCCTGCTATAGTGAATAGGGAGCCCTTTATGATTTTGAGTTGAAAAGGAAAATAATGAAACAATGTTTTTATCAGGTGAATCTGATATGCTTTTCCTCAGTGACTCAGAGGCTCTTTCTCAGAGGGCTTGTTAATACATGAATTGGAAGACCCCACCCCAGAGTTTCTGATCCAGGAGGTCAGGGATAAAGCCTGAGAGTTTGCATTTCTCACAAGTTCCCAAGTGATAGTGATGCTGCTGGCCCAGGCATCACACTTTGAGATCTAGCAGTATACATGATGGATTGAAGACCACTACCGAAAGTTCAATAGAATGGCTGTGAGGATAACGTGATGATGGCTTTAAAAAATGGAAACCGAGGAATAGGAAGGAACCACTGAAAGAAACTGGTCTGCAGTTGGAGTTGGTATGGGAGTAGGGAAAAGAGAGACATAATTAAAGTTTAAATCTGTGAAGTGAAATGGCCAGGAAAAAAAATGGAGGTGGTTGGAGGCAGAGCCACCTTGATTACATGAGGAAGATAAGAAGTGTAGTCTTTGTCATTATGAATCGCTGTTGGGATTGAATCCTTCCTGTCTTGTTCCATGTTGCTCCTGGTCATAGAAAGGTCAGCAACAAGGACCAGCTGCTGAGGACAAAATGAAAGCAGAGTGTAGCCAGAGTGCAAGGAGCATGCTCTCGACACCCGCTGGATGGGTAGATTGAGTAACCTGTGATTGGCAAGTCCTCCAGACTGACCTGACCCACTTAGCATTCCTGTTCCAGCCTGAGTCCCGCAGCGTTGTTATAAATCAGACTCACACCAAACCAGAACTTCCTGCTTAGGACCGAACCACGGCTATGTCACTGCTACCCCACATCTACCCTGAGGACTGTTGCCTGTGAACTCTATCTTACTAGGCCACTGGCTCCCAAACTTCTCAGATGGGAAGCTGCACCCTCAGATCCTCCTGCCCTATCCAGCTCTGTGGAGAATCTGGGAAAGCCCAAGATACTGAGGGGAAGAACCCCAGACTGTGGTAGGGAGAAAGTCTGGATATCAGAAAG
Organism: Tupaia belangeri chinensis; assembly: GCF_000334495.1. Taxonomy (NCBI): domain Eukaryota; kingdom Metazoa; phylum Chordata; class Mammalia; order Scandentia; family Tupaiidae; genus Tupaia; species Tupaia belangeri. The sequence continues at coordinate 3,346,179 of NW_006159559.1, read as the reverse complement.
AGCCTTTGGAAAGTCTCCACCAGACTCCTCAGGGGTCCCCCTCAGAGAAAGTGGCAGTGAGGAGAGGGAGAACAGCACTGCTTGCATCCCACTTCACCAGCCTGCAGAGCTGTGGGCACAGGTCATCGGCTTGCTTCTGCTGTCCTGTCGACACTTCCATGAGTTTGCTCTACTGTGTCATCAGTGAGAACCAGAAATCTGTTGCCAAGACATCTGGGCTAGAGCTACAAACAAAAACAGTCTCTTCCCCTCACATCACAGGAAGAGAAGCACAGACACGAGCATCTGGAGGGCAGGGAAAACAGGCTATTTATTTGAACATAAAAACACTTCACTTGGGACCCTGTACATGTGATTCTCTTTGGAAAGCCAAACCCTTCGTTCTGTAGTTACCCACCTTGTTAGTTAAGGGCATTTCCGGAAAAATAAATCTGCCTCTGAGTCACCCAGAAAAGCTGATATCCACAAAGGATACCGCTCGCTGTTGCTTTTGTTTTGTTTTGTTTTTGTTTCAGGCAGGGTCTCTGTCGGTCTTGATCGTCCTGCCACAGCCTCCTTAGTAGCTGGGACTGAGGGCACCATCATGACTGGCTTTTAGGATGGACTGACAGTCAAACCTGACTCTCCCAGGACATCGCTTTTTGTCCAGCATTTTAAATGGCACATTAATCTGCTGAGCTGACCACGAGTAGCTAATATTACCTGTCTATAAGAAACACTCTATAATTCTTTCTTCCTAGGAAGAATGAGCTTTTATTCATGTAATCAAACAGTACTTATCAAGTGTCAACTATAGGCCAGGCATTGCATTAGGTATTAGGAATACAGTAGTAAACAAAACCAATAAAAAGTTTGGATTCTGGGAACTGGCACTACAGGAAACAACATTGCCATGGGGAAGGGGGATAAGCAGTAAACAAATACATTACTTCAATTACAGAAAATGTTAGAAGGATGCACATTATTTTTTAAAATTTATTTTATTTATTCATTCATTTATTTTAATTTCATCAGAGAGAAACAGAGAGAAAGTAAGAAAGCAAGCCACCAGGGCCAGGACTCAATTGTGGTCAGCCACATGGGAGTGTCCAGCGCCTTAACCACCACGCCACCTGCTGGTCCCCACAATGCACATTATTAAAAGTAGTAAAGCAAAGAAGGAGGATATGGAGCCGAAAGAACAGGGAAATGGAACAGTAAACATGCCATTTAACAAAAGCTTCATTAAGAAAATGACATTTGAACAAACACAAGGTGAAGGAAAAGCCTAATGACTACTAAGGGAAAAGCATCCTAGGGGGCTGACAGGTGGCGTGGTGGTTAGGGCACTGGACTTCCACACGGCCAAGTGTGGTTTGAGACGCAGACTTGGTGGCTTGCTTTCTCATTTTCTCTCTCTCTTTTCTGTGTCTCTCTCTCTGGAAATACTAAATAATAATAACAAAGTTAAATAAAATAATTGTCTAATAAATAAAAATTTAAAAATACATCTAAAAAGCATCCTAGAAAGAGGAAACAGAAAGCCACAGAGCCATAAGGCAGGAATATGCCTAACACATTCTACATGCAGCTGTCCTTACGGTAAGAGACACCTATCCTATAAAGTGGGTATTTATCCTAAATTAAATGGAACTCTGTTGGAGGGTATCAAGCAGAACAACTTGATCTGACTTGTGTTTGAACAAATTCCTCTGAATGCCTTGTGAAGAGTAGGGTCTGGAGGATTGGAGAGTAGAAGAAAAGAGAAGTTAGAAAGTTTCTGCAATGACCCAGTGATAGACGTAGAAGTAGAGAGAACTGTTCAGATTCTAGATACATCTTGAAAGTAGAACCAGCAGGAAGTTTTGATTAGAGTCCTTGTCTCCTCTCTAAAATATCATGTAATTAGATCCGCTGACAAGGGTATTCGCTGGCCACTACACACCTGGGATAGCATTAGGGGATGTCTTAGAAGTAAAACCAAATCTTAATTTCTAAAACTAACATCAAGTTGCTGATATTTTAAAAATATATGATGTTGCCATGGTTTTTATTTATTTGTGGATTTGTTATTAGTTACGTTTTGGGACAAACATGAATTTCTATTACCTAAAAGCAAAACAACTCAGTAGAAATTTATTCTGAGCTATGTTATGCAAAAATTTAAAAATAGGGAAATAACCTGGTACATTCATGTGATAGAATACTTTGTAGGCATCAAAATTATGTTAATGGGCTCTTGTAGCCTAGTGGTTAAGGAAGCTGGATCCCACAAGGCTGATAGCAGTTCAAATCCTGGCCCTGGCAACTTGAAAACACACCGGACACATGTGCATGTGTGCCCCAAATCCTGACAAGATGGAGAAATGAAGAAGGAATTGCAGCATGACCACATCCCATGGGGAGAGGTGCTTTCTTCCCTTCTCTGTCCCTCTCTGGTGAGTGCACGTGACCTCTGACAACTAAAAACAATGACATTGGTGAGGGGTTCAGATGATGTAAAAATGCATGACAAAGTTAGGTGGAAAAAATGAGAATATAAAATTGTAAATAAATTATCTCAATTGTATAAATATGGCAAATGCCAAGAATGATTAACTCAGGATGGTGAGATTAGGAGTTATTTATGACTCTTTATACTCTATTTTTTCAAGTAAACTGAGACTATTATAGTAACATTTTTATAAAAAAAGAGAAGGAAATACATCAATGAAAGATTCATAAGAGAAAGGCTCCACTATAGTTGCTTTTCATTTATCTGAAGAGACAAGATGTAGGTGTCAATATATCAGGTTTATTTAGGCTGGGTAAAGTCCCATCAAAGGGAGAAAAAACAGACAGCATACTCAAGCTCTCCCAAACACACAGGTCCAATGTGACTTTTTGATGTACAACTGTAGCCCTTCTGTAAGAATTTCAGTCTGTGTCTCTTTTCAACATCTCCCCCCCACACACACATACCACTAACCACCACCACGCTACCCACCAGATTTTTCTCCAGAGCGGAGGTAGCTAGTTAAGCCATTGTTGCCCTATGACTAATGATTGTTTTCTTCATTTGCGTATTGCTTTTCCCTATATAATATCCTTAAACTAAGTGGAGATTCTGTAACTGGGATCAGTAGAGTTTTAGCTGGATCCTCTGCTCCAATTGATTGAATGCCAACTGTGTCTTTGCCTCATCTTACTGTTACAGTAACAAGAATGTAAATAGTTGCCACAATCACTTCCTTCTTCCTCTCCTGCCTTCAGGAACCTTTCTGACCTTATTTTTGTCTATGTGTTAATTTAGTATGTTTCTAACATAATAGCATACAAATTAGTTCCATAAATCTGTTTTTATGAGCACTCCTAATCTAAAAATCTGAAATCCAAAATGCTCCAAAATCTGTAATTCTTTGAGCACTGATATGATATCACAAGTGGAAAATCCCATATCAGATCTCTTTAATGGGTCACATTTAAATGCTGCAATACAAAAGTGTTGTATGAAATTGCCTTTGGCTATGCGTAAAAAGTATATATGAAACATAACTGAATTTCATGTATAGACTTAGATGTCAAGATAAATATATCTCACTAATATATATGCAAATATTCAAAAATCTGAAAACAAAACAAAAAAATAAATAAAACTGAAACCTGAAACATTTCTGATCCCAAACATTTTAGATAGGGGATACTCAGCCTACACATATACAGTAACACATGTAACACAATAAACTGTATTTATTATTTTAACTACTAAGTATTACGGTAATTAATATAATTACTAACACATTCTCCTTCTACAATATACTTTTCTTCTGGTGGTGAAAGTGGAGAAAGAGACCAGAAAGGAAGAGGAAGGTGGAAGAACCACAGAAATTACTCCAAACTACTTTAAACTTTAGGAAAGAAGCATCAAATAAAAACCCTCCAAAATGATATGGCAAGAAAAAGTAAATACTTTTATTGTCCACATCACACTCAATACACAACTGCTCTAGGAGACAATAAACCACAGGTTAGGTATCCCCTGATTGAAGCACAGGAAGAGGGAATATTGTTCTATCTTCTTGCAGATTTTAATTAGTGCTGCTCTTTGCATATTTTTAGCTCTCTTCCTTCTAGACTCTGTGGTCTTTCCTTTTGTGAGTCTAAATATTGGTACATGCTTGGCAAGGGTATCTGCATGAGCAGTTCTCAATAAAAAATCCAGAATACCAAATTTCTAATGGGCTTTTCTGATATTGTCATCTCGCGGGTATTGTCACAATTTATTACCGGGGGAATTAAGAACACTAGGAGAGGACTCTTAGAAGTCTGTGCCTTGTTACCTCCAGAACATGCCCTGTGCACCTTTTCTCTGCTAATTTTGCTTTGCATCCTTTTACTAGAATAAATCATAGGCATGAATATGGCTATATGCTGATGCTGTGAGTTCTAGTAAATCATCAAACCTGTGTGTGATCTGAAGATCCCAATACAGTAAGAAACCATGAGGCAGAGAACATAAAACAAAACAATGGGTGTCAGAGGCCAGCTGGAGGACCACAATGTTAAGACGCTGTACTCCTAAGCCCAGGACCATATGAGAGGACCAGGTTCAATTCCTGACCCAAAGTGCCTGGTGGAACACATCTGTAATCCCAGTGATTCAGGAGGCTGAGGCAAGAGGATCCATAACACAGCAAGAATCTGTCTTCGGAAACAAGAGAGAGACAAAGTGGTTTCACCTCAAACATTTTAAATACTGTGAATTGTGAGATACAGCAGATAAATCTGCTCTATATGAAATGATTAATGGACTAAATGATGGAATAACACACTGGGGAAAGAGCAACATACCATGAAAGAAGAACAGGCAAGTTTGAAAAAGAATCAAATGGAATCTTGAAAAATGAAAACACTTGAAAGAGATAGAATTTTTAAGAATCAAGAAGATACATGATTCCATAGATAACACAACACATCCCAAACAAGCCATGCCTTCTTACCCATTCTGGGGGCTCTCTTCAAGGTGTGTCTCCTGTCTCTATCGACATGCTCTCAGCATCTTTCTTTTCCTAGGGCTTGTTTGCCCTTCACTCTTCTTAGGATCCATCCTGCTATGACTACACTGGGCTTACGCTGCCGCCTCCTCCCTTTCCTCCTGCCTTTTGAGGGCCTGTTCCCCTGCCTGTGCAATCTCAGTTGCAATTTTTTTTTTTTGAGAGGTTTTTGCTATAGGGAATGGGCACTCGCCAGAAAGATGGAGAGACAGAAAGCGAGAAATCACCCCCCAGGGGGGATGGCCATGCCACAATCCCTTCTCCTCCATTCTCCTCTCGGGATCTTGGGCACACACACACACGTGCACCTGGCGTGAGTTTAAGCCACTGGGTCTGGGTCTCGAACCACGGTGGACTATGTGGCAGTCCAGCGACATAGCCATTATGCCAACGGCTGGTCCCCAGACTGCACAACCTTTTAAATTCATTGTTAAATGAATCCATGCTTTCCAAGAATTTCTTCTTTTCCTGGTGTCATTCTTCTATTTGAGGAAGTTCAGCTTCCAGTTTTCACTGACAAGCTATTAAGGACTGGACCTGCCACTTGAGGACCTGCATTCTAGCTGTTGTGATGACTGAAGGGACATCTGGCACCACGCTCTAAGGATCTCGCTGATGCGGCAGTGGTTCCTCTGGAAGCACAGATTCACACAGATTCATTGTATTCCATCTTTTCTGCTTCGTATTCGTTTAAACATTTTTGTTTCTCTTCATCAGTGAGATCTTGCCACATGCCACCAATAATCTTACCAGTGTCCCAGAATTTCAGGTCAGGGTTGGAAGCCTTTACTTGGTCCCAGACTCTTCTGCTGTATCTCATGTAGGGCATCAGCGGCTTATTTGGTGGCTTTGGGGACTTTGGAATCATAATACCAGAGGACAGCCTGATCCGGCTGTTGGTGTGCGGGTTCCCTCACAGCCTGTGGTTGTTGTAGGTGCCATGACTGTATGGACTGTACCCCACAAACCCTGTGTGCTGGGCATTTGTGTTGCAGGAGCTGGGGGATAAGATGGTCTTTTTGACATTTTGGAAGATTAAGTTCTCTGTTTTATAAGAATGAATCTGAGAGGCTGTGGACAAAGAAGTCTCCCCAAATCATTTTTTAAAGTCAGTCCCAAAATCAGTGTGAGAAAGAAAAATTACAGGCCAGTGTACTTCATTAACATAGGCACAAAAATCCCAAACAACTTTATCAGCAAAATGAATCCAACACTGTGGTAATTGCAAAATAAATGGTTCCAAATTCTTCCTGTCCCTGTAGGTTCACTCTCTGACTAACTGTCGCTTCTCCCTTTGAGAGGTGGAGCCTATCTCACCAATCCTTAAATCTGGGGTTGAGCATGTGATTTCCTTTGGCCAATGGGACATCAGCCAATATAAAATGCACAGCCGCTTATACGCCCATGTTTTCCCTGCCCTATTCTTATGCTAAAACCTCTCTACTTAGCCTCCTGAAGGGGAGGTCTCTATAGACAGGTGGACTTGCTGTCCAGGTGCAGGAAATGTAGCCAGTTGACAGTTTTCTGCTATCAGTTTCTTCAGGTCCCCTGGCTAGGACATCCTGTATCATTCATCTTGATTGAATGAAGTGTGTATATAAAGACTGGCCATTTCAGCTTGGGCCTGAGATGAGCAATGTTCACTGCAGAGGTCCTGACCATGTGCACCAAGACTTTGTGGACCCTGTATCACAGTTTACCTTCTCCTTCTGCACAATCTGGCTTCTTCTCTTTCACAATATTGATTCCTAACAAAATCTTGCACCTCAAACTCCATCTCAGCATTTGCTTCTGGAGAACTCTACTTACACCAAGCCTCCAGCTACCTCAGTCATCTCAGCTATTCCAGTTGAGGTCCTGCACATGAGAGTGAGGCCATCCTGGGTCATCAGTGACAGCTGAGCCAGCCCCAACTTAAAAAACCAACGAGCCAACTCAGATAATCTTGAAAAAATAACAAGATTTGTTGTCATTTAAAAATGTTAAGCATTAAAGTGATTCATTATGTAATAAAAGCTGGTTGGTGCAACCAGTATATTAAAAAGGTAATACGAGGGACCAGCAGATGGCATAATGGTTACGTAGCTGGACTCCCACATAGTCGACCGTGATTGGAGTCCTAGGACCAGCAGATGGCATAATAGTTACATCGCTGGACTCCCACTTATCCACTATGATTGGAGTCCTGGGCCTAGTGGATTAAAACTCATACCCAGCACATGCACATGTGAAGCCAAAATCCCAAGAGGAGAATGGAGGAAAGATCACAGTGTGGTCACAGCACCCTGGGGAGGGGGGGTGACTTCTTGCTTTCTGTCTGTCTCTCTGGCAAGTATATGCACGCTGTAGCAAAAATTTCTCTTTTAAAAAAAGAAAAAAGATAATATGAAAGTCGTATTTACTCTAGAGTCTGCAGAAGAGTAAGCATTTAAAAAGCTATGCCATTCATGATGCTAACAACTTAAAAAAGAGGAAAACATGTTATTCCTATAGAATTAGACTAACAAAAAATAATAAAGATAATCTTTCACTACTAAAAAGCAATACAAAAGACCTTTTAGTAAAATAGGAATAGAAATAGGGACCAGCAGATGGTGTGATGGTTATGTTGCTGAACTCCCACAGTTGACCGTAGCTCAAGTCCTGGATCTGGCAAGTTAAACTCATGCCAGGGGCCAGGAGGTGGTGTGGTGGTTAAGACTCTGGACACGCCCTCATGGCCGGCCCCGGGTCAAGGCCCAGACCTAGCAGCTTGCTTTCTCTCTCTCTCTCTGTGTCTCTCTGGTCAAATTAAAATGAATGAATAAAGTTAAATAACTTGAAAAAAAAAACCAAAACAAAAAACAAAAAACCTCATGCCAGGCGTGTGTGCATACATGCCCAAAATCCCAAGAGGAGAATGGAGGTGAAGGGACTGCAGCATGGCCAAACCCCTGGGGTGTGATTTCTCACTTTGTCTCTCTCTGTTTTTCCAGTGAGCAGATACACCCTATAGCAAAAATCTCTCTTAAAAAAAATAGGAATAAAAAGACACTTTCTTTTTTCTTTTAAAGTTTATTCATCATTTATTTTAATTTGATGAGACACATACAGAGAGAGAGAAAGAGAGAGAGAGAGAGAGAGAGAGAGAGAAAGTGAGAAAGCCACCAGGTCCAAGATTTAAACCATGGTTGGCCATGTGGGAGTGTCCAGCACCTTAACCACCATGCCACATACTGGTCCCAAAAAAAGGCACTTTCTTTTTAAAAGTTTATTTCTTGAGAGAGAGAGAACGATAAAGAGAGAAAACACACACTCCCACCAGAGTCCCACACATCTCACACCCTTGCCTAGCCTGTGCAGATCACAGGTACACAGGCATGTGCAGTAGGAGGCCCGGAGGTGCAAAGGCAGTGCCCTCCCATGGGGATCCAGTTGCATTACCACTGTGTCAACACCTGGCCCCAGAAAGGCACTTTTATTATTAGCTTTTAACACTATGAAGGTGTATTTCAAAAACCTTAATAGGGCCAGGTGTTAGTACAGCGGCAATGCAACTGGACCCACACAGTCCTGGGTTCACATCCTAGGCACTCTCTGAGCACAAGTGTATTCTTTTTTTTTTTTTTTGAGAGGTTTTTCACTATAGGGCATGTGCACTCGCCAGACAGACAGAGAGAGACAGAGAGAAAGTGAGAAATCACCCCCCAGAGGGGATGGCCACGCCGCAATCCCTTCTCCTCCATTTTCCTCTCGGAATCTTGGGTACGCATGCACATACGCCCAGCGTGGGTTTTAAGCCACCGGGTCCGGGACACAAACCGCGGTCGACTACGTGGGAGTCCAGCGACATAGCCATTACGCTAACTGCTGGTTCCCAGCACATGTGTATTCTTTGATCTAGGCCAGCTGCGAATGAGTGGGTGGTGGCATAAAGACCCTGCTGGAAGTCTCTAGCTCTTGCTAGCTCTTTCTCTGTGTGTCAAGAAAGCAATAAATGAATGCATTCTAAAAAAACTGTTTATTGAATATATGAGAAATATCACAGGTGAGATTAATCACACTCTTCATTCAAAACAAAACCTCAAACAAGAATTAATTGAATGGTGATAGATACATTAGTAGCACGTCCTTCAAAATGAAGAACCAACACAAATCTTTATTTTTATTCAAGTAGTTTCTAAATGGAGGTCTTAGAAGAGGGAGCAAGAAAATAGGACATGTTTGATGGGGGAAAAAAAGCCATCCTCATTTATAGATGACATGATTATTTATATAGAAAACCCTAGACTCTTTAAATTATGAGAAACGTTACGAGTTTTGGAAAGTGACTGGCTATAAACTAAATACACAAAACCCAATCAAGTGTTATAAAATAGCAACAAAAAGGAAATATAATTTTTAAGACACCACTACAATAGCAATAGAACTAAAAGTACCTAAGACTAAATCCAACAACAGATGTGAAAGACATGTAGAGAAAACAATTACAGAGTTTACTAAAAGATATTTAAAGAGACCCTAATAAATTGAGAAATATACCATGTTCATAGGTGAAAAGATACTAACATAAAAATGTCAATTATCTCTAAATGGTCTTTTTACTCTATGCAAACGGAAGTAGTCCCTGGCCAGTCAAAGATGTGGTGATTAAGTGGCTGGATCCCATGGGTGGTTCTCCCTACTCCCTACAACCTGGCAGCTTGAAAATCACACCAACTACATGTGTGTGTATGCCCAAAATCCTGAGAGAATGGAGAAGGGATTGAGGCATGGTCATCCTCCAGGAGATGTTTTTTCACTTTCCCTCTCTTTCTCTCTCTCCCTCCAGTTAACACACACATTCAATAGCAAAAAGTGATTAAAAAAAAAAAAAAAAAGAAAGTACAATTTCAACATAAAGGGCTAAAAATAACCAATACTCCCTGAGGTATTATTATTTTCAATATAATAACTGATTCTGACTGTGGGTTAATAACTATAATATGAAGAGCATTTACAAGGGGGAAAAGACAATCCAAAAATGAATATGAAACACATGAATACCAGAGAGGAATAAACTGGCCTTTCAGTGATTAATAAAAAACTGAATGATCAATAAACATATGACAAGAAGCCCAACCTCATTTTATGTAAGTATGTGTTAGAGAGAGACAAAGAGACAGACAGCAGGAAGAGGAAAATGCATCCCCCATGGGGAATTGTCAGACCACCATCCTTTCTCCTTTAGTTCTCCCTTCTTTTGGGATTTTGAGCATGTAGGCAAATGTGTCAGGTATGTTTCTCAAGCCACCGAATGCAGGACTAGAACTGTGTACTCAGCCATGTGGAATCTGGTTCCCTTAACCCCAGGCCACAGAGCCAGCTCAGTCCAACCTCATTTTTAAATGGAAAAAGTAAAGTCACAGCAAAAATATCATTTTATACTCAAGAGGTAGTAACTTACATATGGGAGCTATGAAACATGGACAAGTGTTTTAGCATTATTTTTAAAAATCAAAAACTTGAAAGTACAACAGGACCAGCAGTCAGCGTAATGGCTATGTCGCTGGACTCCCATGTAGTTGACCGTGGTTCAAGTCCCAGACCTGGTGGCTTAAACTCACACTGGGCGCGTGTGCGTGCATGCCGAAGATCCCGAGAGGAGAATGGAGGAGGAGGGATTGCGGCATGGCCATCCCCCCTGGGGCATGATTTCTCGCTTTCCGTCTGTCTCTCTCTGTCTGTCTGGTGAGCACACGCGCCCTATAGCAAAAACCTCTCAAAACAAAAAACAAAAAACAAAAAACACTTGAAAGTACAGAAATGTCTGTTAACAGCAGAATAGATAAACTTATGATAAATCCACTCAATGAAATTTTGCAGTATTATATATTAGTTTAGAATAAATATAGAAATATGCATATAAGTTCATTGAGTGAATACTGAGAGAAAAGCATGTCCTAGAGGACTATATACATTATAATGTCATTTTTCTTAGATTCTGAAACAAGCAAAACATAACACACATGGCAGAATGTCTCCCTAGTTAATATCTGCCTGGTAGAATATTTCTTGTGCTTTACTTTTCAGATTTCTTAGGATGTATGCTTTTAGCTTTTATTTACATATGAAAACTTAAGAATTTAAATCACTAAAGTCAATTTAAAAATTAATTCTTTGCAGGAGAAATCTTGCATTTCATTCTAATGCAACTGGAAGAATGTCAGAATCATGTGGACATATTTAAAAGCTCTGAGTGTTTAACAAGGTGGTTTCATCTCAGATATTGCTGGTGTGGCAGCCATATTGCCACATTGTGTTAACAATCACTAATTGTTTAGCAATCAGGAAGTGATATTTTTTATTTTTTTTGTTTTATGACAGTAGATGAGAGACTTAAAAGCACTCTTTGTTTTCTAAAAGTTTGCTACAGGGTACATGTGCTTGCCAAAGAGAGAGAGGGAATGAAAGAAGAAAATGAGAATGTACTCCCAAGTAGATGGCCACAACACAAATCCTCATTCTATTCTCAAGATTTGGGGCACACATGTGTCCTGTGTTTTTAAACTGCTGGGTCTAGGATTCAAACTGCATGGTTGGCCATGTGGGATCTGGGTGCCTTAATCACCAGGCCGCCAGCTGGCCCCAAACAGTAATTTTTCACCAGAATAGTTGAGCCTGCAAGCGCCACACTTACAAGTAATAAACTCACTGTCAATAATAAGCAGCCTGGGAGTGCCCCCAATTGGATATAAAATATCAAGTCATTTATCTTCTTTGCTAATCTCTTAGTCCTGTACGTCATGTTTCAGCAAAAGTAGCTGAAACTTCTGAATCTAGCTATTTGCATTGGGCATTTTGTTTATCACAACTCAAAAGATAAAATGCACTACTGAGGGTTGAATTCTCATTTTTTCTCAGGTTACAGTAAAATAGCATAACCTTTTTTTCATTGTAGTTTGAATTTAACCTCTTCCTCTGAACCAGCTTGTGGACTAAAGACTGAACTTTTTAAAAAAAATAATCATTTTATTTACATTTATTTATTTATTTAAATTTGACTAGAGAGGGACAGAGCGAGAGAAGAGCAACAGAGACACAAAGAAGGAAAAATGAGAAAGCAAGCCGCCAGGTCTGGGACTTGAACTGCGGTTGGCCATGTGGGAGTCCTTAACCACCATGTCACCTGCCAGTCCCAAGACTGAACATTCTTAAAACCAGACAAATAAGACTCTTAGCCTTCACACCCCACCTGAGAGACCTGTCTAGCCTCCTGCAGCTACCCTCTAAGCCAGGAGTCTGTAGGACCGAGAGGTATAGGCGAGGAAGCAGTGCTTGATGTGACATCCTGGCAGTCCTGGCCAGGCTGCTTCCAGGACCTCCATAGGCTCCTTCTTAAGCCAGCCCTTCTGGACTCAAAACATACCCTGGGATGCTCACCTTTAGGTCCAAGGGACGTTTCAAAAGAAGGGGTGTTTTCCTATTTAAGTTGGTGCTCAACCAAATTTTAAAAGTTCCCCAGTTAAGTCTAAACGTCTAGTGAGCAGTTCCAGGATGAGCAGGGAGTTGCACTTTGGAGGCCCTGAGCAGAGGGATAGGCCACTGCATTTAGTATATTCTGGATCTTTCACACTATTAAGAAAGATGCTGAGTAGTAAACTGCACATGAACATTGATTCTGAATACCTAGAAAACAATAACCAGTTACGCTTATCTGTATTTCCCCTTATTCAGAGCTTTTACATGTACAGTGATCACCATCTTATTTCATAGAAATACTTCTGATTCTAGGCATGCTCTCAAAATATTCCTTCTGTACATAACAAGTCATTTAAGGCTATTTAAGGCCTGTGGCTACTACATACCAACAGAAGTTCTCTGCTTTAAACTGGGAATGGGCGTATTTCTCAGGCATGAATGTATGTTAACTTAAATGTGAATACAGTTATGGTAATAAAATATTAAAAATTTTAATTTCCTAATTTTTAAAAGTTAGTCAGCAATCAAGGGACCAGCAGTTAGTGTAATGGCTATGTCGCTGGATTCCCACATAGTCGACCGCGGTTCAAGCCCCAGACCCAGTGGCTTAAGCTGGGCGCATGTGCATGCGTGCCCAAGATCCTGAGAGGAGAATGGAGAAGGGATTGCAGCATGGCCATTCCCTGGTGGTGGTGGGGGGTGATTTCCTGCTTTCTGTCTCCCTGTCTCTGTCTGGCGAGTGCACGCGCCCTATAGCAAAAAACCTCTCCAAAAAAAAATTAGTCAGCAATCAAGTAGAGACTCAAATAGCTTAAAATAATAAATTGCAAGTAACTTCAGATTATTGCCTTATTTGCTTGATAAATGTACTATTTAAAAATATAGATTTATTTGTTAATAAAAGGACAAAATGGAGATTTCTGGGGCCACTGTGATACTGAAAAATGAATTATACTCATTAAATTTGGAAAGCCTTATAATGTTAGCTTACTAACTGTATGCTTATATCCAATGGCATTTATGATTAAACACTAGAAAACAGCGTATAGTTAAAGATAGCTATTATGAAAACAAGAAACCACTGTTAAGAGCACTCTTATGAAAGGAAGAGTTTTTCCTTTACTTCCTTTCTCCAACCTCCACAAGACAACAAAGAGCCCTGACTTTCCCATGGGGTGGCCCACGTCGAAAATTTAGTCCTGACTGTAGCAGGTATTCTAGTAGCCAGCTAGAGACACCGTGAATCTCGAAGAGTTTCAGTGGCTTCCAATGCATCCTTTGGATTCATCAGTCTGAAACTGCATGTTGATGGAGGGCTTGGGTGGCCTGGGTGGGGGGTGATTTCCTGCTTTCTGTCTCCCTGTCTCTGTCTGGCGAGTGCACGCGCCCTATAGCAAAAAACCTCTCCAAAAAAAAATTAGTCAGCAATCAAGTAGAGACTCAAATAGCTTAAAATAATAAATTGCAAGTAACTTCAGATTATTGCCTTATTTGCTTGATAAATGTACTATTTAAAAATATAGATTTATTTGTTAATAAAAGGACAAAATGGAGATTTCTGGGGCCACTGTGATACTGAAAAATGAATTATACTCATTAAATTTGGAAAGCCTTATAATGTTAGCTTACTAACTGTATGCTTATATCCAATGGCATTTATGATTAAACACTAGAAAACAGCGTATAGTTAAAGACAGCTATTATGAAAAAAAGAAACCACTGTTAAGAGCACTCTTATGAAAGGAATAGAGTTTTTCCTTTACTTCCTTTCTCCAACCTCCACAAGACAACAAAGAGCCCTGACTTTCCCATGGGGTGGCCCACGTCGAAAATTTAGTCCTGACTGTAGCAGGTATTCTAGTAGCCAGCTAGAGACACCGTGAATCTCGAAGAGTTTCAGTGGCTTCCAATGCATCCTTTGGATTCATCAGTCTGAAACTGCATGTTGATGGAGGGCTTGGGTGGCCTGATCCTCTTGGTCACTGCCATCCAGCTTTGGTTGCTTCAACTCCTCCCCTGGAAGCCATACTCACCTATCTAAGCCTGCTTTGCCTCTCTCAGCAGATGGGCTCATGTACCACTGCACGAGAAAGTTGTGGCTACCAGGTTTTAAACTCCCAGCCACCTATCCATTTCTAGTCTTGGTAGAAAATAATTTTTCTCCTGCTCAAGACTAATCCTTTACTAGGCTTCTTTATTTCATCACCTTCTCTCCTGAATCTTCAACTTCTCTCTACAATGACTTCTTTATAGACTATACAAGTGGAGTATCTCTAACTTGACATTCCCAAGGCTGAAATTTCTTAAGTGCTGACATAATGCCACAATGGAAAATTCCACACCTGACCTCATGTGAGTGGTTGCAGTCAAAACACCATTATACAAAAAGTATTTTATAAAATTAACTTCTGACTATGTGTAAGGTATATATAAAACACAAATTTTATGTTTAGATTTGGATCCCATTGCCAAGATATCTCATTATATATATACAAATATGTCAAAATCTGAAATATTTCTGGTCCAAGTATTTTGGTTAAGGAATAATCAACCTGTAATATGTTCAAACCTATCCTAGGAGAACAAAAAAATATACAAAAAACCCGACAGGCTCAAAGCCTTCTTTATCCAGCTAATGACTTCCAACTATTAAATATTTCTTAAATTATCTCTTGGGGTTGATATCATTGACCACTCTCCGCTTAAAGTTCTGAACCCTGGTAATTTCCATATTGGTCAGGGTTCTTTCCATTGTAAGTAGAAGAAACTTACCTCTTTCTAAAGCAAAAAGGCAGACTCTATTTGCTCATGTAACTAAAACATTCCAGTACAGAAGGAAAATATGAAAATGAGAACAAGATTCAGTCTTTAATCTCTAAGATCTGCATTTCTCCATTTTGGGCTTTTCCCCAAAAAACTCCTGTTACATCTTGCTACCTTCAAATCTAGAGAAAACAAGGATTCTCTTTACCAGTAGCTGCAACAAAAGTTCTGAAATTGCATCCTACTGGCCAGTCTCATGCCCAGACTGAGATGACAACTCCACCCCTGTCAAGCGAACAGGGACAAAAGGACAGTTCACCAAGGAAATATCAGGGTGCTCCTGCTAAAAGTGGAAATAAATGGCAGATAAACAAAACCACATGCACACATAGTAGCTACTTCAGCTTCTGAGATATTGCCTTGGGGATCAGTGGGTGGAGTGGTGAAGGCTCTGGACACTCCCACATGGCTGACCAAGGTTCAAGTCCCAGACCTGGTGGTTTGTTTTCTCTTTTTCCCTCCCTCTCCCTCTCTCTCCCTCCCTCCCTCCCTCTCTCTCTCTCTCTGGTTACATTAAAATAAATGAATAATAAAATTAAACAAATAATTCTAATTAAAAAATGAAATATTACCTAGTTTTCTACTTTTCTTTCTCCAGGTCTATCCTTCCCAATGCTAGTGTCCTTCAGCATTTTTTCCATAGTTCTCCTTTCATCTTATTATATTCTAATAGTGGGACATTTTTGGGCCACACTTTTTTTTTTTAAATTAATTAATTTATTATTTTTTTGAGAGATTTTCACTGTAGGGCGCGTGCACTCGCCAGACAGAGAGAGACATAGAGACAGAAAGCGAGAAATCACCCCCCAGGGGAGATGGTCACGCTGCAATCCCTTCTCCTCCATTCTCCTCTCGGGATCTTGGGCATGCACGCACATGTGCCCGGCGTGAGTTTTTTAAGCCACCAGGTCCGGGACACGAACCGCGGTCGACTACGTGGGAGTCCAGCGACATAGCCATTACGCTAACTGCTGGTTCCCGGGCCACAATCTTTTTGAGAGCATCGTTTAATGGCTATATATACAAAGACAAATGCATTAAACAGCTTACAAGCAATTTCAAGAGGTTAGTGCACTTTCTGAGCCTAGCCAGACTTTACACTAGAAAACCCGGTTTGTTCTTTTTCCCAGATTGGTCCACTTTTTTGGACTCTACTTAAAAGCATTATGATTTTTTTTAAAAAAAACTTTACATTTAATAAACATGGTATTTTACAATTGCCAAAGGTTACTGTACTCACCAGAGAGAGACAGAGAGGAGAAGGAGAAAGCACTCTTCCCCACCCCAGTGGAGTATGGTCAGACCACAATCCCTTCTCCATTTCTCCTTTCAAGATTTTTTGGCATACATGCACACACATCTAGTGTGCCCACGCAGTCAGCTATGTGGGATCCAAGTGCCTCAACCACACAACTGAGTAGCACTCAAGTTGCCTTCAAAAAACAATATTGTCAAGGGGCATATGTGGGATAAATCTTTCACTTACAGGTAGGATTTTTTACCATGTGTTTTCCATTGGCAGGTTTGTCAAACGTCAGCTAGTTACCTATTAATTACATTAACTTCAAACCAACAACCCTGAAAACTGATAATAATAGTTAAAAATTTGGGAATCAAGAAATAAAAAACAAGATGCAGACTGAGAGAAATTATCTGCACAAGATGTTTGCTAAAGGACTATTATTTAAAACATACAACTCTTAAGCCTAAACAGTAAGAAAATGAACAACCAAACTAAAAAAATGGATAAAGGTGCTCAGCATTTGATGTCATTAGAGAAATGAAAATTAAAACAAGATATCATCACACAACCTAATCAAAGGACCAAAAATCAAAACACAGATAACATCAAGTGCTGAGGAGCATGAAGAACAGATACTCTCATTCTTTGCCAGTAGGCATACAGAATGAAACAGCCACTCTGGACAATAGTGTAGTAGCTCCTTACAAACCTATCACTTCTACCACATAGTCCAGGAATCATGCACCAAAGCATTTACCTGAAGGAGTTGAAAACTTATGTACACCACACCTGCACACATATGTTTATAGCAGCTTTATTCATAACTGCCAAAGCTTGGAAGTAACAAAGATGTCTTTCAACAGGTGAATGGATAAACTGGTACATCCAGACAATGGAACATTATTAAGTGTTACAAAGAAATGAGCTACCAAACCATGAAAAGACATGGAGGAAACTTAAACATGCATCACTGAATAAAAGAAAGCAATCTGAAAAGTCTACATAATGTATGAGTCCAACTATACAAAGTTTTGAAAACCTTTGGAAACAGTAAAAATATCAGTGGTTGCCATGGGAGGGAAGGATGAACAGGCAAAACACAAAGGATTCTAAGGGCAGTGAAACTGTTCTGTATACTATAATGATTGATACATGTCATTACACAGTTGTCAAAATCCATAGGATGTATAACAAGTGAAGCCTATGTAAACTATGAATTTTATGTAATAATGCCGTGTCAGTGTAGGTTTACAGATCGTAACACTGTGGTATGGAATATTGATGTTGGAGATGCTGATGACAGAAATTATACATGTATGGTGGCAGGGTATATATAAGAATTTTCTATGTTCAATTTTTCTGTGAACATGAAACTGCTCTAAAAAATAAAGTCTATGAAAATCTCTAAAAAACAAGTAGAATATCCAGCAGCAGTGGCACAGTGGTAACAACACTCCATCATGCCAGAGCCACAAGGGAAGGTTCCAAGTTTATGTCCTGAGGTCTCCCTGTATACAGTAGGTACAAGCCTATGTCCATGAACTAGGTTGGCTGAGGCTGCCTGCTGGTAGATTACAGTGCATAGACCCTACTGGGGGTGTACCTCTGTCTAGGAAGAAATAAACTTTGAAACAATGGCAAAAGAACAGAGTGTGACAAACTTTTTTTTTTTTTTTAAATTAACAGAGGGCATGTGTGCCCACCAGAAAGAGACAAAGAGATGGGGATGGAAAGGAGAAAAGCACCCTCTAATGGGGTATGGTCACATAGCAATCCTCCATTTCTCCATCCTGTCAGAATTTGGGGCACATGTGCTCAGCTTGGTTTTCAAATGATCAGGGTGAGGATTCTAACAAAGGCTGGCCATGTGGAATATGGCTCCTTTAATGACTGCACTAAGGGGTCAGTCCTGTGATAACCTTCAACTAGTAAAGCCCAAGTTATACAAACTTAGATTTAATCAAGAGATAGTGGGGCCACGTTTATAGCTACCCTTTATCAAGCAAGACATACAATGAAGGTTATCGAAGAATTTAGCATGATACTCTCTAAACACCAAAAGCCATAGAAACTATGAAGAATCAAAGAGAGAAGTGACAGAGCCAAGTGAAGTCTAACACTATGGACTGTACCAGTGCCATAAATGATTAAAAATGTATCTTAGAACTCAAACTCTTTGGGATTTTTCTTTTTCAAAGTTAATTTACTCAGGTCTACTCCCAAGGTTTCCCTTAGTCCAATTTTTATTAATTAAGAACTTTGTTGCTATGCCAATAATACATTTGTTAGAAGAATATAATTTTATAACTTTAAAGTTTTAGTGTCATTTTATGCTACAAAGTTTTATTTACACAGTTCTTCAGAATGTACTTCAGTTGTCTACCCACTGTGAAATGCTATCAAATAGATTAGATTTATAGAAAAGCATAAAACAGAGAAAACAGTTCTACAATATATACAATGTCATCAGTGGTTATTATTTTCACAGTTTTCTTCTCTCATAATCTACTGAATTTTCTTGCTGATAACATCTACAGTTTTCTTCGATGATAATCTACTGAATTTTCTTGCTGATAACATCTCAGTGAAGTTGTCTTCAAGAGTAGATTTCCACAGAGAATCAAGAAAATAACAGTCAAATATATACTGACAGTGCTGACAATTCATAAGTGGCTGCAGATCATTTTGTTTCCCACTTTTTTTCAAAAGCCTTGGATGATGAAGAGTCATGGTTTTCAACACTACTATAGCGCTCGTACAAAGTCTGAAATTAAAAACACAAATCTGTTTTGTAATTTTTTTAGTTCAATGTATTCTATGATTAGTAAAGTAATTCCATCTATTCTAAATATAAATTTATTTCTCTCTTATTCTTAAATTGGAGTAATTGTTTTATAAACTATTGTAGATAAGAATTTTTAAAAGTTATTTATTTAATTTCATTTATTACTATTATTTTTCAATTTGACTAGAAAAAGGGAAAGTGAAAAAGCAAGCCACCAGGTCCAGAAATCTAACCATGGTCAGCCACATTGGGGAGTCTAGTGCCTTAATCACCATGCCACCTGTCAGCCCTTATAAAAAAGAATTTTAACTCCTAGCTTAGTCTTAACAATATCATGTGATGCAGTTCCAATATATAAAATACAGTCATCAGAAAACTTAATATATATTATTTAAATATCAGATGATATTTAAACTAATGAACACGACATTAAAAATGGTTACATAAGGGGACCAGCAGTTAGTGTAATGGCTATGTCACTGGACTCCCATGTAGTTGACTGTGGTTCGTGTCCTGGACCCTGTGGCTTAAAACTCATGCCGGGCACATGTGTGTGTGTGTGCCCAATATCCCGAGAGGAGAACAGAGGAGAAGGGATTGCGGTGTGGCCATCCCCCCGGGGGGGGATTTCTCGCTTTCTGTCTCTGTCTGGCGAGCGCACGGGCCCTAATAGCAAAAACCTCTCCAAAAAAAAAAAAAAAAAAGTTACATAAGGACTAGAAGATGGTGTAACGGTTACATCACTGGACTCCCATGTAGTCAACCACAGTTCGAGTCCCAGAGCTCAGCAGTTTAAAATTCATGCTGGGATGCATGTATGTGATGTATGTGTGCGTGCATGGCCAAGATCGCAAGAGAAGAATGGATTGTGGTATGGCTATCCCTCCTGCAGGGGGTAATTTCTTGCTTTCTGTTTCTCTGTCTCTCTCTGTTCTCTGAAGAGTGCACACAGCTTATAGCAAAATTCGCTCTCAAAAAAAAAAGTCATATATAAGTAAATGTAATGAGGTATGTTTAAAATCTATGTATTTTTAAACGTTTTTTCTTAAGAATTATTTATCACTATTCTTTTAACTTATTGCAGTCATCAGAAAGAAAGAGAGAGAGAAATCAAGCTGCCAGGTCTGAGATCAAACTGTGGTCAGCCATATGAGAGTTCAGTGCTCTAACCACCACGTCATTGCTTGCCCCTAAAATCTATGTATTTAAAAACAGTATATAAGCTGGTACCAGCAGATGGAGTAAAGGTTACGTTGCTGGACTCCCACATGGTCAACCACTGTCTGAGTCCCAGGCCTGGCGGCATCAAACTCATACCAGGCACATGTGCACGCAAAATCCTGAGAGAAGAATGGAGGAGAAGGGACTGTGGGGTGCCCATCCCCACTGGGGGTGATTTCTTGCTTTCTGTCTTTCTCTGTCTCTCTGGCGAGCACACACTCCCTGTAGCAAAAATCTCTCTTAAAAAAAAATAAAGCCTTAGCTGACATCAAACTTATGAAGATAACCAACACCCTTCCCCTCAAGGAACATATAACTTCAGTGATAAAGGTAACTAATCCACTTCAATTTAATTCATAAAAAGTTCTGAATGATATTTTGGTATAAATTTAAAACAGACATTTGGAATACAGAACAATTACAAAACAGATTTTATTCAATTTGAACTCCTAAAGTCAATCACTTTGTTATAGCAATTAAGAAATTTTAAGAAAACATTTACCTTATATCATACAAATATAGATATAATCATGAATGTATAGTAAATTCCTTTGAAAACCTCTCCAAGTTCTTGGAACTCTTACTGACTTTAACCCTACCCAGAGAGATAAAAGTACTTTGTTGAAACTATCATAACTTTATATTAATGTTATAGCTGAAATATATGAGCAGTAGCTGCTTGGTAGCTAAATTGAGCTATAATGTTAATAAGCATTCACAGGGCTAGCAAAATGACTAAGGAGTTGATGATAGTGAGACCCCAAAATCATAGTATAGATAAAAACAGATACTGGGAGGCCAAATGCTTAAGATATGTGCTTTGAGAAATGTAATGATTGGTATATCAGCTTTGTAGAAGCTATTATATTTGACAAATATTGCAACTTCTCTAAGTAGTTTTAATTTAAAAATTGGCTAGAAGGTATGAATTAAAAAACTTAAAAATGGTATTGAGTGGGGGCCTGGAGGCACTGGACTTCCACACAGCCAACAACCATTCAAGTCCCAGAACTTGCAGCTTGCTTTCTCATTCTCTTTCTCTCTAGTGAGTACATGTTCCCCATAGCAAATTTAAAAATAATAATAATAATAATAATCAATAAAATTAAATAATTCTTTAAAGAAAGATATTGAGCTAAAAAACAGATCCCGATATTAAATTTATTCTAGTTGAGACCTAACAACAATGTTTAGAATGTACCTTATGACAATCTACTCGGAACTGTGTTTTTTGTATAATAAGAATACAAATCAAATCAATCTAATCTATAGTAAAAGCACATGTTAAATATTTACATGTAGAAACATACTTCATAATTGACATGACTAGGCTAACTTTTGTTTGGATAATCAAATCAAATGTTTAACTCAC
Organism: Tupaia belangeri chinensis; assembly: GCF_000334495.1. Classification (NCBI taxonomy): domain Eukaryota; kingdom Metazoa; phylum Chordata; class Mammalia; order Scandentia; family Tupaiidae; genus Tupaia; species Tupaia belangeri. The sequence goes on along the minus strand of NW_006159559.1, from coordinate 3,324,283 downwards.
TAAACTATAAAAAGCAGTTAAAATCAGCAGAGAGAATAAATTATTTACTTTAGCAGCTTTCAAAATGGAGTTAGGAGAATTCAGACCAACCAGCTGGCCTAGAACATGTTTCATTTCTTCAGTAGTTCCCTTAGTCACCTGGTTACCTATAAAATAAATGTAATTAGTGACACTCAGGTACCAATAAGATAAGATGTGAGTCTATCA
>NW_006159559.1:3298871-3319892 GCF_000334495.1 Tupaia belangeri chinensis | reverse complement strand
CCAAAAAAAAAAAAAAAAAAAGTTACATAAGGACTAGAAGATGGTGTAACGGTTACATCACTGGACTCCCATGTAGTCAACCACAGTTCGAGTCCCAGAGCTCAGCAGTTTAAAATTCATGCTGGGATGCATGTATGTGATGTATGTGTGCGTGCATGGCCAAGATCGCAAGAGAAGAATGGATTGTGGTATGGCTATCCCTCCTGCAGGGGGTAATTTCTTGCTTTCTGTTTCTCTGTCTCTCTCTGTTCTCTGAAGAGTGCACACAGCTTATAGCAAAATTCGCTCTCAAAAAAAAAAGTCATATATAAGTAAATGTAATGAGGTATGTTTAAAATCTATGTATTTTTAAACGTTTTTTCTTAAGAATTATTTATCACTATTCTTTTAACTTATTGCAGTCATCAGAAAGAAAGAGAGAGAGAAATCAAGCTGCCAGGTCTGAGATCAAACTGTGGTCAGCCATATGAGAGTTCAGTGCTCTAACCACCACGTCATTGCTTGCCCCTAAAATCTATGTATTTAAAAACAGTATATAAGCTGGTACCAGCAGATGGAGTAAAGGTTACGTTGCTGGACTCCCACATGGTCAACCACTGTCTGAGTCCCAGGCCTGGCGGCATCAAACTCATACCAGGCACATGTGCACGCAAAATCCTGAGAGAAGAATGGAGGAGAAGGGACTGTGGGGTGCCCATCCCCACTGGGGGTGATTTCTTGCTTTCTGTCTTTCTCTGTCTCTCTGGCGAGCACACACTCCCTGTAGCAAAAATCTCTCTTAAAAAAAAATAAAGCCTTAGCTGACATCAAACTTATGAAGATAACCAACACCCTTCCCCTCAAGGAACATATAACTTCAGTGATAAAGGTAACTAATCCACTTCAATTTAATTCATAAAAAGTTCTGAATGATATTTTGGTATAAATTTAAAACAGACATTTGGAATACAGAACAATTACAAAACAGATTTTATTCAATTTGAACTCCTAAAGTCAATCACTTTGTTATAGCAATTAAGAAATTTTAAGAAAACATTTACCTTATATCATACAAATATAGATATAATCATGAATGTATAGTAAATTCCTTTGAAAACCTCTCCAAGTTCTTGGAACTCTTACTGACTTTAACCCTACCCAGAGAGATAAAAGTACTTTGTTGAAACTATCATAACTTTATATTAATGTTATAGCTGAAATATATGAGCAGTAGCTGCTTGGTAGCTAAATTGAGCTATAATGTTAATAAGCATTCACAGGGCTAGCAAAATGACTAAGGAGTTGATGATAGTGAGACCCCAAAATCATAGTATAGATAAAAACAGATACTGGGAGGCCAAATGCTTAAGATATGTGCTTTGAGAAATGTAATGATTGGTATATCAGCTTTGTAGAAGCTATTATATTTGACAAATATTGCAACTTCTCTAAGTAGTTTTAATTTAAAAATTGGCTAGAAGGTATGAATTAAAAAACTTAAAAATGGTATTGAGTGGGGGGGCCTGGAGGCACTGGACTTCCACACAGCCAACAACCATTCAAGTCCCAGAACTTGCAGCTTGCTTTCTCCTTCTCTTTCTCTCTAGTGAGTACATGTTCCCCATAGCAAATTTAAAAATAATAATAATAATAATAATCAATAAAATTAAATAATTCTTTAAAGAAAGATATTGAGCTAAAAAACAGATCCCGATATTAAATTTATTCTAGTTGAGACCTAACAACAATGTTTAGAATGTACCTTATGACAATCTACTCGGAACTGTGTTTTTTGTATAATAAGAATACAAATCAAATCAATCTATAGTTCTCAAAAAGCACATGTTAAATATTTACATGTAGAAACATACTTCATAATTGACATGACTAGGCTAACTTTTGTTTGGATAATCAATTCAAATGTTTAACTCACTAAACTATAAAAAGCAGTTAAAATCAGCAGAGAGAATAAATTATTTACTTTAGCAGCTTTCAAAATGGAGTTAGGAGAATTCAGACCAACCAGCTGGCCTAGAACATGTTTCATTTCTTCAGTAGTTCCCTTAGTCACCTGGTTACCTATAAAATAAATGTAATTAGTGACACTCAGGTACCAATAAGAAAAAATGTGAGTCTATCATATATACACATTCTATTTAATAGCACAATAACTGGCATTCTAGTAATTTTTCATTGCTCATAGCCTCTCACCTAAGATAAGTAAAACAAATGACAACAAGTTAAAATAAAAAAAAGAAAAAGAAATTTATCTACTTTATTATTTAGCATATTAAGAACTTCCTTCCTTAAAGGAGGCAGGCTGTAAAAGTAGCCACTTCAAAGCCTGTTTTTTGTTCTAGTTAACAGGATGTTTATAGTAGTAGTCTTTCTAGTAATAAATAAAATTTTAAAGAGGTAATACCTGGATGAGTTTGAATTTGGACATATGGATGTGCCAAGAGTTCAGGAATGGATATCCTCTGTTTAGGGTTTCTTATTAAACAACACTATAAAAATAGAGATTGTTTTTAAAATAAAGCAGTTTTTCTAATATGATACTAACAACATAGTTTTCCAAACTGCATCATATTACCAAAGTTGCTTTCTCCATTCACAAATAACAAAATCATTTCCCCCAAAATGAGTTTTGCAAAATCCTCAAGTTTTAAAATACCTTTAAAGTAAACTAAACATTCCTTAATAGCTAATTCGGTCAGCAATTTCTTCTAAGAAATCAATTAAATATTTAAGCACCAGTTACATAATTCTAATCATTTCACCTATTTATCTTAAACAATTAATTATATAAAAGTATATTAACATTACCTTTAACACATCTTGAAGATCCTTCTCTGGAATATCAGGAAACTCAATTTCATGATTAGGGTCAATTATAGCATGTAATTTAGAAATTTGATTAATTATATGCTGAAATGGTGTTTTTCCATATGTCATATAATACAAAATGCATCCTAAGGACCAAACATCACTTTTGGGACTTATCTATGTTTAAAAAAAAGAAAAAGAAAATAAGTTGCAATGTTTTAATATAAAGTGTGTAAAAAGTTACATATATTATAAATATGTGTAAATGCATACACACATATTTACATATACCCTAATAGTCCAAATCATAATTAAATCTCAATGAATAAGTGAGCAGATTGTTTACATGAGCAAACATTTTTCTGGTTTTCATTTGCTATTTTGTCAAAAAAAATGAGCATTACTTAAATCTTTCAAAAAACATATAAGAAAAAATATTTAAAAATATTTTACTGAGACAAATGATCAAATTCTTGTTAGCTTGTAAAAATAAACTAAAAAAAACTATGATTTCAATTTATTTGTTTTCCTCAGACTTACTGAATTATAATAATTTTTCACATAAATTCTAAATGTGCATGGATTTTTTAAAAATTTATTTAGCTTTATTTATTATTATTATTATTATTATTTTCACATGAGTTTTGCCAGAGAAAGACAGAGAGAAAGAGAGAGAGAGAGAGAAGCCGCCAGGTCCGGGACTGGAACCGTGGTTGGCCATGTGGAAATGGCCACTTGCTGGCCCCTGCATGGATTCTTTTTAACAGTTTAAACTGATCAACTCTAAAACTAAGGGCATAAACTATGTCTCTAAAAAAAAAATAATAATAATAAAAATACATTGTCTTCTTGGATTGCCAGATGGCCAATAGCTGTTCAAATCACAGACCCAGTGGCTTAAAAATCACTCCAGGTGTGTGTATGTGTGTGCACATGTGTAACTAAATCCCAGGAGGAGAATGGAGGGGAAGGGACTGCAGCATGGTCATCCCTGCTGGCGGGGGGGTGATTTCTTTTTTCTTTTTTTTTAATTATTTAACTTTATTTACTTTTACTCATTTGTTTATTTCATTTTGACCCAGAGAGGGGCAGATAGAGAGAGAGAGAAAGCAAGTGAGAAGGCAAGCCTCCAGGTCTGGTACTCGAACCATGGTCAACCAGATGGGAATCCAGCGCCTCTAACCATGCCACCTGCTGGCCCCTAAAAATACATTGTCTTCCTAGATTCCCAGATGGCTAATAGCTGTTCAAATCCCAGATGCAGTGGCTTAAAAATCACTCCAGGTATATGTGTGTGTGTGTGTGTGTGTGTGTGTGCGCGCGCGCGCGCGCGTAACTAAGATCCCAGGAGGAGAATGGAGGGGGAAGGGGCTGCAGCATGGTCATCCCTGCTGGGGGGTGATTTCTTACTTTCTCTTTTACTGTCTCTTTCTGGCAGGTGTACATACATGCCCTTTGACAAAACAAACAAACAAACAAAAACCCCTAAAAACAAAAAGATTTATTGAAACAAATGATAACAAGCACATGATGCTTCATAATCTTTGAGACACAGCAACAGCAGCTAGGAGGGAAGTTTACAGACATTAGTACCAACAAGAAAAAAATAGAGAGATGGCAAATAAATAACCTAATGATGGATCTCTGAAAAATGAAAAAGAAATAACAAAACTCCCCAAAATACTAGAAGAAATAGTAACAACTAGAGCAGAAACTAATGGCATTGAGAATTAAATGATTTAAAAAAAATCAATAAAACAAAGTCATTTTTTGACAGGATAAGTAAAATTGACAAACCACTGACTAGGCTAATCAAGAAAAGCAAAATAAGGAATTAAATAACTAAAATCAGTAATGAAACAGGCAATATTAAAACAAATATTGCAGAAATACAGAAGATTGTGAGACAATACTGCAAGTAACACTATGCCAACAAACTAGAAAATCTAGAGGAAATGAACAAATTTCTGGACACATACAATATAGCCAGAATGAATCAGGAAGAAGAAAGCCTGAACAGATCAATAACAAGCAATGAGATTCAATCCGTAATAAATAGTGTCCCAACAAGAAAAAGCCAAGGTTCCAATGGCTTCACTTCTGAATTCTATAAAACTCTAGCACTAACTCTAATTCTCTTTGAAACTATTTCTAAAGATACAAAATGAAAGAAACCTCTCAAACTCAATTCTAGGAAGCCTCCATCACCATGATATGAAAAGCAGACAAGGACATAAGAAAATCAAAAAAGAAAAATACAGAACAACATCACTGATGAAAACAAATGTAAAAGTCCTCAACAATATACTGGCATATCAAATCCAATAGTATATTAAAAAGATTATATGCCATGACCAAGTAGGTTTTATCCCAGGAATGCAAGAATGGTTCAACATAAGCAAAAAAAAAAAATAACACACCACACTAACAGAAGAAAAGATAACCATATGATCAAATCAATTGATGCAGAAAAAGCATTTGATAAAAACAACATCCCCTCATGATTAAGACTCTCAACAATATAGGTACTGAAGGTACACTTCTTGACACATTAAAAGCCATATGTGACAAACCATAGCTAAAAATACTGAATGGCAGAAAACTGAAGCTTTCCCATTAAAACTAGAACAAAATAAAGTTGTCCACTTTCTCCACTCTTCTTCAACACATTGGAATACCTAGTCAATGCAATCAGACAAGAGCAAAATAAAAGGCATTGAAACAGGAAACGAAGAAGTGAAATTGTCCCTATTTACAGATAGCATGGTTATACACATAAAAAATTCAAATGAAATCCACGAAAAGACTCCTAGAAGTGATAAATGAATTCAGTTAAATGTCAGGATATATAATCAAAATACAAAAAAGTCTATAGTATTTTTATACATTAACAATGAACAGACAGAACTAAAGAAAGCAATCATATTTACAATAGCCACAGATAAATACATAAATAAATAAAACACCTAGAAATAAATCTAACTAAGGAAATGGAAGACTTCTACAAGGAAAAACTGAAAAATGAAATTGAGTATAATACAGAAAGATGGAAAGACATCTCATGCTTTTGGATTGGAATAATCAATATAATCAAAATGTCAATTCTGTCCAAATTTATTTACAAATTCACTGTGAGTCCAATCAAATTACCGGTGACATCCTTCACAGAACCAGAAAAAAAAAAAAAAGCATAAAGTTTACTTGAATCATAAAAAAACCCACATCACCAAGGCAATACTGTGCAAGAAAAATAAGTGAGACAGAAGGCATCTGTCTCACTACCTGACCTAAAGATATATTACAAAGCTATGATAACCAAAACAGCAAAATTCTGGCACAGACATACAGACTAAGGGAACAGAACAGAAAATCCAAAAAGAAACTTACAAACCTAAAGCCAACTGATTTTTGACAGACACAAGATAATCCACTGGAGAAAAGAAACTCTTTTCAGCAAATGTGACAGAAGAACTGAATATCCACCTACAAAAAAATAACACTGGACCCCTGTCACCATTAACAAAAAACAACTCAAAATGGGACAAAGCTTTAAATACAAAACTTCAAGCCATAAAACTATTGGTGGAGGGACCAGCAGATAGCATAATGGTTATGTTGCTGGAGTCCCATGTAGTTGATCACAGTTCAGGTCCTGGACCTTGGTGCCTTAAAACTCACGCCAAGCGCGTGTGCATGCATGCCCAAAATTCCAAGAAGAGACTAGAGGAGAAGGGATTGCACTCCCTAGGGGCCATCCCTCCTGGGGAGAAATTTCTTGCTTTCTGTCTATCTCTGTCTCTCTGGCAAGCACGGGCACCCTATAGCAAAAACCTCTAAAACACAAACAAGCAAACAAAACTGCTGGTGGAAAACTTGGAAACATTGGAGTAAGCAAATAATTCTTAAATAGGACCCCAAAGCACACGAAATAATCCCCAAAATAGACAGGTGAGATTACATCGAGCTAAAAAGCTTCTGCTCAGCAAAAGTAACAGAATGCAGAGACAACAAACAGAATGGAAGAAAATATTTGCAAACAATGATTCAAATTAGGAACTGAAATAACCAAAATGTATATGGAACTCAAGCAGCTCACCTCCAAAAAAAAAAAAAAAACAAACAAAAAACCCAGTTTAAAAATGAGCAAATGAGCAGAACAGACAACTCTCTAAAAATGATATACAAATGGCTAAAAACTATGAAAAAAAAAAGTCTAACATCTCTTAGCAAAGGGAAATGCAAATCAAAACCAATGTGAGATATCACTGAAGCCCAGTTAGAATGGGTAGGATCAAAACTCAAAAAGCAAGTGCTTGCAGGCTATGATGAAAAGAAAACTCTCCTATGTTTTTAGTGAGAATGTAAATAAGTATAGCCACTGTGAAAAACAATTTTGAGATTCCTCAAAAATATACAAATAGAACTACCCTAAGACTCAGAAATCCCACTCCTTGGTCCCCCACAAAGGGCAGAAAATCTCTCAGTCAGAAAGACATTGTACATCATGCTTATTATATCATTATTCACAATCGCTAAGACATGGAATCAATCTAAATGCCCAACAACTGATGATTGCATTGAAAAAATGTGGCATATATAAACTATGGCAGGCATCCCCATTTCCTGGACTGGTAGTGGTCCATGGCCAATTAGGAAACCGGCTACACAGCAGGACGTGAACAGCAGGTAAGAGAGCAAAGTTTGATCTGAATTTTCGGCTGCTTCTGATTGCTGGTGTTACCACCTCAGTTCTACCTCCTGATAGGTTAGCAGCAGCATTAGATTCTCAAACTGTTTGAGTCCCAGATTTGGTGGCTTGAAAATCATGCCAGGCCTGTGTGCAAGCATGCCCCAGATCCAGAAGGAGAATGAAGAAGGGACTGAGGTGTAGCCATACCCCCTGGAGGTGATTTCTCACTTTCTGTCTCTCTGGCAAGAACACACAACCTATAGCAAAAAGACTCTCAAAAATTAAAAAACAAAAACAAAAACAAAAACAAAACGATGCCTGCCATCTCAGTCTGTGAAAAACCGTCTTCCATGAAACGGGCCCCAAGTATCAAAAACGTTGGGAACCACTGTGCTATGGGATACTACTCAGTCTTAAAGAATAGAAACACTCTGTCATTTGATTCAAAGACTATAGAAGATTTAATGCTAAATGAAATAAGCCAGACTACGAAAGACAAACACAGTATATATCTCCATCCAATATATACTGAGTGTCTGCACTCCATGGCAGAAATGGAAAGATTCAAAGATATAATAGTAGACAGAGCAAGTCTAGATATCAGAGACTATGGGACATGGGTGACTAGTGGGGGATGAGTAGGAAAGTCAGGGAAAAAGCACTTAGCAAACACAAGAAAGTATGTTCTTTGCTGAAAATGATCCTTGATTTGATTATCACACACCATATGGATTCTTTGAAAAGCCATATTATGTGCCATAGAGTTGTATGACAACTGGATGTACATAAGAAATTATAAAATAAATAAATAAGTAAATCATGCTAAGATTTGGATATCTACATATGTGTCCAAAACCCTAGCAGAACGGAGAAATGGGGAAAGAACTGTGGTCTGAACATGTTCCATTACGGGGCACTTTCTCTCTCTCCCTGCCTGTCTCTGGAAAGCGTATGCATGTGGTTGCAATTTTTAAAAAATAGTAAAAGCAAATGAAAATATATTTGATAAATGAAATCAAGACCTGGTTCTTTAAGATTAACAAAATCGTGGCAAATCTAGTATTAAAAAAAAAAAAAAGATAGGCCAGCCAGTTGGTATGGTGGTTGGATCCCACATGGCCAATTGCATAGCTTGAGTACTGGACCGAGAGGCTTGAGACACATGCCAGGTTCGAGGGGAGAAAAAGAAGGGATTGCAGCATGATCATTTTCCCTGGGGGGTGTTTTCTCATTTCCCTCTGGCTCTATTAGGGGAATACATCCACACTACAAAAATTTTTAAAAAAAGAAAAAAAAAGGAAAAAAAGAACATGCTTAAGTTTTAGAGGAAAAGTAAAAGCTTAACAGATAAAAAAAGAATTTTATAAAAGAGATTTGGCAAAATTATGTTGCAGTTATTTGAAAAAATACTCAAATGCCACAAATTTTCTAGGAAGCAAAATATGATTCAGTAATTAAGGGCACACTTATCAAACAATGGAAATGGACAATGTATTAGGTGCCTTATATTTGTTCTCATTTAATCTTCAATTTCTTTTAAAATAGGTGCTATTCACAAGCCCAAAATAGAGATGAAGAAACTAGCAAGTCACTTGCCCAAAGACAGTTTTTAATGAAGCCGTCTAAAACTTGAATGCTAGTTTCTGACACAATGATCTGTGCTTGCACCCACATGGTTACACAGTCACAGAGAAAAAAGGATTGGCCTGGAAGGCATGGCATCATGTTAGGCAAAATGGGATCCCAATAAGGGGCACCAAGGAGGCTCTACAAAGATCATTGAAGGAGTAAAATAAAGTAAGTAGGAAAGTTTCCAGGGGCGGCCAGGAAAAATTACATACTCCAGTTTTATGAGGGGACTTCAAAGAGTTTATGGAAAACTATGAGACTTAATTCCATTTTTCCGAAAATTTTTGAAGTCCCCTCGAATAAAGTTCAGTAATATTTGCAGTTTGAAGCATCTACTGGGGATCTTACATCCCCAGAAAACAAGGGAGACTAAGTCAATAAAGGCAAAAATTAAGTCCCATGACAAGCTGCTTAAAGAAGGCAGGGTCTGTAGTGGCCTAAAGTTTTAGAACTTAAAGAAATAACCTACTTATCTGGTAAGTCTATTCAGATACTCATCCATTCCTTATTAATGCCAGATGAATAGGATATATAAATAATCTTTACAGTACCTTTGACTTAGATTTTCCATTCTCTCTTGAAGAAGACATATCTTTGATTGCTTCTGGTGGCATATAATTAACTGTGCCAACCTATTTGTGGAGTCGAAGAAAATACAAATCAATGAAAATATTTTATTCTGCTCTTATTTTTATATTTTTAAAACATGAATGGTACATTCTTAGAAACTTATAGATTTCAGTAACATATTTGAAAAATTGAAATAATATTAAGATATATATCAAATTTCTCCACAACTTTAGGAGAAACTGGGAATGTCTGCCTTAAAACTATACAAGCCAGGCACTGTGGCATGCAGTTATAATCCCAGTTGTTCAGGACACAGAGGCAAGAGGACTGAGTTTAAGAATAGCCTAGACAACATGGTGAGATCCTGTCTTAAAAAACAAAGCAAAACAAACCTTCCCGCCCCACTAAATCTGTCCAGGCTAAACTCCATCAAGGCCCATAAACTTTGAGAGACTTCACTCATTTGTTCATTTCCGTGCTGAAATTTTTATAAGCTAATCAGCCAACTAATATATAATATATAAACAAAATAACCTCTAGGTTTGTCATCAAATACTCTTTGGGCTCATGTCCAAACTGACATGGGATGAGCATCTCAATCATGTAAGTTTCCATAATAGGATTATGACAATCTTTATAATGCACTTCACTCCTTTTTCTAAAATAAATGGTTCTTCTTTCAGACACGGAACATTTATACTTTAGGTCTTTACTATAGAAGGTATCTTGAAGCTCAGTTATACTTTTGATATACAAGGAAATGACTATAAAAGAGAATCATTTGAAGGGCATAACTCCTTAACTGTTCCTAACAAGGTCTAATTTTATGCCTAGGATTAAGGCATATCCATATGAGAAATCTGTATACATAAAACGCCCAGAAATCTGGCTCCAAGAAAGACTTTCTAATCATACCTTGGCGTCACTACTTTATTTTTATGAGGTATCATTAAGTTTACTGTTGCATATATATGAATATAAAGAGTACTACTGAGTATAATATTTATTATAACATTTCTAATATGAAGGTTAATTTAATAAATTGTTTCCCAACTTAAACAATAGAAAAATATTTGCTTCTCTGAAAGATTAGAAACAATCTCATCTTATGGACAATAGAAAACATGAAACTATACTCCCCTCTTTGGTGGCTACCAGGCTGAAATGAATTTTCAGGTCATCCTGGTCAATTTTAGATCGTGACCAGGATTATTTCTAAAGCATGTATTGCTGCTTTTCTACCTCACTATAGAAAAATCATTCAAAATTGCTAAATACATTTCTATCTGATCTTGACTTTCTATTCTAAATGATATGGACTATGGTTTTAATTTTCTTAGAGTTTCAGTATGAAGTGGGTAAAGTGATAATATCCATTAACAAAATAATAGGAATTTAACTTTACGTCATAACCAGTCATGTATTAAGGGCCTTACCTGTGAATCTTTAACAATACTTGTTGTATCTGGTTGCATTTGATTTGCAATCCCAAAATCAATTAGCTTTAGCATTCCATCAACTATTAAAAAGTTAGCAGGTTTAAGATCACTGTGAACAATGCCTTCAAAATAAAAATCCATTATATTAGATTTAAAAGAGTGTAAGGACACAAATTTTACAATCTACAGGTCAAGTTGGTTTCTTCAGTTAGTCCAATTAAGTATTCAGTTTTTCGTGTATTCTATAAATACTCAAATAGCACTTGTTATGTACTAGACACCATTCTAAATTGGTTGCTTGTACTGAACCATTTAATTCTCATAACAATGTTAGGTAAGTATGCACTGTTATCACTATTTAAAGGTGAGGAACCTAAGGCAATGAGCATTTAAATAATTTGTTTAAGGTCACATGGCCTAAGCAACAGTCCATGAATTGAAGCCAGGCAGTATGGCTTCACGGCCTATCTGCTTAACCACTGTGATTCACAGCCCACAATGAATTTTAATTACACTGCCTGACAGTAAGACCCTAATACTTTTGATATGTCCATCCCTGTATCCTTGGATCTTGATTATCACTGGTAAATTTTTTAATTTATAAGAAGAGAGATGAGATAAAAGTACAACTATCTAGGTTAATGGTTATTATTTTTGAGTTTATTTCTCCTATGAGAGAAATACAGAAAGAGAGAGAGAGAGATCAGCAACAGGGCATTCAATCTGACCTATCTCCAGCTGGCTCAGATGATAGGCATACACACAAGAGTCTGGAATGTATGGGGAGACAGATGCAAACCCAGAAATTTCCCTTATGGGTCCAACATTATAGAATGTAGCATTACCACAGTGCCATCATAACTTATTCTCCCCACTCCAAGACCAGGTCTTCCCATGTCATGTTTCTCCTACCTCAGCCTCCTAGGTGGGACCATCATACCTGGCTCTTTTAGAAAGGATCACATCATGTTGCCCAGGCCAGCCTTGAGTTCATGATCCTCCTGTAATGCCCCCACAAGTCCTTGGACTACACCACTGTGCTTGACCTTTAGGCTGGACCAGGAATAAAACCCAGGCCTCCTATGTGGTCCCATCCTACAGAGCATAGCATCTTAGCAGTGTGCAACATTGCAGAAGAGCAGTAATTAAAAAAAAAAAAAAATCTAAAAAAAGATAGGGTATAGGCAGATGAAAGGCCTAATAGAACCAAGGACAAGCATAAATAAAATCTAACCAATAAGGCAGGACTTACAGTAAATGAATGAATGAACGAACGAATGAATAAATAAATAAATCTATCCATCTTTCATATAGGGCACCACAACATAAAATGACGTGGAGAATAAGTGAAATAAACATCTCATATTTTCAGGATATCCACTCTCAGACTTGCTATAATCTAAGCATTTAGAAATAAGAATTATGGATTATGTTAATACTGAGAAAGACAAATTTTGCATTAACAATGTGGGAACCTAAGATTATGTCCTACATTGTTTGGACTAACAATGTTTCTTTCAATAAAAAGTTTTGTTGTTCATCTTTTAATAGATTCCAGCTACTTAGTTCATCTAGTTAATGGTGCTAAAAACCAATTACATTAAAATTATAGGTGTTATTTCTCTAAGATGACACTAATAAGACATTTTAACTATATATACACAGAGACACTTAAAATACCATGTTGATGGATCGTGTGAACTGCCTCCAACATATTTTTCCAGTAACTCTTGCGTTCCCATGGATTGACAGACTTTTTCTTTTTAAGCCAAGTATTAAGATCGATGTTTCCACACTCCATTACCATGTAGATGTATTGGTCTGTGATTTCACTATGATTAAAAACAAATAAAAGCAACAAAATAATAAATGGCTACGTTATCGTAAGTAAGATTTACTAAATATTTACCTGAAGAATTATGGCAAAAAAAAAAAAGCATTCTTTTTAAATTTAAAAAGAATTCTTACTAATCATAAAGTCGGATGATCTTATCACTATGTTGTTGTAGTTTATTCAAATAAGCTATTTCATTCCGGTAACTATCAATAGTTTGGTTATCTGCTTCTTCTAAGTTCACATATTTTATAGCATGTATCTGTTTCTTTTCATTCAATACCTGAAACACCTGAACAGCAGAACAAAGAGAAAAGTTTAGAATGCACTATTTATATACTATTAACATTTTAAGTTAAGACAAAATTTTAGATTGAGAAAATTCTGAAAAAATATTGACATGAATAATAAAAAGTTTCTGGGCCTATTTTGAACCTGGAAAAAAAAAATCATGATAGAAGAATAATAAGTCCATTCCCAATTGCCTATGACAATGGGCATTCAATAATTCAAAAGTATAAACCTAAGAATTGTCTAGATTGGAACCAGCAGATGGTGTAATGGTCACATTGCTGACTTCCACACAGTTGATCGTAGTTCAAGTCCCAAACATGTGGCTTAAAAGTAAATGGGGTGTGTTTGTGTGCGAGGAAGCCAGTCCAAAGTCCCAAGAGGAGAATGGAGGAGAGGGGATTGTCGATGTGGCCATACCCTCTGGGGGGTGATTTCTTGATTTCTGCCTCTCTGGTGACTGCAGATGCCCTATAGCAAAAATCTCTTAAAAAAAAAAAAAAAAAGACAAAAAAGAATTGTTTATATCACCATACAGAAAAAGTAATTTAAATTCCACATATGCCTTTACCACAAAAATAAAGAAAAGACAATCAAAAATATTAAGAAGGAGTATTTTGGATGGAAAATTCATTTGTGTGTTGTGATGGTGTATAGTGAATTAATGTAGAGAATGAATAAATTTAAAATAAAAAAAAATTAAGAAGGAGAAGAGGCTATGATAAAAGTCAATTTGTTTCACAGATGATGTGTCTCCATTATGCACAGAGTTAATGATTTCATTCATGTGTTAAGAATATTAAAAATATATGCTACTTAGAAATTATTGGTACATTTAGTTGAGAAAAGTAAAGAAGGTCAATTTTCAAAGTTAAGTTGGTGGACACAAGATATTCTTGTAAATATGTTGTCGGGGACCAGTAGAAGGTATAATGGTTATATCACTGAGCTCCCAGATTGTCAAACAAGTTCAAGTACTGGACCCAGTGGCTTCAAATTTATGCTAGGCATGTGTGTGTGCATGCCCCAAATCTCAAGAGAAGAATAAAGGAGAAGGGACTGTAAAGTGTTCATTCCCCCGGGGGGTGATTTCTTGCTTTCTGTCTGCTTCTATACTCTCTCTGGCAAGGGCACATACCCTATAGCAAAAATCTCTCTTTAAAAAAAAAATGTATATATGCTTTCAGGATCTCTGAATTCAATGTCAAAATTCTAGTTAAAATGGGCAATCAATTCCTAAGAAATATTGACAAGCCAGGGAACCAGCAGTTAGCGTAATGGCTATGTTGCTGGATTCCCACGTTGTCGACCGCGGTTCGTGTCCCGGACCCGGTGGCTTAAAACTCACGCTGGGCGCGTGTGCGTGCGTGCCCAAGATCCCGAGAGGAGAATGGAGGAGAGTGGATTGCGGCGTGACCATCCCCCCTGGGGGGGATTTCTCGCTTTCTGTCTCTATGTCTCTCTCTGTCTGTCTGGCGAGCGCACGCACCCTACAGTGAAAATCTCTCCAAAAAAAAAAAAGAAATATTGACAAGCCAGACATCATTTAAAAAAAGTAGAAAACACTGCTAATGTGTCTAACTTTCCACAAATGTCCAACAGTGTTAGTGCTTCCAAAACAGAAGTACTGAAATACAAAATGCCGGTGTATTTAGGAAAAATTATATTCAGTTATCCCCTTTGAACATAAACAACAGACCAAGTAAGTAAATTAGGAAACACATCAGAAGGTAAGCTATAACATGAAGACAACACAGCAGGAGAAGGAAATGGGAGAAAACCCAGCAATAAGATGTAGTTGCAGTTTTTTTCTTTTTAAACACAGCAAGTTTATGGAACTACTTCAACTTTTAAAGCGTTATTAATTTTATTTTTATTTATTCATTTATTTATATTAATTAGACCAGAGAAAAACAGAGAGAGAGAGGAAGTGTGAAAGCAAGCCACCAGGTCCAGGACTTGAACCGTGGTCGGTCATGTGGGAGTGTTCAGCACCTTAACCACCACGGCACCTGCTGGTCCCCTGTAGTCCCAGTTTTTTTTTTTGAGAGGTTTTCGCTATAGGGCGCGTGCGCTCGCCAGACAGACAGAGAGAGACAGAGAGACAGAAAGCGAGAAATCACCCCCCGGGGGGATGGTCATGCCGCAATCCCTTCTCCTCCGTTCTCCTCTCAGGATCTTGGGCACGCACACGTGCCCGGTGTGAGTTCTAAGCCACCGGGTCCAGGATGTGAACCACGGTCGACTACGTGGGAACCCAGTGACATAGCCATTACGCTAACTGCTGGTTCCCTGTAGTCGCAGTTTTAAAGCATGGTCAAGGAAGGCCTGACTGAGAAGATATTTGAGCAAACATAAGAGGCTATCTGGAGGAAAATCTGGGAATGTGTTAAAATAGACTGGAATGGGGGACCAGCAGTTAGCGTAATGGCTATGTCGCTGGACTCCCACGTAGTCGACCGCGGTTCGAGTCCCGGACCCGGTGGCTTAAACTCACGCCGGCCGCGTGTGCGTTCGTGCCCAAGATCCCGAGAG
Organism: Tupaia belangeri chinensis; assembly: GCF_000334495.1. Taxonomy (NCBI): domain Eukaryota; kingdom Metazoa; phylum Chordata; class Mammalia; order Scandentia; family Tupaiidae; genus Tupaia; species Tupaia belangeri. Next base: position 3,304,099 of record NW_006159559.1, on the reverse strand, counting down.
GAGAATGGAGGAGAAGGGATTGCGGCATGGCCATCCCCCCTGGGGGGTGATTTCCTGCTTTCTGTCTCTCTGTCTCTCTCTGTCTGTCTGGCGAGCGCACACGCCCTATAGCAAAAACCTCTCAAAAAAAAAAATAGACTGGAATGGCAAGGACTGAATTGAGGGGACTCATTAGGAGACCATTATAATAATCAGGTGAAAAGATAATGTAGCTGCTTCAAACAAAGTGATTGTAGGGGGTGAGAAACAGAACAAGACTTGCTAATGGGCAAGATATGTATTAATATATGAGAGAAAAAAGTCAACTGTTTTTTTGGCCAAGCAACTGGAAGAATGGACTTCCTATTTACTGAAATGGGAAGAACTATGCATTAAGAGGGGCTGGGACATGATGTTTTATTAAAAAAGTTATTTATTTAACTTTATTCATCATTATTATTTTTTAATTCACCAGAGAGAAACAGAGAGAGAGGATAAGTGAGAAAGCAAGCCACCAGGCCCAGGACTTGAACTGTGGTTTGGCACTGGACTCCACCACGCCACCTGCTGGCCCAGGACATATATTTTAAATATTTAGCAGAGACCAGGAAGAGATGCTAGGCACTCAAGTGGGATATACAAGTCTGGAAAAGGAGAGGTCTGAGTTAGAAATTTAAGTTTGAAAATTGTTAGCATACATGGTACTTAAAGCTACAAGGCTAGATGAGAACACCAAGGGAATGAGTGAATTTAGAAAGAGAAGAGGACAAGGACTCAGCTTTGGTCACTGCACCACTGAAATCAGGGATAGGAGGAGCACGGGAAAGGAATGGCCAGTTTGAAAAGAAGGAAATAATGGCCAAGTTAAAAAAAAAAAGGTTTCAATGAGGGAAAAAAAAACAGAAACAAAAACCCAACAGTCCCAAATGCCACTCGGTAACCTAAAATCAAAGCCAATAATTAAGATTTGGCAAAATTGTGATCTTCACTATAGTTATTTTGGTTTATGATAAAGGTAAAAATCTGACTGCCTTAAGAGAATAGAATGGAATTAAAGATTGTTTAGCTAATGCTTAAGATGCCTTCCACCCAGGATGGGCAAGTTTAAAAGAAGGAAATAATGGCCAAGTTTAAAAAAAAAAGGTTTCAATGAGGGAAAAAAAAACAGAAACAAAAACCCAACAGTCCCAAATGCCACTCGGTAACCTAAAATCAAAGCCAATAATTAAGATTTGGCAAAATTGTGATCTTCACTATAGTTATTTTGGTTTATGATAAAGGTAAAAATCTGACTGCCTTAAGAGAATAGAATGGAATTAAAGATTGTTTAGCTAATGCTTAAGATGCCTTCCACCCAGAGATTAGAACCATATAAATTTAGAATGCAGATATAAATTCTATTAAGTTCATTCATTAATGAACTGTTTTTGAAATGTAAAATAAAAATCCATTAGTGAAAATTCTTACCGAATGATCCTAAGCATATTAGTAACTTATATCACGTTCTGATTCTCTTTACAGAGATCTTTTGCGGGCCAGCTAGTTGGTATGGCAATTAAAGGAGCTGAATCCCACATGACCAACCATGAAGTTTGAGTCCCCAACCTGGTGGTTTAAAAAACATACTGGGCACATGTGTATGCATGCTCAAAATCCTAAAAGGAGGGAGAAATTGAGAAGGAATTGTGGTGACCATTTCCCATGGGGGGGTGCTTTTTCTGTCTTACTGGTGGGCATACATTCCCTCTGAAATTTTTTTTTTTAAATGATTCTTTCGTGATAATATATATGGTTATTTGCCACCTGGAGTCAATACCTAATGCTATTAGAGAAGAAATGTGGAATCATAGGACAGGAGAGGAAAAAGCAGGAAATCGAGACACTGAATGAAACCTAAAACGTCTAAGTCATTAGTGGTGGGAGGCAGGGGAGGAGGGGAGGAAATACAAGGCCTTTTTGACTGAAGGAGAACATGTATCCCTAGAAGTTAAGAAAAAAGGAGAGTCCATAGGTAAAAAGACAAAATAAAGATGTTTTTATTCACTTCTTAAATATTTAAGATACTTACCTTACTTGAACCTCCACTTCCTATCTGCTTTAATATGGAATAAATCCTTCCTTTAACTGAAATGCATTCATTTGTTGAAGAGGAGGCTGAAATCTAAATAATTAAAATATATAAAGGTTCAAAGCATATGTCCAAGAAACTGGGAACTAAAAAACTTAGTCACAAAGAAACATTCATTTGATACAATGAAACACTTTCAATTTTGAAATTACCTTACTTAAAGTTCAAGTAATTAGATATGCTACAATATTTTTTAAAATGAAATTTGCTTTAATCAAAGAAATAAACTTAATATACAGACAAACTTTCAAGGTCTCCTCTTTAACTGGATTTTATTTCTTAACATAAATAGAAAATTTAAAGAGAAAATAGTTATGTCCAACAAACTCAAAAGCCATCATTTTTTATCTTTCCTTTCTTTTTTCCTTGCACCTCTTTATTTATATACATACCTACATACACACACACAATCATAAAAGTATTCTTTTTTCTCATTAAGCATTATACTATAAAGAAAGCTAAGAGTTAAGAGTTAAGAGTTTCAGGGTTGATCAGACAAATGTCAATTTCAGTAACGCCTCTCCTTCTTTGTGGTGAGTGATGTTCAACAAGTCATTTAAATTCTCTGAACTCCAGCACCTTCCCCAGCAAACTTCCAACTGAATTTACGATACAACTTGCCCCTTTATCCCTTCCCTATGCTGCAGGATCTCTCTGTGTTCCTATAAATGCTTTGAACAGATGGAGTGCTGAGAGGACTTATTCTGAGCTGATAAAGAAGTTGAAACAAAACGAGCTTCTGATTAGCTGATTAACCAAGTTGAAACAAGGTCTGAATAAACCTTAATTTAACTAAATCCTGCTTTAGACCTCAAATAGTAGAATCGCTCTCATGTAATCACCTTCTATTTAAATTAAAAGATTCTAATTTCTTTCTCTAGGGTATGTTTCTGTAAGAAAATATTAGTCTTCTTTTATTTCTATTTATTTTTTTTAGAGGATTTTTCTATAGAACGCATGTGCCTGCCAGAAAGACAGAGACACAGAAAGTGAGAAATCACCCCCCGGGGGGATGGCCACGGGGCAATCCCTTCTCCTCCATTCTTCTCTCAGGAGCTTGGGCGCGCATGCACATGTGCCTAGTGTGATTTTAAGCCACCGGGTCTGGGACTCGAACCTTACATGACTACATGGGAGTCCAGCAACATAGCCATCATACCAACTACTGGTCCCAAGAAAATATTTTTGATGGATCAGCCAAAATGATACAGGCAATAGGGCACAGATGGGTGATCCTGGAACTATATGGAAGTCCCAGGGCTCAGATCCTGGACTAGAACATGCCAGACAACAGGAGTGAATGAGTTTAGAAAGCTGGAAGTCTGAGGGAAGGAGTGCAGTGTAGCGAGATTCTGTCAGGGGTTCCAGTCACTGTCCCTGTCTGTTCCTTTCTCTCTCATGAAAGAAGAAGAAGAAGAAGGAAAAAAAAAAAAAAAAACGGAAAAGAGAAAGGGAGAAAGGGGAAAGCGAAAGAAGGGAAAAGAAAAGAAAAAAAAAAGGATTAGCATTTGAAAAATATTTCTATTGTAACATCATGTCCTTCCCCCTTTAAATGGCTGTTCTGGTCTTTTCATACATAAGCTAAACATTTCTGAGTGAACAGGGCAGTTCAATGTCCCTTTCCCCTGGTTGCTGACAATTGTTAGAATAAAGTAATTCTAACAATTTTCTGATTCAATATTAATGAGAAGTGTACTTTTCTACATAAGACATCCTCTATCCCCTTTAGTCCACCCACCTTACTTGACCAGAGTTTTCTTTAAAAATCAAATCAGATCATTTCACCTCCCTGTTTCAACTCCTTCTGCAGCTTCCTATTCCTTAAAGGTAAAAGCTAAAAGGCCCAGCAGATGTTTGAAACTCACTCCTTCCCCTTCCTGTGCTCTAGCCATATTTTGGCTTCTTTTCAGTTCCTTTCTGACATTAGCCTCTTCTAAAAGACTCCCCGAAGCCCTTTTGTCACCTCTAACTCAGCTTTTAGATTTAAACTCAAACAAGGCCTGATACTAGCTCAGTAACTGTGTTTTGAATCAATATATTGCAAACCTGATCACCTTTCTCTTTTTCCGTTCTAATTTATGACATTGCTTCAGTCCTCAAAATGGTATCACTTCTTTCCATAGTTACAGTAGTATAATCTATAGTCATCTTTAACTTTTTTGTCCATTTTTTTTAAATTGTGGCAAAATATATTAACATACAACATAAAATTTACCATTTTAACTGCTTTTAAGTACAATTCAGTGCCACTAAATACATTCAAATTGATGAAAAAACATCACCACCATCCATCTCCAGAACTTTATTCATTGCACACTGAAGCTGTATTCCTATAACAAATTCCCATTTCTTCCTCAGACCCTGATAATGTCTGTTCTGCTGTCAACTAATTGGTTTTGTTTTTTTTTTTTTTTTTTGAGAGGTTTTTGATATGGGGCACATGTGCTTGCCAGAAAAACAGAGAGAGACAGAGAGACAGAAAGCGAGAAATCACGTCCCGGCGGGTATGGTCAGCCGCAATCCCTTTTCCTCCATTCTCCTCTTGGGATCTTGGGCACACACACATACATGCCCAGCATTAGTTTAAGCCACTGGGTCCGGGACTCAAACCACGGTCGACTACATGGGAGTCCAGCAACACAGCCATTATGCTAACTGCTGGTCCCTCTGACAACTAATTGTTTACCCATTGGTTTTTACATTGGGTTGTCGGGAAAATCATAACACATTTATGCACATAAAAAAAATACATGACTTTCCCAATAACCCAACGGTTACTTATTTTTTGCTGATTTATTTAAATAACAATTACTATTAACATTTTTTATTTACATTAAGCACCATGATGATTTGTTACATATATATTAAATTATTTAATCTGTACAACTACCCCATGAAGTAAGTAGGTTTATTATTTCCATTTTATTTGATAAAGAAACAGGCACTAAGAATTTAAGCAACTTAAAAAGATCACACAGCTGGTAAGAAATAAGGCCAAGATTCATGCCTATGCATTCTGTCTGCAAGGACCCTGTCTTCTACCATTACTAAGCTGCCTCTCAGATGGTCGTTAGAAGTTAACTAGTTACTGTTGTCAGAACTACATAATTATTAGGTTCAG
>NW_006159559.1:3284009-3298672 GCF_000334495.1 Tupaia belangeri chinensis | reverse complement strand
AAAAAAAATGCTCTATAGAAAAAAAAAAAAACCTCTCAAAAAATAGAATACATAATTATTCTTCAGATTGCAATACAAGTACCTCATCAGCAAAAATTTTCCTCTTAGTTTATAATGAAATATATTCTAGAAGGACCTAATATTGTTCTAAGAGATTCATAAAAATTTACTTTTCAAAATGATATGAAACTGCTTGGTGACAGCTGACATAAACAGTTAAATAAAAGTAATAATTTTAAGTGAAATTTTACTCAGTCTTTCAAACTGTATATTTTGTCCTAGAAATGAGAACAGCTTCAATGGTTTTTTCAATAACTAACCTCTCAAAGTCACAATGCACATCCTTAGGGTATCACAAAATAGTTCTGCCTAATAGGAATACAAGTGGACAAGTCCTTAAACTTTTCTGGACAACAAGATGCTATAAAAATAAAGCTGATTATACTTTGGCATATACCATCATAAATAAAGCTTCTCAAACCTGTAAGTTTTGAAGTGGAGTAGCAGGTATTTGCTGCTGTTGCTGTTGGAAATAGGCAAGTTGGCTATAAGGTGTTGACAACTGACAAGCAGGTGGAAAGTCATTCTTTACAACTGGAGTTCTAAAACTAAGAAAAATTATTTTTAACTTAAAATGATAAAATTGTAAAAACAAGATTCTGATTCAGTTTTTCTGTGTTTTAATAAGATGATAAAAACTTAAAAGTGTTATATCAAACAGTACCCAAGTTAGCTTTCATAATATAGCCGATAGTTATTTACTCTAGACAGACCATCACCAGACATTTTATTTTGAGGATTCTTTCTGTAAGTAATGTTTGTCCTCAGGCAAGAAATCCTACTTAATAAAATAAGTAAAATGTAAGAATTTAAGAATTATAAGAATTAAATTCTTACAGAATTACAAAAAAAATTACTTCTTAGAGAATTATAAGAATTTAGCCAAGGCAAGGGTCAGCTCATGGCTGGTAAGAAATATCCCTCATATGTCCTCACAGACAGTACTGACCATCCAGGTTCTTCACTCATACCACACTCCAATTCGCTTAAGTCTTACATCTTTGATTATCCCCCCAAAATATGTGAACTATGCAACTATTTCTTCTAGAGCTATAACATTCCAATTAATATCTCTTATGTGAAAAAATTGATCAACCCTTTATCCACTCCAGAATGCTAACCTTTAAACTATCTCTGTCAATCAGAGCAGTATACATGGATCAATGGATCATTACCACCTTTGTGTTCTTGGAGCACTCAGATGTTAGGTACATATTACAATATGACAAAGTCTACATTCACAACAATCCTTAAAAATATATGTTATTGTAGCCACCTCCTCCTTCCCATTTTACAGATGGAAAAGTTGATGCTGAGAAAACTAATATAAATCAGTAGTTTTTAAAGTCAGAGCAGGATACAATCCCAGGTCTATTTGGTTCCCAAAGTCCATGTTATATCTACTGTACTATCCTGCCTCCAAAGCTAGGTGCAAAAGTAATTACCAGCTCATATAATCATCCAAGATTCTGTTGCTCGGAGTCTTACAAATAGATTTTGGATCAATCAATGTAGGTGCTGACATTGGTGGTGACTGCTTTGAAAGTGGAAAGGCAGGTTGCTCAAAAGTGGTATATTTCTGCTAAAACAAAATTTTAAAACATGCTATAATTTAGTTTATAAATCAGCCACATAATTTTTAAATTAGTCACCTGCTTAATAGCTTTAATAAACATTTTATTAATAACCTTCAAAAGAAAATTAAAAAAACATAAAACACAAAAGTATCTAAAACAGGTAGACATATGTCCTTCAGAATTTCAGTAACTTTTCAGGACAGCTCCTTTACTCTAAACTCTCAAGCCTATTCAAACTGATTACAAGTGGAGGGAAGGCACACACAACATTATTTTACCAAACAGCATCTAACATTCTCCCCTTTCAGAGCTTTCGTAACAGATACTAAACTTTTATAAGGGGTCTTCAAAAGAGCTCATGAAAATTGTATTATGAAAAAACTATGCATGGATTTCAACTTTTTTGCACCAAAAACATTTTCAACTTTTTTAAGAGAAATTTTTGCTACAGGGCACATGCACTCACCAGAAAGACAGAGAGACAGAAAGTGAGAAATCGTCCCCCAGGGGGATGGCCATGCTGCAATCCCTTCTCCTCTAGTCTCTCCTCGGGATTTTGGTCATTCATACACACATGCCTGGCTTGAGTTTTAAGCTACCAGGTCTGGGACTTGAACCACGGTCAACTACATGGGAATCCAGTGATGTAATCATCTTCTGGTCCCTAAATTCAAATTTTGTGAACAATCTAATATAATAGGTATTCCATGATTCTGAAGACTGGTGTTTCTTTAATTCATAAAACAATCTCCTACACTGCAAATATAGTCCAATATCAATTACTTAGCAAAATTTGAAATGGTGAATGGATACATAGTATTTTTCTCACTCCTCACTATAGAACATGTACAATTTATCTTGTACAAACTCCAAACAATAATGAACATGCCATACAATAGGGATTGGCAAATTGTAGAATGCAGGCGGAATCTAGCCTAACACCACTTTTGTGAACACACTTTTATTGAAGCACAACTATGCCCATTTGTTCACATTATCTATGGCTATCTTCATGCTATAATGGTAGAGTTGGAAACTGTAATAGAGACTGCTGGCCTGCAAGGCCTACCAGCCCTTTTCAGAGTTTGCAAATTCTGGTCATAGCATGGGATGTTTACATTTGAGGTCTTAGAAGTCAAAATTCAGGATACAAGAGTAGGTGGTTAAGGTGAATTCAAAGAAATGGTCCTAAGAGAAGAAAAACTTAAGAATCTGAAGGACTATTGTGCAAGTGGTGATACAGAGGGATGTAGAAGTCAACAAAAAAGATGACAATTATTGGGTTGAAATAGATGTAAGTGATTCAGACCCAAATATGTTCAAGGAATAATGGGGAGTCAACTAGAATGTTCAGAAAAGACAGCAATAAGTGATATGATGGAATATCCAGAAAGCAGAAGTCTCAAGAGAGTGGGCTTATTGTAAGAAAAAGAAGAAATGGGTTGGACATGGAAATAGGAAGCTTACAGCTGTAAGGGGAGTTGACATGAGACAAAAAATATTTCTCTTTGAGAGGGCTGCTAAATAAGCTCTTGAGAAGGCCAAGAAATTGCCTAGTTTCTTTTTCTTGTTTTCCTTGTAAGTGTATTGTTCAATAGTTCTTAGTATACTTATAGTTGTGTAACCATCAGCACTATCCAATTTTGGAATACTTTGATCTCTTTTTAAAAGAAACCCCACATACATTAGCAGTAACTACCTATTTCCCAATGCTCTCAGTGGCTGGCAACTACCACAATCTTTTTACCTCCACAGATCTGCCTATTCTGAACATTTTATATAATTAGATAATAGAACATATGGCTTTTTGAGACAGCCTTCTTTGACTTAGCAAGTTTTGAAGGTTCACCCACATTATAGCAATGTACCAGTACCACATTACTTTCCATGGTTGAATAATATTTCTTTGTATGAATGGACCACAATCTGTTCATTCATCAGTAAATGGGTATTTCACTATTTCCACTTTTTGGCATTTATGAGAGAGCTGCTATAAACATTCATATACAAATATCTGTGCAGATACATGCTTTCAATTCTCTTGACTATAAACTCACATGAAAGGAATAGCTAGATTATGTGATGACTATGTTTAAACTTTTAAGGAATTGCCAGACTACTTTCCAAAGTGACTACACCATTTTATGTTCCTACAACCAGTGTATAAGGGTTCTAAAATTCTCCACATCCTCACTAGCACTACTTATTTTCTTCTTTTAATTATAGTCATCCTAGTGGGTAGAAAGTAGTATCTGTGGGTAGAGAGTAGTATCTAACTGTAGTTTTGATTTGCATTTCCCTAATATTACATAAGTGGTTTTGAGTCCCCTTACCATACTATACATGTAGAAGTTTAAAAAGAGAGAGAGAGAAGATGCTTGTTTAATATAATCCCTGATTTAATCTACTAGGATCTTTATCATCTAATATTTGTTACCTACATATATTACTTAGACCAGTGGTCTAAGAAATTTGGGAGAGAAGTGGGTTCCTAAGACCTTTTCAGGGGATCTTAGAGTTAAAAGTACTTTCATAGTAAAATTAAGACATTATTTGTCTTTCTTGCTTTTATTTTCTCATGAGTATTTACTGCAGTTTTCCATAGACTACATGACGTGTGATAATAAAATAGATTGAATACAAAAGCAGGTAGAAGAATCAACTCATTAAAGTCAATTTTTTTAGTTTTATAAAAATTGTAAAATGATGCCACTTTTCTCATTATATTTTGCTTCAAAAGATACTTATTTTTTCATAAAAGTGTATCCCTTAAGTAAACTAGCCTGCTAAATATGGTGCATAAAGATCTAATAAAAGAAAAAAACATTTAATATGATCATCAACTGTCAAAAAAGCTTTATGAACAGGAGCAATGTTGTACTTCAGGGGAAAAGAAAGTTACCTCTGTATCAACCTTTTGAGGTATCTCTGGAATCTGCCCCTGATTTAACGATGCAGCAGGATTCTGGTTTACGCATTCTGACTTTCTCTTAGATGGCCATTGTTTCTGGTTTTTTTCTGGAATTTTTACTTCTTGATGCTCTTTAGTTTCTGCAATTGTATTTATTACTGCTGTCATTAAAAAGTACAAATATCTGATAATAACAATACTAAGCCTAAACAACAGAACATGTTACAAACTGCACTAGCATTTTACTTCTAAAGAAAGAGAGTGGCATATGGTCCCACAAGGCCAACAACTCAGTTCAATTCCTGGACCCAGCAGGCTCAAAACATGGAGGGTGTGTGTGTGTGCATGCCCAAAATTCTGAGATAAGTATGCCGAAGAGGGACTGCAGCATGACCATCCTTGTTGTGTGGTACTTCCTCACCGCCCCCCATATCAACTCTATACCAAAGAACAAAGAAACTAAAAGCTTTGTTAGCTATTGACAATTTACCTATATTAAGACAGTTTTACAAAGTTGTAACACAGCTCCTTTTCTAAAGTTTATAAGAGCTTTACCCTAGGCCACTCTGGATTTAAATGATGCTGGTCTTCATGAGAGAAAAATAAAGAACACATAGATGTCCTAAAATTATACTAATAAAGTTAAGCTCCTTTCCCACTTCTCACAGATCTCTAGCTTAACATAAAAATGTTACCTCATACTAGCCTATGACTCTCTTGAGGACCTATCAATTAAAAAAGGCCTAGGGACCAGCAGTTGGCACAATGGCTCTGTCACTGGATTCCCACGTAGTCGACCGCAGTTCACGTCCTGGACCTGGTGGCCTAAACTCACGTCAGGTGCATGTGCATGTATGCCCAAGATCCTGAGAGGAGAATGGAGGAGAAGGGATTGCAGCATGCCCACCCTCTCTGGGGAGGTGATTTCTCACTTTCTGTCTCTGTCTTTTTGGTGAGTACACACACCCTATAGCAAAAACCTCTCAAAAAAACAAAAAACAAAAAACACATTTGATAAACTTCTGTTACTAAGTCCCCCCCACACACACGCATGACATCTATTAATAATCCAGGTATAAAATGTAACTCATTCAATCTGATAAAAATTAGCTACAAAATTCTACAGCAATCATTACAAGGGTAAAATACTAAAAGCTTTCTGTTAATATAAGAAATGAGATAAAAATGCCACCTATCATCTTTTCTATTCATCAGTACAATGGAAGTCTCAGCAATTGTAATAAGACAGACAAGTTTGTATTCTTAACAAAAATCCAAAGTATCCATAGGAAAACTATTAGAATTTTTCAGTGAATTTAGCAATGTCCCTGTTTCTAAGAACAGTAAGTAAAAATAAATTATGTTTTTATATATTAGCATCAAAGAAGAAGATAAACATTACTGTATCATTCACTATCATAGCATTGAAAAAAAGAGACATCGAGGAATAAATCTAGCAAAATACATGCAACATCTCTATACAGAAAATGATTCTCTTAATGTTTTAAAAACAAGCTAAATGAATGAAAGGATATGCCAGGATAGTGGACTGGAAAATGGATCTATAAAGATGTCAATTTATTCCAAACTTCTTTTAGGTTCAGTTAGGTCTCAATCAAAGCCTTATTTTCAGAAAGTGGAAACTGATATAGATAGGTCAATAGGAATTCAAAAGGCCTACCATAGTCAAAATACTCTTGAAGAACAGTTAGAAGAGTTACACTGACAGATACCAAGACTTACTGCAATAATTATGATGGTATTAGCACAAAGGCAGACAAAAGTAACTACTGAAAGGAGAATACAAAACCAGTCACCATATCTAACTTACAATTCAGTGAAGAAAAAGAAGATCTTTGCAATAAATGTTGCTGGATCAACTAGATATCCACATGAGAAAAAAAATATATATCTTAACACAAGGTCTTACACATACATAAAAAATTATAAATACAAAAGATAAAATAATAAATCTAAAAACTATGAAAATATGACCTTGGAGTAGGCACAGAAAGTATTCACCACAAAGGCAAAGAACGATAAATTAAAATACATTAAAATAAAGAATTTTTTTTCAGGACCAGTAGATGGCATAATGGTTACATCGCTGGACTCCCACATAGTCAACCACAGTTCAAGTCCTAGACCTGACAGCTTGAAACTCACACCAGATGCTTGTGCATGCATGCCCAAAATCCCAAGAAGAGAAGGGATTGCAGTGTGGCCATCTCCCCTCGGGAGTGATTTCTCACTTTCTGTCTCTGTCCAGTGAGCGCACACACCTTATGATGAAAATTTAAAAAAAAAAAAAAAATACTATTTTTCATCAAAGTCTTCACCACAAAATGGGAGAAGTTACTTTTTAAAAAAAATTTTGCTAGAGAGCCTGGGCACTAGTGGGGAAGCACCCCACAGTCACAAGGAATCCCTTCTCTATTTCTCCTTCCTTTTGGATTTTGGGCCTGCACATACATGAACCCAGCATGTTTCTCAAGCTGCAGGTTTAGGGCTCAAACCAGGTAGACAGCCATTTGGGATACAGCTACCTTGAACTACCATGCAGTGGACTAGCCCTGGAGAATGTCCCTTTTAATACATATATTTCACAATGGATTTATCTATTAATATATCATATAAATCTCTCAGAAAACCCAATAGAAAAATCAACAACACTGAAACAAGTATTTGACAAGAGGATATCCAAATGGTCAATAAACAAATGAAAAGATATTTCGCAAAAAACATTAGAGAAATGCAAATTAAAACCAAACATACCAGTTTAGAGATGACAAGAAAATACAAATATCTGTTCTCAACCAAAATTATAAAAAAAGACTATTCTAAGGTCATCAACTGTCCCTGTTTTCCTGGGACTGAGACTTTCCTGGGACACTTGATTTTTAAGACTAAGCCCAAGAAAGATCCAGGCAAATATAGCAAGTTACACTTTGTACCAAAGTTCTTCCTCAGTCCCATTAAAAACAAAAATACATCCAATTTAGCAACTTTTCCCTAAACAATACAATACTCATTAATGATTCTATTTAAAAATTTTTAATGACATTCTGCCATCTAAAAAATGTGAAATTTAAACACATTCAAAGACTATCTAGGTTTGATTTCAACTTTCAGCATAGACATCTCTTGCTCTTAACATGTTTTACTCTTTTGCCTATGCAATTTCCATCATCTGAAATACTTTATTATTGCTATTCCCTCACTTAAATCCCAATGGCTCTTCACATTTCTTCTCTTCCTCCATAAAATATTTTATTTCATCTAAACCAAATTAGTACCTGTTACCAGAGACTGCGAGGCTTGAGAGATCCTGCCCAGCTGAGGATGTCAGACCTCTTTGCCCTCTTCAGTAAGTCATAGATGCCCACCCTCCTCGCTCACCTTTTAGCCCCTCAATAAAAGTTTGATCCCCCCAAATAGTTCCCCAAATTTCCTCCTATTCAGATTTTCAAAGTATTTCATTTAAGTGGTTCTCATAACGATCCTTAAATTCTACCGAGTATTTTATTTATATTGATATAAATGTGTGTGTGTGTGTGTATATATATATATATATCTGAATATAGGTCACTGTCCCATTCATTTATATAGCCCTACACCATTTATCATAATGCTCATGTAGTAGAAAACCAAATGTCTGATAAAAGATAAAAGGCCTTTTATAGAATAGGCAAACACTTCCCTTAGTATAGAATTCAATACTTTTCATATATTCTATCTAACTGAACTGAAATATAAGTTAAAGAAACATAACAATCTCACATCAAAATTATTAGGTAGATAATATACTTCTCAAGTAATAAAAATTTTAATTGATGAAATAAATCTATTAATTTTATCACTCTTACCTTCTAATTTAGTTAGAAGACTTATTTCAGTTTTATTCTTCAGGGTTACTGAATCACTAATAAGTTCAGAGCTTTTCTCGTCTGATATGGGAGTATCCCTGGAATGGACATTGTGAATAGACTATATTGAAAATGAAGAAAAAAGAAAAAAATATCAAAGTCCTGTCAACAGTAACAGTACTCACTATATATTAAAGTCTTAGTTGTTTGAAAAGACTACTAATAAAATTAGCAATTACAGCTGCATGTAGACTCGTACATTCTCAGCAAACATTAACTTCTTGACTAAATTTCTGAATACAGTAATGAAAAGGTTCACAAGAAAAATGTGATCAATTTGTTTTCAATAAACATAAGAGAAAATAGCGAGGCCAGCAGGTGGCATAGTGGTTAAGACGTTGGACTCCCACATGGTAGATAGCAGTTCGAGTTCCGGTCCCAGGGGCTTGAAACTCTTACTGGCACATGTGTATGCAGGCCCCAAATCCCAAGAGAATGAAGGAGAAAGGATTGTACCATCGCCATCCTTCCTAAGGAGTGATTTCTTGCCCTGTCTCTCTGTCTCTGACTCTCCAGCAAATGAACGCACCCTATAGGATAAATCTCTAAAAAAAAGAGAACATTGGAAAGTCTTAATTAAACATAGACTATGCCTCATGATGAGAAAAATATTTAATTATCATTCCTGTGATTGTATTTTATGACCAAAAATAACAGCATTAATAAAAATCATTATTGGGATGACCCTAAAACAGTAGTTGTTTTAAATCTACAGAGTAAACTTCCTGACATATAATGCATTGTTCTCCAAGATAGCCACTGATTAGAAAAAATTAATATTTTAAAGTATATATCACGGGACCAGCAGATGGTATAGCAGTTACATTGCTGGTCTCCCACATGGCTGACCGCAGTTTGAAACCCAGACCTGGTGGCTTGATAATCATGCTGGGTTTGCATCATGCAAGCCCAAGATCCTGGGAGGAGAATGGAAAAGAAATGATTGTGGTGTGGCCATCTTCCGAGGGGGTGATTTCTCAGCGTGTGTTTCTCTCTCTCTGGCAAGCACACATGCCCTAAGGGATAATTTTTTTTTTTTTTAAGTATATATCATGAAAAAGAGAGAGGCATTATAAAGAATAAAAAAATTGAAAAGACCTGTATCACAATCCCAGGGTTTAACTTAAGCACAAAAAAACAATATAACCCTAAAAATCACAGTGCACCAGGAATTAAAATTATTCCTATTGAAGTTCAGTTGCTCTGCCTTATCAGAAGGTCAGGATTTTGATTACTCTTGCCCTCACTACTGCCCTAACTCAACTTCCTGTCAATTTTGTCTAAGATGTCTTACCAGGGTCATATGACTAAATACACCAAGAAACAAAACATGGAGCAATACCTTACCAAGCTAGTCCAAAATCTAGGCCAACTAATCTGCTTAAACACTTGCCTTTGAATATTACTTTATGGTTCTCCTACAATATCACTGATAGTTGCTAGTCTACCACCTTAATCTTGAAGGAACACACACAGTTTATGACTTCTGGACTATATCCCATTGGTGGTCCTAAACCTCTTGAAATAAAAGGAACACCGTTAGAAATATAAACTATGTATTACTGGACCCTTTCCCCAGAAAAAGCTCCATAAACCCTAAATCAGGAGCCCTCACTTCACATAAAGACTCAAAATTTGAAATACCTTTAAACTTCTCAATTCACAGGAATCACGTCCACTTGACTTAGATCTGGGAACAATCAAATCTCGGCACTCAGATCCAGACGTCTGTCTATTACCCATGAAACAAAAAATAATTTTAGTACTTAATTTGAAATTAATCTTTTCAATGCATTATTTTTCCATTTTAAAGTTAGAAAAAAATCTCTTAAAAAGACATCTTTTTTAAAGTGACATGATTTTGAGCTGGCCTCATAGTACAGTGGTTAAGCACTGGGCCTTGGTAGTCAGATCCCACATGGCTGAACAGTGGTTCAAATCCCAGCCCCCACAACTTGAAAAACATGCTGGGTATGTATGAATGCATACCCAAAATCCTGATGGGATAGAGAAACAGAGTAAAAGGGATTGCACTGTGACCATGACCCACTGAGAAGTGTTCTCTCTCTCTCTCTCTCAACCCACTGAGAAGTGTTCTCTCTCTCTCTCTGTCTCACTCTCTCTGGTAAGTGCACATGCCCTCTGGCAATAAAAATTTTTAAGAAACAACATGATTCTAATATGAAGGTAGCTAAGCCAAAAAATGAGGTACTGTGCAAATGGAAAAAACAACCAAGTGATTGCCTGCTACCTCACTACCTAATAAGTAACAGCTGGAGTTAAGGTGAGCATGAGGGAAAAGAAAAGTACACAGGTAAAACTACATTTCAGAATGCAAGTATCAATAGCTTAAGGATAAGATCCAAGTATAAACTGTTTTAATGCTTCCACAGTACGTAACAAACAGTCTATTATAACAGGAACCATGAAGATGTGTTGTCTGTTTTGTTCTTATTTTCTTGGAGTGGGCAAAAATCTCCTTTATTCTTCTGAGGTATTTGAAATGGAGATGAGCACATGAGATGGTAGTGCTAAGACTTTGGAGCTCAACCTTGACAATCAAAAGTGCTCTTTCAACAGCAATATGACCTAAAGGCACTAGGAATTTAAATATAGAAGACACCAACTAAATAAAAACAATCAGTTACATTTCTACAGTGTACTTACAAAATAATTCTCCAGAATCTAAGCAGCCTTCCCCAATATTATAAATGGATAATTAGAGTTAAGAATACTCCAGAAAAACTCTCTCCCTTCCCTGAATTAGAATATTACATTCCTATTTCTTTTAAGGGAATAAATACTCAAACATAAAAAGGGAACACACTGGATGGGATGAACAATATTTTATCTCTACCTAACTTGTCCCATTTGTTGAAGTCCCGGATTCTGAAGTAGATCATTTTTCTTACTGATTGTTACTCTTCCCCTTGAGATAGCTGGAAAAGATTGTTATCCGATGACCTTCTACCTTTACTATGGAAACTCTCAAATACATTACGAATTACCAGACACTATCCATAAACAAGAAATGCTCAAGCATCAGGAGTTCTTAACCACAGGGATCTTTGGACAGTCTTTTAAGCTTCATGCTGACAATATTTTTCCCAACATATTTCCTAACTTTTTAATAGTTTATTAATAAATTTTAAAATTTTGATTCATAAGAGAGCATGTGTGCACACAAAGGAGAAAGAGACAGAGAGAACATTGGTGGATTCTGTAATCCCCCTTCCCCAGCCCTCCAGCTTGTCAGGATATTGGGCACACCCATACAACACAAGGTTGACTGGACGAAGCATCCAAATCCCCAAAATGTCTATGGCATCTAGTGATGCAGGGCAGTATGATAATAACTACCACCAAGCTAAGTCAGTAAGTATTTTTAATGAGTAAAAAAAAAAAAAAAAAAAAAAAAGTAATTTTATCTACTCATTCCTTTGTTCCTGACAGCATTTAGAGACTCAGTAACCTCTAATACTAAAAAACTAAATCATATTTACTATTACTCTGTAAAAACTTCAAGACCATCTATATCCATCTTCAAATATCAACAAATTTAAAAAATGAGAATTCAAAAATACCTTTTTGTAAAACTTGGTACATCTGAACCATCCGTCTTCTCATGGTAATCTGGGCTATTTAGAAGGTTAACCGGGACTCTTCCAAATGGGCATGACTAAAAATGTTTTGAAAGATTACATAACCAACTGGGAAATAAACAAAAACCTCAGGAACACCACCATAATCAAAGCAGATTGAAAATGACTTACCCGTTTACTTTTATTACTTTGTTTCAAGGGATTTCGGTGACCTATTTCCACATCTTGTGGGGGCATATTTTCCCTAAACAGAAAAAAAATCCTCAATTTTGTAAAGAATACTAGTCTGTATTTGCACTCTACTGCTAAACACTGTTACCACACTTACATGAAAATATATACATAGATACAGGTAAAATGAAAATATATGCAGGTCTATTTTTATATATTTATATAAATGATGAGTGTTTTAAAAACTAGTTATGTTTCCTTACCCATACAAAAACCTGGCTTTTGTAGCCTGTCCTCTGGCATCACAACTGATGTTCCTATTCTGTAAATGTCCAAGTGAACTGGAGAATGATTCTTGGGAAGTTAATAATGTAGGTACTGTAAAAATTTTGAAACTATGATTAAATTTGGAAGAAGTTAAAGAATATACAAAAGTAAAAATTTAAAAAGTTAATTCACAGTATTTGTCCACAGTAAGACAGACAGACATGGGGGCTGGCAAGTAGCATGGTGGGTGGGGCACTGAACTCCCACATGCCCAACCACGGTTTAAGTCCTAGACCCGGTGGCTTGCTTTCTCATTTTCCCTTACTCTCTATCTCTCCTGGTCAAATTAAAAAACAGTAATAATGATAAATAAAATTAAATTTAAAAATTCTTAAAAAAAAAAAAAAAGATTTGCAAACATGAAGATGTTATCAACATGATCCTCTTAATTACTAGAGGATCTTTAATTATGTAACTACTTCCCCAGGGTAAAAGCATATGCTCTATTATAAAATTGAAATGTCATTCTCTTGTTTATAGTGTGTTGGGCACACACGTACATGTGCCCAGCACGATTTTCAAGCCTCCAGGTCCAGATCTCAAACCATGTTTGACCACATTGGAGTCCACTGCCCTAACCATCATATAATCTGCTGGCCCCTTAATCTTAGATTTTAACTGTTCTAGGTGAATGAAATTCTTCTATAAAGTATTATCCTGAATCCTTATTTGTACTACTGTCTACCACAGGAAAGTACAGCACATAATTAAGTTACCTGATAAACTCTTCTTTTCTTCTTCTGTGAGCAACTCCTTTTTTTGGAGATTTAAATTCCGTAAGGCAATTTTTAGCATTTCTAGTGGCATTGCTCCATATTCTACAGCTTTATGAAGAAGTTGTTTACTTTTTTTGAAATTACCTGGTAAAGTAAAAAATAATTGTCATTGTAATGCAGTAATCATCACCTCCTAGATATTTATTGAAATGCTATGAAGAAATTTAAGACTTAAGCAAAAATATTTATTCTAAGGTGCATATGTTTGATTTCATAGGAAAATAAGCAAATCTCCCACTTTTCATACATATAATCAGCTCTCTTCTCATAGCAACTCATGTCAAAATAGTTTTCTTATGCAATATGTAAATAACATAATTGTCTATTAATTTAATATCACTGTCCATTTTCAGACACAATAAAAGAGTAACAAAGTCCTTACCAAAATGGGACAGCAAAGGCCAACATCAGCAACATTAGAAATTCTAGATATTACAATAGTCCCAAGAGTATGAATCTCTTAAAACCCACTTTAAGTATCATTCATAATGGTACTTAAAGGAAAAGTTGACATCAAGGAAAGGTTGACATCTTTTGCTAAAGGAAATTTTCCACCAAAGGGTATAATAAAATGATAAAGATTAATCTTGGAGTAGTGGCGGAGAGGTCCAAGATGGTTGATGGGAAGCATCTCACACTCATGTCCTTTCCAAAGTATTAAATAGAAACTTGTCTACTGAAATTTCTAAGAACAATTGAAATTGACAAGGAAACAGCAGAACTTTTTCTGAAATGTGGAAACTTAAGAGAAGTAGCATAAAAAAGGAAACCAAAGCGCCCAGCTGGCTGAGACTGATAGATTGAAATAAGGAGAAATTCCACCATGCTGGGAAAAGTTGAGCAAGAGATCCCTAGCAGCCTTCAATACCATCATGGATGACATTCCTAGTTGCCCAGGAGTCCAACACCGCACATGGCCCCAGACCCACTGAATGAAAGTCCCAGAGATTCACAAGGCTGCATAACTTCAAGGAAGAATCTCACTCATGTCAACCTCAAGTCCCAGAGCAGAAGTATCTGCAGAGTGATGCCATTTTGAGAACTAAGAAATTATTGAAGGGAAACCTGCACCAAGGATGGAGGGTTCTGCAAATCTTCACATGTCTGAGAACCCATAGAAATCCCACCAGACCTGTGTGACTAAGCAGCAGGGCTAGGACCCTGGCAATCAAGACCAAGCAGAAGTACACCTACAGAATACAGAAAGACCAGCACAGCAGAAGGAATGATCTGGAGACACACTCAGAATAAACCTGCACTCCCACTGACTCCTACCAGTGCTGGAGGACCACCAATAGTACACTGGCATTCCT
>NW_006159559.1:3270101-3283998 GCF_000334495.1 Tupaia belangeri chinensis | reverse complement strand
TGCTCACTCTGCTAGTATTGTCTTGGAAGGATAGCACAGAGCGCCCTTTGCCTCATTAGATCCTGCTACTGCCCTGGAGGCCTGTCCAGAGTGTACTACACCCACATAGACCAGAGACTCACACAGAGTGTCCCTGTGCCCCCACTAATACCCAAAAGGAATACCCAGAACGCCTATATTTCCCCCCAGCCCCACTACAGACTGTAAGACCTGTTCAAAGCATCCCCATTTTCCAACTAGCACTCTGAAGACTGACACAGAGCACCCCAGAATCCCCCAGGCCCTCACTAGTGCTGTGGAAGCCCACCTAGAGCACCCTCACATGCCCATTGGACCTTACTAGCATCTCAGAGGTCACACAGAGCCCCTGCTCACACATGGGAGGCTTGCCAAGAGTGCCCCTAACCATGCCACAAAGCCCTCCAGAGCAACCCCACTGGCCCTTATTAGTCCCCTGGAGACCTTCTCAGAGTGTCCACAAGCCCCTGCGAACACCCAGGGACGTTCGCAGAGCACTCCAGTGCGCCCAGTGGCCACTACTGATGCTGCAAAAACCTTTGGGTCCCACTGCCCTGGAGACCCACCCAAAGGACTTCAGCAGTCCCACTATCCCTAATGGCACGGCAGAGTCCTGTCTATTGTGGCCTTGCGCCCCAATTAGTCCCCACTAGTGTCACAGAAGTCTTCCCAGAGTCTTCATACCCATGTGATTCAGAAACTGACCTAATGTATCCTAGCACCCCCACTAGTGACTCAGATCCTGCGTAGAGCTCCTTCGTAATTCTGACAGTGCCCTAGACACACCCAGAATACTTCAGCACTCTGAGTAACAATGCAGATGCTTTCCTAAAGTGCCCTCGTAACTTGGATTCCTCTGCTATTGTCCCAGAAGCCCAACTGAAGCTTCCTGTGCCCCTACCAGCCCCACTATGCCCAGTAGGTCTGCCTGGAGTGCCCCCACTACTGTCTCACTGGCTCAATCAAAACACCCCTGCTAGTGTCACAGAGGCTGCCACAGAGTCCCCACTGGATCCCACTAGTGCTACAGAAGTCTGCCCAGAGACAATGCCAACTTGTCTAGGCTACAGAGGTTCACCCAGAGGCCTACCCATCTACTTGCACCATGGAGTTGTACTCCAGGCCCCCATCCACCTGTTAGCACTACAGGCCTGCCCAGAGGCCCCTGTCTATATACAACGGCCCTTGTCCTTCCCTCCTTCAACCACATACCTATAGAAGGGTTGACATGCTATGGAAAAAAAAAAAAAAAATCAAGCACTGAGGTAGACAGCTTCTTCCTCCTCCAGGGAATGCACAAAAATGGTAAACCAAACTAGCAACTCCCTAAGCCACATCTCTTAAACTGGCCGCCATGTCCCTCTTGCATACAACTCAAAACAAGATAATACCTCATTTCAGCTGGTACCTTCACTAAACTACCTCATCTGAGAGAGAGGATCTCCACGCGCTCTATAAGGTCTGAGTATTCAGGCAACCACCACCAAGGTGGCAGTTGTTGGAACAAGGGACTCCACCTCCTTTACAGGAAGAAGTGAGTTCCAGACCAGATGCTAAAACATCAATGCAGGAACACAATATGAAAACACAAGGAAATATTTCTCCTTCAAAGGAACACAGTAACAATGGACAAAATGCAGGAAATCCAAAAAAATCCCAGAAAGGGATATAAAAAAATTGATTGTAATTAAACTCAACGAGATGCCAGAGAATACCGACAAACAACTCCAGGAGATGAGAAAAACATTCCATGACATATATGAAGAACTCTGCGGAAAGACAGGCATCTTCAAACAGAAATCCTGGAGATGGATTCAATACAGGAAATTACAAAAATTCCAGAGCATCAATAGGTTAGACCATGCAGGAGAAAGAATCTTGGAACTTGAAGACACAACTTTTATATTAGTACAAATTGCCAGAAAGAAGGAAAAAATAAACATTAAAATGAAGAGGACATACAGGAAATTTGGGACATCACAAATTGATAAAGTATTTGCATAGCGGGTAACCCGGAAGGCAGAAATAGAAATTGGCAGAAAAATCTATTTCATGCAATAATAGTTGAAAACTCCCCAAATCTAAAGAGTAATACAGATTCAGATCCAGGAAATTCAAAGAACATCAGAGTAACATAAGATCCTTTCCAAGGCATATTATAGTCAATATGCCAAAAGTTAAAGATAAAATCCTAAAGTAACTAGAGAAAAGCACCAAGTTGCTTATAAAGAATATCTCAACAGGTTAATTCAGAACTCTCAGCAGAAACCTTATTGGGGCAGAGAATGGAATAACATATTCAAAATTCTGGATGAAAAAGTTTCAGCCTAGATTGAATCAGGAAGAAATAGAAAGCCTGAATAGACCAAAACAAGTAATGAGACTGAATCAGTGATAATTCTCCAAATAAAGAAAAGCACAGGTCCAGATGAATTCACTGCTGAATTCTACAAATGTTTTTAAGGAGAATAAACACCAATTTTCCTCAAACTACTTCAAAAGATCCAAATGGAGAGAATCCTCACAAAAAAACTTTATGAAGCCACTATTACCTTCGTACCAAAAACAGACAAGGATACAACAAAAAAGAAAACTACAGACCAATATCCTGAGAAACAGAGATGCAAAATTCCTCACAAAATACTAATGCATGAAAAAACAGTATATACTATGATCAGGTAGGATTTATCTCAAGGACACAAGAATGGTTCAACAATAAATGTAGTATATCACATTGATACAAGGAAAAAAAAATATGATCATACCCACTGATGCAGAAAAAGCATTTGGTAAAGCACTCGATATCCCTTCATGATTAAGACTCACAACAAAATTGGGGCAGAAGGCTCATATCAAACATAATACTGAATGGCAAAGTTGAAACAGTTTCCACTTAAAACTAGAACAAGATATGGATGTTTGCTTTCTCCACTCCTATTAGGTATAGTTCTGGCAGTCCTAGCTAACGTAATCTGACAAGAGAATGAAATAAATAGTATCCAAATCATAAAGCAAGAAGTTAAATTGTCTCTGTTTGTGGATGACATGATTATATACATAGAAAAACCTAAAGAAAAAAATAAAATCCCTAAAACATAGGCAATAACACTAAAATAGATAAGCGAGCTAATATCAAACTAAAAAGTTTCTGCATAGCAAAGAAAAAAATAAATAAAGAGAGAACCCACAGAGTGGGAGAAAATATTTCCATGCCGTACCTCAGATAAGGGACTGATAACCAGAATATACAAGTAACTTAAACAGCTCAGCTATAAAAAAAAAAAAATTAATAATAAAAAGTGGGCAATCAACCTCAATAGACGACTCTCAAAGAGAAACACAAATGGCTAAAAAAATATTAAAAATCATCCTCTCTTGTTAAAAAGAGGGGAACCAGCAGTTAGTGTAATGGCTATGTCGCTGGACTACCATGTAGTCAACCGCGGTTCACGTCCTGGACCCAGTGGCTTAGAACTCACGCCGGGCGCGTGTACGTGCGTGCCCAAGATCCCAAGAGGAGAATGGAGGAGAAGGGATTCCGGCGTGACCATCCCCCCTGGGGGGTGATTTCTCGCTTTCTGCCTCTATGTCTCTCTTTGTCTGTCTGGCGAGCACACACGCCCTACAGCGAAAACCTCTCAAAAAAAAAAAAAAAAAAAAAAGAGAAATGCAAACCAAAATCTCAGTGAAGTGGGGCCAGCAGGTGACATAGAAGTCAAGGCCCTGGATCTTACATGGCCATCTTTGTGTTTGAGTCCAGGACCTGGTAGTTTGAAAATCACACTGAGCTTATGTGAGCATGCATGCCCTATATCCTGACAGAAGAAGGGATTGAGGCATAGCCATCCCTCTCGGGGGTGATATTGCTCTCTCTCTCTCTGGCAAGTGCATATACTCTATAGCAAAAACAAAAACAAAAAAACTCCTCAATGAGGTATCACCTCACACCAATCAGAATGGTTGAGAGAGAAAAAAAAAGTGCTAGAGAGGTTACAGAGAAAAGGGAACCCTAATGCACTGCTGGTACGAACATCAATCAGTACAGCCACTAGAAACAAGCATGGTGGTTCCTCAACAGTCTAAAAATACAAATACAGGGGACCAGCAGGTGGCATGGTAGTTAAGGCGCTGGACACTCCCACATGGCTGAGCGGGATTCAAGTCCCAGACCTGGTGGCTTGCTCTCCCACTTCTCTCTCTGTCTCTGGTCAAATTAAAATAAATGAATGAATAAATAAAATTGAATAGATAATTCTTAAAAAAAAATACAGTAAAGTCCCATAAACTCACTCCTAAATATTATATTTACCCAGAGGACATGAAATCATTAAGTCAGAGGGACATTTGCAAATTTATGTTTACTGCAGCATTATTCACAATAGCTCAGACATGGAATCAACCTAAGTCCCCAACAACTGATGAATGGATTAAGAAAATGTGACAAGGGACCAGCATGTGGCTTGGTGGTTAGAGGTGCTAGACTCCCACATGGTTGACTATGTTTTGAGTCCCGGACCTGGTGGCTTGCTTTCTCTTTTCCTTTTCTCACTCTGTCTCTCTCTGATCAAATTTAAAAATAAATAAATAAATAAATAAATAAAATAATAAAAAAAGAAAAGAAAATGTGACAAAGAAAATGTGACACATATGCATGATGAATTCCACTCAGTTACCAAGAACAAAATCCTATCGTTTGGCACAAAGCAGATGAACCTAGAAGATGTAAGACTAAATTAGACAAGTCATGAAAGACAAATACTGTGTCTTCACTTAATATATACCAAATATCCGTCCTCTAAGGCTGAATTACTGAATAGCACAGAAGTAGATAGATACCAGAAGTTCCAAGGAAAGGGGTGTGAGGTGGGTTCAGAAGAAAAGGAGCAACAAACACAGAAATATGTGTAAACAAATGGAATTTGTTATGGAACTATATATCATAGCCAAGTAAACATGTTGCTGAAAATTCAACATATACATCAAAAAAAGAAAAAGAAAAAGAAAAGTAGTGGAATCATTATCAAATGTGTACATTATGTAATGTTCAATGTTGAAGACAATGACTGTCTATAGTCTTGATTTGATTGTTAAACACTACACGCATGCTTTGAAAACCATCCTGTGCCCCACAAAAATGTACAATTATGTATAATCCAGATATGATAATTAAAAAAATTTTTAAATAATTATTTTATTTAACTTGATTTACTTATTTTAATTTGACCAGAGAGGGACTGAGTGAGAGAGAGAGAGAAAGGTGAGAAAGCAAGCCGCCAGGTCCAGGACTTGAACCTCAGTCAGCCATGTGGGAGTCAAGCACCCCTAACCATAATGCCACCTGCCAGTCCCTAATTTCAAAAATTTAAAAGAATGTATTAAAGAAAAAGACTATTCTGGGGCCTGCAAATGGTGCAGCAGTTATGTTGCTGGACTCTCACAAGACTGACCGCGGTTCAAGTCCTGGACCCAGCAGCTTGAAACTCACATCGGTTGCGTGTGTATGCATGCCCAAGATCCTAGGAGGAGAAAGAACTGCAGAGCAGACATACACCCTGGGGACTGATTTCTTACTATCTCTATCTTTCTCTGGCAAGCACATGCACCCCACATGCGCCTTTAAAAGAAAAGAAAGGAAGAAAGATAAAGAAAAAAAAAGACTACTTTTAACTACTGGATTTAGCTACAATAACCCCAAAAATACAAAAAACAAAACAAAAAACAAAAGAAACCCACAAAAGATAAGTGCCAAATTAATTTTCTTTCAACTAGAAACTTACCACTAGTATTTGACTCTTAAATATTACATGTAGAAAGCATGTATCCTAGGGAATGTGTTATCAACATTATGAGATTCATTGAGCTATATTATGCATTTGGCACTTAGGGCATAAACATGATTGAGATGAACTCTAGCTTCTGACAGTTTATAAATTTAAAAATATAATCTATTTGATAGTGGTCAAGTCCATATTTATTGAGAATAATGGTGTAATTTAATGTATTAAGTATTTAAGGACAACAAAGGAAGAAAGGCTTAGATAAGAAGACCTACCAGTTAGGGAGTTTATTAATTAAAGTCATAAATCCCTTTGAAAATCTGATAAATCCATGGAATGTCCTCCACCCTTAGAAAAATACACACATCAGATTGTGCATAGGATTTCAGGGATGTTGCATATATCTTAAAAGTTGATCCATCAACATCGCTCAAAACAATCACAATTTTGGGACCAGCAGTTAGTGTAATGGCTATGTTGCTGGACTCCCATGAAGTCGACCGTGGTTCCAGTCCCGGACCCGGTGGCTTAAACTCATGCTGGGCACGTGTGCATGTGTGCCCAAGATCCCGAGAGGAGAATGGAGAAGAAGGGATTGTGGGATTGTGGCGTGGCTATCCCCCTTTGGGGGTGATTTCTGGCTTTCTGTCTCTCTCTGTCTTTCTGGAGAGCGTATATGCCCTTTAGCAAAAAACTCTCAAAAAAAAAGAAAGAAAAGAAAGAAAAGAAAAAAAATTATCACAATTTTGATCTTGAGGTTACCACCACACTGTGCTGGTACAGATAATTTCTTTTCTTTTTTGCAGCTATTTCAATTTAAGATTTTCAATATTTATGTGTTCTAAAAATATATCTAATTTATAGTTGCCTTTTTAAAAGAATTAGTTTAATTTCATTCATCATTATTATTTTTTAAATATGACCAGAGAGAGAAGAGGAAAGTGAGAAAGCAAGATAACAGGTCTGAGACTTGAACAGCAGTTGGTCATGTGGGAATCCAACACCTTAACCACTATGCCACCTGCTGGCCCCTATAGCTGTTGTTAAGAGACTGTAACACCTCAGAATTTTTAAAAGTAGAATAGCGAGAAAGAGAACTTAAGAGGCTTGGCCAAACTTACTCTAACAAGTGAGGAAGAGAAATCAATTTTTCTAGGTAGGAAAAGTATAATTTTTAAAAAGTAACCTGATTGTACACAGCATAGATTAAAGATGATTCAGATTGCTAGGACATACAAATCATCTGAAGAGGTAAAAGTTCAAGGTTCTCAGATCATCTCTAAGTTGTACAATGCATTCCTCCAACCTCACTCCTGGGAGACTACTCTCCAGTTACCAAGCCCTCTTTGGGCATCATCATGGAGAGGCTGTCAATTGTGATAATATGTTTATCACTGGTAGAAAATAAGACTAAAATTGTAGCAGAAACAAGGCAGAGGGAAAACAGGAACACTTGACTAGAGAAGGCAGATTAAAGGGAATATCCAAAGGCCCTAGAAGTCAAAAGAAAAACAAAGAAGTGGCTGGTCTACAAATGTCTGTGGAGGAAACTACCCTGGTCCTGCTAAAAGATTCAGACAATGAAGAACCATGTGAACAAGAAAAAAAGCTTCTACAGCAATTAATTTTTTATTTAATTTTAAAGGAGAACTACTGATTAAGCTATAATTACTACAGCCATTTTCATATATATTTGGTGTAATAAACTATAGAACAAGAAAAGATTATCTTGGGCCAGTTGGTAGTATGGTAGTGAAGGCAGTTGGATCCCACAGGACTGAGTGTATGGTTTGAGATCCAGACCAAATGGCTTAAAAAACACACAGGTATGTGTTGTGTGTGTGTGTGTCTGTGTCCAAAATCCCAAAAGGAGACTGAAAGAGAAGAGACTATGGTGTGACTATTCCCCATGTGGGGTGCTGTCCAACTCCTCCCACAGCCCTCTCTCGTCTCTCTCCAGAGAGCTCAGGTACCCTCTAACAAAAAAAAAAAAAGAGAGAAGATCAAAGCTCTAGCTTAAATATCTTATGTCCATCCTTATAAACAAGCAGTAAATAAATTACTCTTGCTGAGATGTTTCCTGAATCTACCTAACAGCACAAACACAACATTCATGCTCATTTACATGGGTTATGCCTTTCAGTGAAAGAGCTAGTGTAAAAAATATTCTCTGCAGACATTCATGCTGGCATTTTTCCTCCATATTCTCATCTAATTGACTTTCATGATTTCTGCCTCAAACTTCCACTTTGTATGTATGATTTAATACAGAGTTAGAATAGGAAGTATCTTTTACCTTGCGACAGTTCAAATTGTGCAAAAGATACATGCACAAAAGCAAATTTCTTGCAGTTCGCTCTGGCCATCTGAAAGTAGTCACGTGCATCATCTGGCTCTTGAATACTAAAATAAAAAATTTCAAAACTTGAGAAAAGACATAGCTAAATAAATTTGGTAACGCTTTATTCTGTTTTCCAAATGAAAGTGGATACTGCTTTTTTAACATGTATAGAATCAAATACTAACAAGTTATTTTTAGGCAGACTCTAAAATATAACTTATACAGAAACATGTACATAGTAAAGGGTTTACATTAGCCCTCATTAATTAAATCCGAAAAAGTATTTTGTCAGAAAATATTGTCTCACGGGGACCAGCAGTTAGAGTAATGGCTATGTCGCTGAACTCCCGTGTAGTCGACCGCAGTTCGAGTCCCAGACATGGTGGCTTAAATTCACGCAGGGCACGTGTGCATGCATGCCCAAGATCCCGAGAGGAGAATGGAGAAGAAGGGATTGCGGCATGGCCATCCCCCCTGTGGCAGGGTGTGTGTGTGTGTGTGTGTGTGTGATTTCTCGCTTTCTGTCTTTCTCTGGCAAGCACACACGCCCTACAGCAAAAACCTCTCCCCTCTCCAAAAACAAAGAAAGAAAGAAAATATTGTCTCACAAGTAATTCTGACATGTTTTTATTTTCCCTCTTTGCAATATACTGTAGTGATATATTATATAATGTACTTAGTTAAATATATTTAAAATAATAATACTTACGCTTTTAATTCAGCAAATCTCACTTGAATTCGAGCAAAACTCTCATTTTGGCCATATTTATCTGGAGGAAGTGCTTCAATTGCTTGACTGTAACGACCAATCAATTTATTTAAAAGAGCATCATTTAGGGGGACACTGTTTTTCTCTAATTTGAGCAAAAAATTCAACCAGTCCTCTGGGTTGTTTGCCATCATCATAATTTGGTTAACAGTTCCCGAGTTATCTGAATAAGAACAAAATACATCACAACAGAAGAAAGGCATGAAACAAATGCCAAATTGCATTTTCTTCCAAATTTATAAGTAATTTATATTCCCAGTATTAATTACATAAGTTCCTTATAATACTTTTCAAACTTTAACAGTTCATATAAACATAAGCAACTTAAGACACACAGACCACAGATAAGAAAGGTCTTGCAGTTGATAAGGTCATTTCCATCTCTTTCCAAGTTACCTACATTCCTCCTAGAGGCTCTGCTAATCTCCTGGCTCTTTATGCATAGCTACCTGGCTTAGATCTTCAAAATTTATATAACCTCTTATAGCTGTCAGTCTGTAGAATCCCAGTTTATAGAAACAGCAAGACTAATCTTCATACATAATTTCTTTTTAAGTGGTTTTTGCCATTGAGTGT
Organism: Tupaia belangeri chinensis; assembly: GCF_000334495.1. Taxonomy (NCBI): domain Eukaryota; kingdom Metazoa; phylum Chordata; class Mammalia; order Scandentia; family Tupaiidae; genus Tupaia; species Tupaia belangeri. The sequence goes on along the minus strand of NW_006159559.1, from coordinate 3,274,517 downwards.
GTATGCCTACTGGATAAAGAAAGAGGTAGAGACAGTGAGAGCAAATGTGAGAAATCACCCCCTAGGGGAGGATGGCCATGCAGTAACCTCTTCTCCATTCTTCTCTTGGGCACACGCACATACACCCAGTGTAATTTCCTTTTTTTAAATAGAGGTTTCTGCTATAGTGTGCATGCACTCGTTGGAGAGACAGGGAGAGAGAGAGACAGAAAGCAGGAAATCACCCCCCAGGGAAATGGCCATACTACAATCCCTTCTCTTCCATTCTCCTCTCAGGATTTTGGGCATGTATGCATATGCTCACAGCACGAGTTTCAAGTCTTCAGGTCCAGGACTCAAATTGTGATGGGTCATGTGGGAGTCTAATGATATAACCACTATGCCATCTGCTGGTCCCCATACATAGTTTTTCCACGGCTATGTATGTTTTACTTTCTTTAGCGTTAGTTGTTTTAAAAAGACAACTTCAGTGTCAGTTTCCTGTTCAGGATATTTTAAGTATTACGAGCATTATGAAATTCAGATTTCCCAAAGATGCTATCATTCTTCCATCGGCTTCAGTTACCTTCAATAAAGTCTAAATGTCTACTTTTGCAAACAAAATCACTGTTTCTGCTTTCTACTAAACCATGGGGCAATGACACTTTTTTTTTTTTTTTGCTTTAAGTTGGATGATCTTAAATTAATTTTCCAGTTTTATCTCCTATTGCTTTCCTTACAATAGGAAATGTGAAATGTCTGAAAACCACATTTTGACATCCCCGGCTTTGCAAATATATTCCTCATACCTAAGTATCCCATTTTTCTCCTATTCAACACATACATTTGTTCATTAGCACATCATGCCCGGCATGTATTACAAGGCAGAGAAGAATCAGGTTTCTCAACTACTACTTTCCACAAAGCTAGAATATTAAACTTTGGCCATTTTCACGTATTCATCATCAGTCAGTAAAAATTTAAGTTGTAAGTTGCCAAACACCATCCTACATTCTGTGACTATAACGATACAGATGAAAAACCCTACTTTCTGAGCCAACAGTGGTTAAGGCAGCTGGATTCTACATGCTGACTGCACAGCTGGAGTTCTGGACTTGGTGGCTTGAAAAACAAGTGCGTGCATGCATGCTTGAAATACCAAAAGGAGAAAGGGAGAAAGGATTTTGGTGTGGCCGTCACCAAGGGGGATGCTTTCTCACTTTTCTTTTCTCTCTGTATCTCTCTAGTGAGCACTCAGCAAAAAATAAAAACATAAAATAAATAAATAAACCTGCTCTCACAGATCTTACATTCTAGTGGGAGAAAGACAATAAACAAATACGTAAGTAAATTATACATAAAGTGATTATTACTGAGAACAAAAATAATATAGGGAAGGAGATAGGGGATACAACTCTAACCCAGCAGGTTATTATTTTAACAGAAAAGCTAGGGAAGTTCTCGCTGAGATGACAAAGACCTGAAGGAGGTAAGCTCAGGCAAATTATTTGGGGAGCAGTGCTTAGGCACAGGTCTAGAGTAAAAGGCACTGGAGTATGAACTAGTCTAGCATGTAGGAGAGACTTTCACTGTGGCTGGAACAGAGTGTAAAAGAACAGACATTGGTGTAGCAGTAAAAGGCAGCAATTTGGAAGGCGATCCATGTGGGAGGTCCAGAGAGTTCCCTAAGAACCCTGGGCACATGCTTGCCCACGATGCAGTGTTGACTGCAGGCTGGGCCTTGCTGGGATGGTGTCGGTCTGTCTCTATATCTCTCTTGCTCATGGAATAAATAAATAAATAAATAGAAAGGATAAAAAGGCCAGTGAAGTATTATAAAGTTCTCTAAATCAAAAAACTTGACTGTTCGATGTTAACTTTACACAAAATTTTCTTTCTTTCTTTCTTTTTTTTTTTTTTTGCTATAGGGCACCTGCGCTCAACAGAAAGCGAGAAATCACCACGAGAAATCACCCCGCAGGGGACACGGCCACGCCACAATCCCTTTTCCATTCTTCTCTTGGGATCTTAGGCACGCACGCACAGGCGCCCAGCAAGAATTTAAGCCACCCCGGTCCAGGGCTCAAATCACAGTGGCCTACATGGAAGTCCAGCGACATAGCCATTACACTAACTGCTGGTCCTTCTTTCTTTTCTTTTTAATTTGCCAAAGGATGTGCTTGCTTGCCAAAAACAGACAGGGAAAGTGAGACAGCATGCCCCTATGGGAAATGCTGATGCAGCAATCCCTTCTCCCCCCATTTCCCCTTTCTATCAGGATTTGGGGCACAGAAGCATATATGCTCAATGTGTTTTTCAAGCTGCTCGGTCCAGGATTCAAGCCTGGCAGGATATATCCACCTTAACCACTGCACCACCAAATGGCCCTATAATTTTTTTAAGACTGGAAAGGGTGGGACTAGCAGATGGTATAGCAGTTCTGTTGCTAGACTCCTATATGGCTGACCATGGTTCAAGTTCCAAACCCAGTTGCTTAAAACTCATACTGGCTGCCTGTGCATACATGCCCAAGATCCTGGGAGGAGAAAGGAGAAGGGATTGTGGCACGGCCATCACCTCCCCCAAAGGGGGTGATTTTTCACTTTCTCTCTCGCCATCTTTGCCTCTCTTTCCGAAAAAGGCACATATCTGAAGACAAAAACCTATTTAAAAAAAAAAAAAAGACTGGTAAGAGTTTCTCAGGTCATAGCAAAAAAGGAATGGGAAAAAAATGGTGTATCTATTGATGGCAAGTATATGAAGCAGAAGCAACTGAAAAGAACAGAAGAGTTAAGAAAACTACCTCAGAGTATTATTACGTGATGCTAATTTCCCTTTTTTAAGAAAGCCGAAAATTGTGGAAAGTTTCACTCAAAAATATTGAAATATAGTGTCTGTATTCTAATGGATAAGTGATTATTACTGAGAAAATTGCATTATGTTAATACACAACAGTTAACATCTCTTTCGTTTACTTTAGAGGAAACTCAGTAATCTTTCAAAAAAGAAAACTTGAGGGAACCAGCAGTTAGCGTAATGGCTATGTCGCTGGACTTCCACGTAGTCCACCACGGTTTGCTTCCCAACCCGGTGGCTTAAAAAAAAAATCTCACGCCGGGCGCGTGTGTGTGCGTGTCCAAGATCCCGAGAGGAGAATGGAGAAGAAGGGATTGCGGTGTGGCCATCCCCCCTGGGGGATGATTTCTCGCTTTCTGTCTCTGTCTCTGTCTGGCGAGCGCACGCGCCCTATAGCGAAAATCTCTCCAAAAAAAACAGAAAAGAAAAATTGAAACTCACCTGTAGTATCAGCAGAGACTTTACTCAAGCTCAGTTCATCAGTAAGGTCTTCATTTTTAAATTTATTTTTAATATCTCTCACTTTGTTCATTATGGAATCAATTGTCAATTCTCTGCCACTTAAATCCTCAGCCTCCATTTCTAAGGAAAAAACCGAGTTACTCTTTCCTATAGGCAAGTACTAGTGGAGCTACTTGCACAAAAACAATGGACACATCTGTAGTTTTTGCAACAAGTTTCAATAGGCCTATTACACTTTTTCTTTCCAGTTTAACCTTGATTAAGTTACACTCTGGAAGTCACTGCACAACAAAAACATGTTACCTTCTTTTAAATTTTGCATTTTTCTTCTCTGTACTGAATGTCTTTTGTTTTCACTCTTCTTCGGAGAATTATTCTCTGGGTCATCTGCAAATTCACTCATTTTTTAAAAAAAAAATGTGATGGCGTGTTTGTTTGGATTCCGGTAGTGACATATAGACTAAAGAACCCTGATGATGAGAATCACCATTCCTTTATTCGCCTGCTTTACCTAACTCTTCCCAATGCCAGTGCTTTCAAAGCAAGGTATGAACATGTCGTAGACAAATGGAATAGTAGGTTTGTTCTTAGTGCTGTGATTGCTCATCTGCATGGCGGTGGTGTGGTTAACAGAGGGTCTGCAGTTCTTTTTCCTGTCAATCTCGTCTCTCTGATTCTCAATTAACCCAGTAACTCAGGGTCACTGATAACAATGCCGCCCGGACTTCGCGTTTTTCAATAGCAAGAGGTGATAAAGTGGGCAGCAAGATATCAGCCCCATCTTTTCGGTTAAGTTTGAAAGATAACTGTCAGAACAGAGTTACCGTCTCCTCTCCTAAGGCTAACCCACCCGGCAAGACAGACTGTCCTTAAGAAAACAGTCTCGAGTGCAGGTGTCCCGCCGAGCCTCGGCAGTGAGGGCCACACCCACTTCCCTCCCGGAGGAACCTCCCGCCTCACCCCTCCCACTAGGCCTGTGGCGGCGGCGGTTCTTCCCATCCCCCAGCTCGAACGCGCCTTGGGTCGTCTGCCCAGCTCCAAGGCGCCCCCACCCGCTTCTTTCCCACCCACAACGACCAGCGCTGCTCAGGAACCCACACGTCGGCCGCCGCCGGTCCC
>NW_006159559.1:3269811-3270013 GCF_000334495.1 Tupaia belangeri chinensis | reverse complement strand
CGCCCCCCGCCCCCCCCGCCCCTTCCTATTGGCCAAAGCCAGTCACTTGGAAGCGTCTGTCGTGATTGGTTCTCGTGCGTGGGCAGCGCCCCGCCCCCCCGAGCTCCTGAGAGCCCCGCCCCCGGAAGTTCTCAGCGCTGGCCCGGCCCCCGCGGCGCCCGAGGTGTTGTGAGGCGGCCTCGCTCGCTGGGCGTGCCCCCGC
>NW_006159559.1:3259481-3269751 GCF_000334495.1 Tupaia belangeri chinensis | reverse complement strand
CCCGGGGGGAGCTACCCGGTGAGAGGAAAGTAGGGGCGGGAGGCCGCTCTCGGTACAGGGGCTTAAACGTGCATGGCGGCTCGACCCTACAGCCGCACCGCCACCCCACTCCTCGGTCTCCAGCGCTCCTCACTGCCTGGCTTAGGGAGGGTGTGACAAGGAAGGATCTTTCACGTTCTGCCCTGCCGCCAGCTCCAGAATGTCACTGCTTTTTGTCCGCGAGCTGTTGCTTACGCCCTCCCACTATCCTTAAATGACTCTTTGCTTCATCCTCAGGAAAAACCCTCTCCTTTGTCAAAATTCTGCTCAGAACTCTCACGCCCAACGCGATTGCCCCGCCTGAACTCGCCTTAGCTGCCCCCACCTTCCAGAGCCTGTCCCACTTAAGGGCTCAGGTGTCCTCAGGAGAAAAGCACCTCTCTAGTAATCTTCGCTGGTGCACGGCTCTACTGCTAAGTGGCTTTGTGGTCCAGGGCAACGGTTCCTCTGCGCCACCACTGTGACATGTACTCTATAGTAGGACAGGTTGGTTCGTTTAGTGTATGTGCAGGAAATCAACTGCAGCTGTCACTTGTTACCTCACCAGCTGTCCTTGTATTCCCAGCTCCAGTGAGCCACTCGAGAGCCCCTCGTCATTTAACCCATCTTTTCATATCTGTAGCCATCCATTTTTAAAAAAGAATTTATTGCTATTATTATTTATTTGCTATAGGACACGTGCACTCACCAGAGACAGAGGAGAGAGAGAATGAGAGTGGGAGAAAATGAGAAAGCAAGCTGCCAGGTCCAGGACTTGAACCTCGGAGTCCAGTGTCTTAACCACCAAGTCACTTGCAGGTCCCTGTAGCCATCCATTTTTGCTTCAGTAGAGCAAAATAATTGTCCCACTGTTGTAATCACTACCTTTGCACCCTCGAATCCAGCCCTGCTTTTTCACTGGGAGGAGGTCCTGGTCCTCCAATTTTTGTTGATCTTTTTGGTACCTAACTACAAAGCTTGCATTTCCTGAAAATACTCTTGCTGTTACATTTCTTTCTGTGCACTCATTCCTTTGATGATCTCCAGTCTTTTATCTTTAATGCCATCTCCATGTTGATGACTGAGCACTCTCCTGAACTTCATACTAACATTCCCATTGCGTACCTAACAACTCCCTTTAAATGTCTCATAGGCATCTTAAGCCAGTATCTCCAAAACTGAACCCTTGATCTTCCCCAAACCTACTTCGTATGAAATCTTTTCAGCAAAAGAACTTTATTGATTTTTTAGGCCCAAAACCTTTGCACCATTCTGGGTCCCATATCCAATCCATAAGCAGATTGAGTCAGATATAGCACAAGACATTCTCTCCACTTTCACTGCTACCAGTCTCATCCAGGCCACCTTCATCACTTACATAAATTACTGCAGAAGCCTCTGGCTGGCCTCCCTGATTCTGCCTTTGCCTCACTTCAATTTATTCTCCTGCACAGTAAAGAAATCTTACATCAGATCATGTTACTGCTTCACTCAAAACCCTTTGGTGCTCCTGTTTAACTCAGAATAAAAGATGAAAGTCCTAACAGTGGTCTAGAGCTGTGCTGTTCAGTAGGTAGCTAATTAGCCACCTGTGCTGTTGAGTTCCTGAATATATCTAATGCAACTGAGGAATAGAATTTTTAAATGAATTAATCTTAATTAAATAAAATTTAAAAACCAATATTTTTGTTTTGAGAGGTTTTTGTTATAGGGCGTGTGCGCTCACCTGACAGAGAGAGACAGAGAGACAGAAAGCGAGAAATCACCCCCCCAGGGGGGATGGTCACGCCACAATCCCTTCTCCTCCATTCTCCTCTCAGGATCTTGGGCACGTACGCACACACGCCCAGCGTGAGTTTAAGCCACCGGGTCCAGGACTCAAACCGCGGTCAACTATGTGGGAGTCCAGCGACATAGCCATTATGCTAACTGCTAGTCCCTTAAAAACCAATATTTAGAATAATTATTAGAAAACTCTTGGGACCAGCTCATGGTGTAATGGTTACCTCACAAGACTCCTAGGAGGTCAATGGTTTAAGTCTCAGACATAGCAGCTTTAAACTCAGGCCTGGCACCTGTGCAGTGCATGCCCAAGATCCCAAGAGGAGATGAGAAGAGATTGTGGTATGGCTAACCCCTCCCACCCCCCTGAGAAGTGATTTCTTGCTTTCTGTCTCCGTTTCTCAGGTGAACACACACACCCTATAGCAAAAAAACTCTCTTTAAAAAAAAAAAAAAAAAAGGAAAATTGAGGCCAGCAGGTGGTGTGGGTTAAGGGTGTTGGACTCCCACATGGCTGACTGTGGATTGTGTCCCAGACCTGGTGGCTTGTTTTCTCACCACCACCCCCCCCACACACACACACACACTCTGTTCCTCTCTGGTCAAATTAACATAAAATAAATGAAGATAAAATAATTCTTTTTTTTAAAAAAAGGAAAATTATTGAAAAAAACTCTTAAATTTACCCAGAACAAGCTAAGTATATGAATTTATTTTTTTACTGTAAATTTTGTGAGATCTAAATGCAGATAAGTATTTTCAAAGAAAGTGTCTGAGTTTGAAATGCACTGTAAGTATAAAATACTGGTTTTTAAGACATAGTCTGAAAAAATGTAAAATATGTTACTGATGATTTTTAAAATGTTAAATAGATATTACTCTGTCACATACCACCAGAGGATAAAGAGACATGACAACTAAATGCACTGTATCTTCCTGAAACAGAAGAGGACATTAAAGGAAAACCAGGAAATCCAAATACAGTCTGGGGTTTAGTTCACAGGAATGTACCAGTGTTGATGTCTTAGTTTGACAAATGTACCCTAGTAGTGTAATATTTGAACACTGTGAAATTGAGTGAAGGGTGCACAGGAACTGTATTACCCCAGATTACTTCCTGAGTAGAATTTCCAAGCTGTGGTATAAAAAGGGGGAACCCGGGAATTGCCTGCATTCTCCCTAAGTAAATCTTTTTTTTTTTTTTTGGAGAGGTTTTTGCTATAGGGCGCATGCGCTCGCCATACAGATAGAGAGAGACATAGAGACAGAAAGTGAGAAATCACCCCCCAGGGGGAATGGTCACACCACAATCCCTTCTCCACCATTCTCCTCTCGGGATCTTGGGCACGCATGAACACTCGCCCGGCATGAGTTTTAAGCCACCGGATCCGGGACGTGAACCGTGGTCGACTACGTGGGAGTCCAGCGACATAGCCATTACGCTAACTGCTGGTTCCCTCCCTAAGTTAATCTTAATTACCTCTTTACAGGCATTATCTTCAAATATATTCCCATTGGCAGTTAAGGCTTCAATCAATGAATTTTGAGGGGACACAATTTCATCTATAACAGGGTATGTCTAGGGAAAGTAATAGAATCAGATTAGTGTCTGAGGGTTGACTATCCCTAAGTTATATTTATTAACTAATGGATAGGTACTGTGCAGATACTAGAATGTACTAGAATGTACCAGAAATCTATCAGACCAGAAAAACATAAAGCAAAACAAAGCAAGATATCCCTCTAGTCCTGATTTTAATGCCATTCTTAACATTTTTTGTTTGTTCCTAAATTTCTAATGAGTTCCACTAATTCATTTTCTTTGACTCCATGTATATTTCTCTTTTTCTTCTGTCATTTCTTTGTTAAAGCCATCATAGTCTTCCTTACAATGACTGTAGCAATGCTTTCCCAATTTGGCTCTTCATGTTTACTCTTATCCTTTAAATGAGCCCTTAAAAGCATAAATTAGATTATTAAAGTCTGGTAGTGGTTTTTTGTTTTAAAAATAAAGACTGTGGGGACCAGCAGGTGGCACAGTATTTAAGGTGCTGAAATCCCACATAGCTGATCGCAGTTCAAGTCTTGGAACCAACAGCTTGAAACTTACACCAGATGCATGTGCTTGCATGCCCAAAATCCCAATAGAAGAATGGACGAGAAGGGATTGTGGCATTGCCATTCCCTCAGAGGGAGATTTGTTACTTTCTGTCTCTCTGTCTCTCTGGCAAGTGCACATGCCCTATAGCAAAAAATTTCTCTCTAAAAAAAATAAAAGACTGTGGGTGTTGGATGATGATACTGAGGTAAAATATGATGCTCTGTGAGGTTGACCACATATGGGAGGGTTCCAAGGCCCAAGTCCAGAGGTCTCTCTGAGGACACTGGGCACATACATTTCCATGATCCAAGGCTGGCTGAGGCTGGGGGAGGTGAGAGTTGGTCACAGCATCAAGACCTTTGGGATATTCTCTTATGTCTTTCTCACTCATGAAGAAATAAATAAATAGATTTTTAAAGTAAGCTTGATATCCTTAATTCAGTCTATGAGGTTCCAGGTGATCTAGTCCCTTCCTCCCTCTTGAGTCACATCTTATCCCAGTCTTCCTGTCACTATTCACTGGGCTCTAGCACATATAATAGCCCCACTGGACTTCTGGTTCTTCTAACAAGTTTCCTTCTACCTGGTATAAGCTTCCTTATTCTTGAAAACCCACGAATTTCTCAGTTATTCTTCCAATCCTTGCTTCAATGTTTTCTCCTCAGAGACGTTTTGGTAGGTTCACTCCCTTCATTACACTCTCTTCTACACTTGACTCTGGATCTGGAAAAATAACTCTGGACTAGAGGTCAGATGACTAGGGATAGCCTTACTTCTCGCCAAGTATCTACTTTTCTGGACTTCCTTTTTATTATCGACTGTACGAAGGAGTTGAACTAGGTCAGAAAGGCATTTTATGGAATAAATTTCCCACTCTCAGTTAGGACACACCAAAATGCAGTGGGGACAGAGTCACCAATGGAAACCATCATTCAAAGTTTCATAGTCATTTTCTAGCATTTGGGAGTTGGAAAAGTGCAGAATTTTGTGTTAGGTGCATATGAGGTGGGATGGGGAAAATAGATGGATAGGGTGTAAAGGATTGACTGGGCTGATTATTGTGGTTGCAGTAATAAGCCATAGATTTTAGCTTATATGTTACTTAAGAATTCTTAAGAATTTATATCGTGGGGCCACCAGATGGCAAAGTAGTTACAGTGCTGGACTCCCACATGATCGACTGTGGTTTGAGCCCCAGACCTGGCAGCTTGAAACTCAAGCAATGCGCGTGTGTGTGCACCCAAAATCCTGAGCGCAGCATAGAGAAGAAGGGATTGCAGCATGGCCATCCCCCGGGGGGCAGGGTAATTTCTCATTTTCTCTCTCTGTACCTCTCTCTCTGGTGAGAGCACATGTCCTATAGCAAAAATCTCTTTCTAAAAAGAATTTATATATATGTACATATATACATATTAATTCAACAGTAGCTCTGTGGAGGAACAAAAATGAAATATATAAGATATTGACATATATGATTTAAAAACTAGTTATAGTCAGGCATTATGTAAAATAAACTATACATACTTATACAATTTCAACAGTCATGAAACCAAAGCACAAACAAGATAGTGAATATATCTAGTCTCTCCACAAAATTTCCTTGTGCCTCTTTATTATCCCTCCCCCTTGTGCTCCAGGGAGCCACCAATTTGCTGTAATCATACATTATCTTGCATTTCCTATAATTTAATATAAATGGTATCATCAATATGTATTCTCTTCTATTTGACTCACTCAGCACAATTGTCTTAAGATTCATCGATGATATAGCATGTAACAAGAGTTTATTTCATTTTATTACTGAGTGATAGTCCACTTTATAATTATTATACATCCCAATCTGTTTTTCCATTTACCTGTTGATGTACACTTGGGTTGTTTCCAGTTTGGGGTTATTAGCAAACAAACCTGCTAAGAAGGTTCATGTAAAAATCTTTGTATGGGCTATATTTCCTTTTCTTCTGAATAAATACCTTGAAGTCACATGGAAGTTTCTTATGGTAGGTGTCTGTGTACTTTTGAAGAAACTGACAAACTGTTTTCCAAAATAGTTGTAATCATTCTATGCTCCATCAACTAGAATGAAATAAGAGTTACAGTTTCTCCACATTCTCTCCAACACTTGGTGTGGTTAGTCTTTTCAATTTTAGCCATTCAAATACATTTGTTGTAACTCATTTCAGTTTTAATTTTGATTAACTTAATGATCAGTGATGTTGAGTATCTTTTCAAGTGTTTATTAGTCATTGACATTTTTTTGAGAGATTTTTTGCTATAGGGTGTGTATACTTGCTGGGGAGACAGAGAAAGACACCACACATGGCCACCTGAACTTGGACCTCCAAACTCGTGAGCTGAATAGACCTCTATTCTTCTATATGATCCAGTTTCTGGTGTTCGGTTATTAAGCAACAGAGACTAGACTAAAAGCCTGTTTCCTGGTTCATATAAATGGCATCTTCTTAAATCCTCATTTGGTAGAAAGAGCAAAGCAGCTCTCTGGGGCCTTTCTTTTTTAAAATAATTATTTTATTTAAATTTATTTATTTATTTTAATTTAACCAGAGAGGAACACAGTGAGAGAGAGAGGAGGAGAGAGAGAAAGCCTCCAAGTTTGGAACTTGAACCACAGTCGGCTATGTGAAAGTCCAACACCCTTAACCACCATGCCACCTGCTGGCCCCACTGGGGCCTTTCTTATAAGGACATTACTTCCACGCCTGAGGGTGGAACCCTCATGACTTACCTTCCAAAGGACCCACCTCCTAACACCATCACATTGGTGATTGGGTTTCAAAATGTAAATTTTGAGAGGACACAAACATTCCAACCATAGCACATATACTGTAATTTGTATATTAGTCAATGAGGACTACTTGGATTTCAGGATTCATCTCTCTTATTGCTTAATACTGGTTCTCAGTCTCTAAATTGGTCCCTTTTAGTATTTCTAAGAGTCCCCAGGGATCGTCCCATTTGTGATCAGGGACAAATGTGAACTGGCCTTATAAAGCTCCCACTGCCTTGTGAATACCTCACTTCTCCTCCAAGGGTCACAACTGCTCTCCTTCGTTCTGTTACCCCAACCTTTACATTATTCAGCAAACCTTGTTGCTACTCCACTGAGCACAAAGGAATTTACCACACACCATGCATTTCTCTTTTTTGAGAAAGAGTTTTTGCTATAGGGCATGGGCATTTACCAGAGAGGCAGACAGAAAGTGAGAAATATCCTTTCCAGGATGGGGAGTGGCCACGCCACAACCCCTTCTCCTCCAATTTCGCCTCGGGATTTTGGGCACACGTGCACCCATGCCCAACGTGAACTATTAAGTCATCAGGTCCAGGACTTGAACCATGGGTAACTATGTGGGAGTCCAGTGACGTAACCATTACGCCATCTGCTGGTCCCCACCATGCATTTCTTAAAAGTTCACAGCAACGAAGATTAATGATATGTGGGAAACTAGAGGTTATCTTTCTTCCCTTTGTGACATTCAATCTGAGGAGTTGCAAATAGTGCAGTATATGTATGTGTGCTTTCTTTTTTTTTCCTGTTTACTAGCGGGTATATGTGCTGGTTGAGAAAGACAGAGAAAAGGAAAGAGAAAGCACCCAGAATGGGGTTGGCTACTTCACAATCCCTTCTTTTCAATTTCTCCTCTTTGGATTTTACGCACACATTCACATGCACCTGATGTTTTGTTTTGTGTTTTTTTCTTTTTTCCCTCCCAAGCTGCTGGCTCCAGGACTCAAACTGCACAGTTGGTCATGTAGGATCTAGCTGCCTTTACTACCACACCACTCTGGCCCATGTGTGTGCTTTGGTATTTTATAGATTCTGATGAACACCCTTTCGGTGTTTCCTTATGGTCCTTACATGCCTAGGACCCATTCCCGAATCCATGGCACTTGGCTGGGCTCAGATATAGGTGACAGTCACAAAGTCACCTTCAGAATCTGTTATCTCCTCTGCTGACTGAGGTGTGTTTCTGGGAGCTCACTGTGCCTGCTCCTTTCTACCCATAAGATGAGTTATCTCCCAGGAGACTTCAGCCCCCTTCAACTGGACTGCTTTCAGAGTATTTCACAACTTAACCAAAACACCTAGTAGCCCAAGTAAGAGATAGAGCTCACGCTGTTTCCCATAGGTTCTTCAGGTTCCACGAAATCAGGGCTGGCTTTACAAATTCCCTAGATGTGCTTGGACAAACCTAAACCTGCCAGAGCTTCAGCCCAGATTCAAGCTGAAACTCTGCTATCCTGATGCACACGAGGATCTCCAAATAAACTCAGCAAGGACAAGTCTTCAAAAATCACAAAAGGCCACGTCACACACTGGGCAATAAAGGAAGCCAACAGCAACAGAGGCAGGGAGGTGGCAGCAAAAGTAACTTAAAGGCCACCAAATGGAATACAGAAGCCAATCCTGCACAGGAAGCACTAACAAGAGCAGAAAGGAATTTGGGCATTATACAACTGCCAAAATTTTTCTGTGACATTCCTCATGATGGGAACACAGGTTACTTGTTAATATGTAAGTAAATAGACTAGAAACATGATACATCATTAAAATAGTGGTTAGGTTTAGATGATGGAATCGTGGTGCTTTTCCTAAATAAAGTTTAACTTGTTTACTTTGTTACTTTTTTTTTTTTTTTTTTACAAATAAAGGACAAGGAAAAAAGTGAAGATCGCTATTACATAGCTGTGACACTAACTGTTCTCAGATCATCAGTACAGCAATAACCTTTTGTCCACACCATAAGTTAATAAATAATTCTCTCTAATCTCTTGTTCAGTTTGGAAATTTTGTGTCTTAAAAGCCATGCCATAAAAATAGCAGAATCTCTGTTCACAATTCAAAAGTGCAGGAGAACGGTTATATTTGTTGATAATCTGTAAAGCATTTGGAATCCAACTCCATGCCCCATTCTTACAGGCTACTGAGGAGTTAATGCAGTTAAGGCTCCGCCTACCTGAGGCTGTCTTATGTATATTTAAGATCATTTGCTCACGCTGGTTTTTGCTGAAATGCCAAGACATTTCCAGGACTCTGCTGTTTTGGTCCATACTCAGCACACCAGAATCATCAGCAAAGCTGAGAGGACTTGTATTGAGGTGTGGCCTGCTGAGTAGCCCAGAAAGAAGCTTACTCTTCACCTTGCCACCTCTTGTTTCTAAGGCAAGGAAACTAAGGGTCTGGTCACATGTCTGGAATTAATATTTCTTAATATGTGATCAACAGGGAACCAGCAGTTAGCGTAATGGCTACGTCGCTGGATTCTCATGTAGTCGACCGCGGTTCGCGTTCTGGACCTGGTGGCTTAAAACTCACGTCGGGCGCGTGTGTGTGCGTGCCCAAGATCCCGAGAGGAGAATGGAGGAGAAGGGATTGTGGCGTGACCATCCCCTTGGGGGGGGGGTGATTTCTCGCTTTCTGTCTCTATGTCTCTCTCTGTCTGTCTGTCGAGCACACGCGCCCTATAGCGAAAACCTCTCAAAAAAAAAAAATATGTGATCAACAGAAGTCCTTAGAATACATTTACGAAAACTAAGACACACAAAATAAACCTTAATAACATAGAGCTGTACATAAGAAATGGTGTTCTGAAATTCTAGAATAATTTATGCAGATGAAATAGAAGGTGTAGAATGATTGAAGTCTTTTAAAGTGTTATCTATTAAAGATTATTAATTATGCCTTCTATGAAAGGCTTGAATTAACATGTAATCTGAGAACATAAAGGCCTAAAATCTTTGTACCTCAGCTATGAAAAAATGAATACATTATTTTATTCTAGTATATTGGGCCCTCAAGTTTCCTCTGATATAAGGAAATGTATGACCTTTAGTGATAGGAACAATGTCCTAATGCTTTTATATTGTTCTCTTTTATTTCAAAGCTTTGTAGAAATTTCACTCACTGAGCACACAGATGCAACAGGCATTCATTGGGGTGGAGGACTAGAGTCACTCGCACACAGCCTCTTGCACAATGCCATTCTGATTAGAATTCCACTTGTGCCATGAACATTCAGGATATTGACTATAGCAACTGTCAGATACATACCTGCTACCTTAACTGAGAGGGCAAGGTTGTGGAGGGAAAGTCCAACAGCCCAACTAGTCCTATCAGAACCCAGAGCTTCTACTGCAGTGAGAGTGGGGGTAAGGGTCCCTCTCTTCTAAAAATAGCCAGGATGGAAAGACTAAGAGGCTTCTTTCCTATCAACATTGTAGAATATGCAGGACAGAAAGATAGTCAAAATGAAAGCAGACACTGGTAAAATGATGTTTATTTGGACAAAATTGGTATCTTAGAGAAAATAAACAACCTGATTTCTAAAAATTAAATAAGAGGGAAAG
>NW_006159559.1:3244331-3259453 GCF_000334495.1 Tupaia belangeri chinensis | reverse complement strand
AAAACATAGCATTCCACATATTAGTAAGTGAAACTGATGAGGTTTTTAAGAAACCCAAGTTCCTTGGGCCAGTAGATGGCATGGGAGTTAAGGTGGCTGAATCCCACATGGCTGTTTGAGCGATTTGAGTCCCAGACTGGTGTCCTGAAAAAACACACTGGGTATGTGTGTATGTGTGCCCAACATCCTACAGGAGAATACAGGAGAAGGGATTGTGGTGTGGCTGCCCCCGGCCCCGGGCGGGGGGTGGTTTCTCACCTTCTCTCTTTCTGGTAAGTACATGTGCACTATAGCAAAAACTAAAAAACAAAACAAAATTTAAAAAAGTAAGTTTCTCTGGAATAGTAATGTAATAAAATTATGATGTTTGATAGCTGGTGATTTAGAATTCTACATTATAGTCATTTGACAAAGACATATAGTTTACTATGTAATCACATTAAATAAACGCATATCAATATATAATGATAATAGTAATCCTTTCTAACTTCCTGGAGGAAATATATATCATAGAATGAAACAAAAATGACAATATTTACATTTGTAAATCACTTTACAATTTTCAAAATGCTTTCACTTAAATGGTCTATTTGATACTCATACCAGTTTATGACATGGGCAAAACTATTTTTTTCCCATCATTTTGCAGGTAGGATATTAAAGCCTAGACCAGCGTAGTGATTTATTCTGAGTTATATGGCTAGAAAATATCAAAATGAAGAATAGAGCTCTGGGCCGGCATGTGGTATAGTGGTTGAGGCACTGGACACTTCCACGTGGTGGACCACAGTTAATAGTGATTTCTCACTTTCCTTCTTTCTGTGTGTCTGTCTTTCCCTGGTCAAATGAAAATAAGTGAATGGGGCCAGCAGATGGCATGGTGGTTAAAGACACTGGATTCCCATATGGCTGACCATGGTTTGAGTCCTGGACCTGACGGCCTGCTTTCTCACTTTCTCTCTCACTGTATCCCTCTTTGGTCAAATTAAAGTAAGTAAATAAATAAATAAATAAAGTTAAATAAAATAATTCTTTTTTTAAAAAGAAAATGAATGAATAAAATCGAACAAATAATTATTTTTTTTTTTAAAAAGGAAAGGGACCAGCAGTTAGCGTAATGACTATGTCACTGGACTCCCATGTAGTCAACCACAGTTCTAGTCCCGGACCCGGCGGCTTAAACTCACGCCCGGTACGTGTGCATGCGTGCCCAAGATCCCGAGAGGTGAATGAAGCAGAAGGGATGGCAATGTGGCCATCCCCCCTGGGGGGTAATTTCTCACTTTCTGTCTCTCTGTCTGTCTCTGTCTTTCTGGCGAGCACACGCACCCTACAGCAATAACCTCTCCAAAAACTAAAAGGAAAGAGTAGAATTCTGAGTGGCATAGGGGTTAAGGTGGCTGAATTCCACATGGCTGATTGAGCAGTTTGAGTCCCAGACTGATGTCTTGAAAAACACACTGGGTGTGTTTGTATGTGTGCCCAATATCCTACAAGAGAATACAGAAGAAGGGATTGTGGTGTGGCCACTGGACTTTTGCTTCTCAGTCCATTTCTATTAGATAGAATAATCATTCATAGCTTTGTGGTTTTTGTCACTGAAAATAGCCATTAGTTTCCAGAGATGGGTAAAATCCATTCATAGATAGGTATAATTCATTGCACTTATCCATATTGGATTGATGCATTTTATGGTAACCCTTTTTATATTCTATTAAAAATATGTTTGAATCAACATAATAAACAACACAGGTCACAACCATCCTTCAGAATTTCTGAGAGTCTTATTTCACAACCACAATTCAGTTGGCAGTTGTATCTTCTGAAGAGCACCACTTCCACCTACCCCACCCTTTGACCTAGTTTCTACCAAAAGTTGGCACCACAACTACCATGTTGCACATATTGCAGAAGGTGTAAGCTTGCTTTAAACCTCTCCCAGCGATTTCCAACCAGGCTATTTCATTCACTCCAGAAAAGGCAGAGTAGGGAGACACATATGCAAGAATACTGTCACCTCCTCCTCTTCCCCACCTATTTCCTAGATCCATCCTTTTTCACTCAGGCCCGGAATAAATATTGGGTGGGCAGAACAGTCATGATGTATTTTTTTTTTCTATGTCTTTCTATCTAAAAATGCATCATGACTTTTTTGACCACCCAATATATGAATGGTTTAGGCTAGAGACTATCTTGGTTCAGACAGCTCTCAAAAGGCCATACAAACATTGTCACCCCGAAAGATCCCCAGAAACCATGGAAGTTTGAGATGTGCTATGATTCCATGGAGAACATACTGTCCCACTTAGAACTTTCTGGTTACTCTGGGTCCCTCAGAAAAGTCCCACCCCTAATATTTCTGAGCTTGAAGGCAAGAGTACAAATAGAGGCCCACATGCCATTTGTCTAAATATTCAGATGACAGGTTAATGAGCTATTAAATAAAATATGTTCTTTCTTCCAATTAAAACATAATACCTCTGTAATAATAAAATTGAAATACATGTTTAAGGCTATGGTTTCATGATATTGATAGCTGGCAAAACATAAAAGACATTTAAATGTAAGTATTATTCTACATTCTAGGGATTTTTGCTGATGAACCGATGATGTTTGGATGAATAACAAATTGAAAGTATGTTACTTATATTACTTATAAATGGACTTACTCCATCAACTTTTTTTTCCTTACTTTCACTAGAAAAAGGTCCCTTATTGGGATCAGCAGATGGTATAGTGGTTATGTCACTGGGCTCGCACGTAGTTGACTGTGGTTTGAATCTTGGACCCACCAGCTTAAAACTCATGCTGAGTGTGTGTGTGTGTGTGTGTGTGTGTGTGTGTGCCAAAACTCTGAGAGGAGAATGGAGAAGGGATTGTGGCATGGCCATCCCTCCTGGGGAATGATTTCTCACTTTCTGTCTCTCTATATCTCTCTGTCTCTCTGGTGAGCACATGTGCCCTATAGCAAAAATCTCTCTTAACAGAAAAAAAAGGTCCCTTATGATGTTGCACATAATTTGTGATCCACTGACAATGATGAGATTAAAAAAACTAAAAATTAATTATAAGTCTAATCAAAGAGTACAAAATTTGAATATATTTTCAGTGAAAATTAAAATATAAAATTAAAATTATTTTACATATATTTTTCCAAAGAATGAGTTTTCTTCTAAAATATTAAAAATGATCTATCAAAATTAAGTTAAGGGATCAGCAGATGGTGTAATGGTTATGTTGCTGGACTCACACATAGTTCAAATCCCAAACCTGGTAGTTTAAAACTCATGCTGGGCAAATGTGTGTGTGTGTATGTGTGTGTGTGTGTGTGCCCCAAATCCCAAGACAATGGAGAAGGTTGTGGCATGGCCATCCCTTCTGGGGGAGGGGGGGATTTCTTGCTTTCTCTTTCTTTGTCTCTCCAGTGAGTGCACATGCTCTATAGCAAAAATCTCTCTCTAAAGGAAAAAAAATTAAGTTAAAATACAAACTAATTAACACATTAAAAAAATATTTAATCAAAGGGGCCAGCGATGTGGTGGTTAAGGTGCTAGATTCCCACATGGCTGACTTTGGTTCAAGTCATGGAACTGGCAGCCTGAAAATCACACCAGAAACATGTGCTTGCATGCCCCAAATCCCAAGAGGCAAATGGAGAAGGGAATGTGGTGTGGCTAGTCCCCCTGAGTAGTGATTTCCCACTTTCCCTCTTTCTTTCCCTCTGTCTCTCTCTGGTGAATGCACATGCCTTGTTGCAAAAACCTAAGGAAAAAAAAAATCTAAATAATGTTAAATTTTAAGGTTCATTGTTTGAAAATTTAAATTTCATTAATTTCATAAAATTGAAAATATTCACAATTCTGGCTTTAAATGTCCATCTAGTTGTCAATATAAGAATCTGTATCACATTTTACATATTTGTGTCTATGTCAGCATTGTTCAGTAAAAATATATAGTGCCAGCCATATACATAAGCTGTTTTTACATTAAAAGTTTTTATACATTAGAAAAATTTTAAAGTACATTTTAAAAATGGTTAAAATTAATTTTACTAATGTATCTTATTTAATCCAGTATGAGGGGACCTCAGGAATTTGATGGGAAAATATAATTAAAATACAAGTGTATTTTGTTAAAAATTTTTTTGAACTCCATGCATAGTTTTCACAATGCACATTTTCCATGGACTTTGTTTTTCTGCCAGAGGGTGTGTGTGCATGCACGTGCCAAAGAGAAAGAGAGCAAGCATTCCCCAATAGGACATGATCACTCTGTAATCATGATTACACTGTAATCTTTTTCCTCCAATGTTCCATCTTGTCAGGATCCTGGGTTATGTGCATATATGTTTGGTGTTTTTTTCAAGCCACCAGGGCTAGGACTGGTTGGCCCTGTGGAATCTGGCTTCCTCTGCACTGTACTTAACCACCATGCTATGCAGTCAGCCCTCCATGAACTTCTCCAAGACTCCTTGTATGTTAAAATATTTCAATATATAATCAACATAAAAATAGTGTTTTACATTTTTTATACTAAGCTTTCAAAATTAAAAAATATATGAATGTATATTGTACATTTATAGTACCTCTCAATTGAGTTAGCTTCATTTCAGGTGCCCAATAGCCAAATGTGGCTAAGACTACCATATTGAAGAGAAACAAGCTTGTGAAATGTGTTTTTTCTTTGTTTTCTTTTGGTCAGAGGGCATGTGTGCTCACCAGAGAGAGACAAAGAGACAGAAGGAAAGGGAGAAAGCACCCCCAATGGGATGTGATCATGGCACAATCCCTTCTCCTCCATTTCTCTATCCTGTGAGGATTTTGAGGACATAACAGGCATGTGCCCCGTGTGTTTTTCAAGCCACTGGGGCTGAGGGTCAAACCATAGTTAGCCATGTGGAATTCAGCTCCCTTAACCACCAGGCCATGGAGCTGGGCAAAGCGAACTGTTTAATATGGTAAGTAATTTCTTTGTTGCCATGTGCAACTGTTGCAAATAACTCAAAAGTTGGTGAGGGCCATCAGGCCCAAGAATTGACAAAGAAAAGAAAATGGATGCTCCACACCATTGGCAATGATAGTAAAAAGTCAAACTTGAGATGTTAATTAAGTTATTTTCTCTTACCTGAGCACTTCTACCACTCTAATCCACTGAAGCAGTGTCCATCTTCAGTGCTGGCAGTGGCAAACCCCACAAACTTTCATGAAATGCAGATACCTTTTGTTTCAAAGACATAGGACAAGAGATTTGGAGAAGCATTTCCTTGGGACCTGGATGGGCTTAGGCATGGGAGGATGTTTAGGTTTTACAGGCCCCATTGTGTAGCACTGAACATCATCAGATGAGTAAAAGAGATGTCAGTGTATTAATTAATTTCTATATTGTCATGTTTGTGAAACAGGGCCCAGAAAAGGGGCTGAACTGGCTCAGGTATGAGGGTGGTACTGTATCAGGGAAGCCCCAGAACTAGCCAGGTTTTCCAGGAACCCATCAGACCAGAAAGGGATCAAGACAGGCCAGGCCTCTCAGGACTGTGCTAGGCAAGGGTTGGGCTGTACCATGAATCTTTGCATGACAATAGCAGCATTACAAGAATGAGGTGACTGGCAAGGTCTGGTCTAAGCCTGAGTACATGGCTATGGTTGGCAGACTTTGATAACTTGGACTCCATAAGCTCCATTAAGTACTATTAATCGAATTTCTCCAAAGTAGTCAAATATCTAGATATAAGATGCAAATTAATCCAGTGACGATTACTCTATTTATATAACTATATTATATCTACTTAGTCATCCAATTATTCACTCAACATTTGCCATCTATATTGAATATTTACTTATTATAGACACTATTTTTTGTTTACTGTGGTGGGTTTTTTTTTGTTGTTTTTTTATTTTGTTTTCTTGCCAGAGGGTGCATGTGCTCCGATCCCTTCTCCTCCAATTTTCCCTTCTCTCAGGATTTTGGGCATACACACACACACACACACACACGTCCCCAGTATGTTTTTTTCTTGGAGAGATTTTTGCTATAGGGTGCATGCACTCGCCAGACAGACAGAGAGAGACATAGAGACAGAAAGCAAGAAATCACCCCCCAGTGGGGATGGTCACACTGCAATCCCTTCTCCTCCATTCTCCTCTCGGGATCTTAGGCACGCACGCACATGCGCCTGGCGTGAGTTTTAAGCCACCAGATCCGGGTCTCAAACTGCGGTTGACTACATGGGAGTCCAGCGACAGCCATGACACTAACTGCTGGTTTCCATACCCAGTATGTTTTTCAAGCCCCAGGTCCAGGAATCCAACTTGGCAATTAGCCATGTGGGATCCAGTCACCACAACCACCATACCACTGGCTGCCCTAGACATTGTTTTTAATATCACAGACACATTAAAATAAATGAATGAATAAATAAAATGAAATAAATAATTTTTAAAAAGACTTATTTATTAATTTTTTTTTTAATCACAGATACATAGATGAGTAGGATACATTCTCTGCCTTTAAATAACTTACTTCTGTATAGGAATCAAGCCTCCTCTAAGGACATATTTATTTTCTTTACTAATTATTTCCTCCAAAATGTGAACACCGGCTGTGTTGTTCCCCTCAATGCTCATGCAGATCAAGCCTCTTTTGATGGTTATTATCCCTGTCAGCTTTATCGGCAAGGCTAAAAATTGTTGTGTAGCCCTCCTTGGGCCCTCCTTTTAAGGCAACATGATGGAGGAAATCTAACTCCCATTCGCTATGAAATATCTGAATGGAAAACATAATATAGGAAGAAGAGGGAGAGGTATTTCTTTTAAGGGGATAGATAAAAATTCTAGAGGAAAGTTACATTCTCCTTTTCCAGAACATCCCTCCATAATTCAATGAGAGAAAAAATGTTAATCCGTATCTAATCAAAGATTAGAGAATATATCTCACACTGTTCTTATAAAGAACAACAAAAACAATGATTACTTCTAAGTTGTGGTGGCTAAGTATGCACAATCCTTTCACATTATCTTGATATTGGAGGAAGTATTCTCAACATGAGAATGCTCTGTAGAATTCCTAGATAATTATATTTTTCCCCACAGAAAGAAATAGTTACCAATGGCTATTTCCTTTTGTATATACATATAAATTTCAGAACATAGTATATAATTCAATTATTAATGAAGAGATATCACAATATCTATAAAATATTTTAAATGCCAGTGAAGAACTTACTCTCTTTTTAGTCAATTTATTGGTAGTGAACTGTTTCAACGATAAAAGTGCCATGCTTTAAACAAACCGTAATATTCATTACCTCATTTAACCCACACAATAACTCTATGAAGCAGATAGGAAATACATTATCTTCATTTATCAGATAAGGAGGTTAGGCCATAAAGAGACTAATGACTAGGACATGCCCACATACATTAGGGCCAGAGATAAAAATATAACTGAAGTCTCTGATTCCTGGTCAAGGATGCTTTCTAACATAACATGATACTTTTCTACCTGCTCTTCATAAAATCTATGATCTATTCACGAACAGTGCTAAAGGAAAATCCTGATAAGCCGATCAGCGACCTACTATCAAGTATAATAAAATGTGCTCAGAGTAAGTTGCTTTCTTTCTTTTATTATCCTTATTTATTCTAGATTCAAAAATCATTAAATGCACTGGACTCCCACATGGTTGACCACAGTTCAAGCCCCAGACCCAGCAGCTTGAAAATTATGCCTGGAGCGTGTGTCTGCATGCCCAAAATCCCAAGAGGAGAATGAAGGAGAGAAAGGACTGCAGTGTGGCTGTTACCCTGGGGAGATGATTTCTCACTTTCCCTCACTCTGTCTCTCTCTGTATCTCTCCAGGGAGCTCACATGCCTCATGACAAAACCTGAAAAAAAATCAGTAAATAAATGCAAACTCGCAAAAGTTTACTAACAGATTAATTATTTCAAAATTTTGTGCCTAATGTTAATTGACATGCCATCCCTTATTACGCCAACTGCTCGTCCCTGCCATCCCTTATTTGGAAATCTTTTGATTTATTCTGGACTGAAAAAATACTAACAATATAAAAATGTTGTTTCATTTGTCTTCGGCATTAAACATTTCTGAGTCTTCGACAATAAAAATTTCTGAGTTTCCTGATTATTTAAATTAGATCTACCAGATAGACCTCATTACTTACAGACTTCTCAGTAAAATGATCTTCTTAACAGGGCTTAAGGGTATGATATTAGTTAAAAATCACTTAAGTCTGTGGATGTTCTAGCCAAGAGAACACTTTCAAGTCTACAAAAAAATAAACAAAAAAACAAAAAAAAGAAACAAAACAAAACAAAAAACAAGATGAAAAACAATAACAAAAACATCTCAAAAGAATATTAACTGGTCACAGACATGAAATTGATACTTGACAATTAATTTTTAAAAAATAAAAGTTGTGGAAATCAGCAATATGGTAGAGAAATTACTCTTGATGAATTTTCAAAAAATAATGGAATGTTGAGAAATAGGTTGGCAGTAGCTGGGGTCAGGGTGGGTAATAAGTAGAAATCATAAACACAGATTAAAAAAAAGACAACCCTGAAGAGTATATACCAAGATATTAAGAGTGAAAGACATCACAGCTAGATATTTAAACTATTTTCTTCCTCTGATTTCCTTGAATATGGCAATGTTGATGGCAATGTATGCAGACTCTAGCAAAGCTGTTCATTGGAATTTTATTTACCGAGGTTTTTAAGAAAACTCAATGCACTTTACAGAAAATCAAGGTTCCACAATGATCAAAACAGGTTGGGTGAAGTTTTTCTAAGTAGCTAGTAAAACAGGATTCAAAATGATAAAGGGTATAATCTTTCAGTTAAAAATTAAATCCATTTACTAATCTTACAGTGGAAATTGAAAATATTTTCCAACAATGTAATTAAGTAGCCCAGAAAAGTTCCAACATATCAGTGCTTACTAGTTCCTCCTATTCCCTTTTAGGGTTTTGCCATAGGACATTTATGTTTACTGAAGAGACAGAGAGGACAGTGAGGAACCAACCCAAGGAGGGATGGCCATGCCCCATTCCTTTCTCTTCCATCTCTTCCTGGGGATTTTGGGTATGCATGCATGCACACACGCCCAGCATGATTTTCAAGCTGCCAGGTCAGGGACTTGAACCATGGTTATCCATGTGGAAATCCAGTGCCTTAGCCACCGTGCCACCTGCTGGACCCCCCCAACTATTTCTCTTTTACTCCATGGCAAATTTTGATTTAGTTCTCTTGTAAAAATCATGAGATTTTCAATTGATGTATTAGCCCTTACTAAGAGGCAAGAGATTAATATATGCAACAGAGAATACACAAATTAATATGAACATAAATTTAGTATGACAAAATCTGTATCTGGATATTCCTAAGGAATCTAAATTCTAGCATGTCCTAAACTCAACTGGCTCTTCAGATCTGTTCTTCCTCCATTCTCTGCTTTAAAAAATGAATGCGGACATACTCCTTTTCAGTCTACTGTCTGGAAGAGATTGTGGAAAATTGATATTTCTTCCTTGATATAATGTGAAATTCTGGACCTGAAACCTTTTATCCTAGAAGGTTATTAATTATTGATTCATTTTCTTTTTTCCTCTCAGGACAGGGTCTTGCTACGTCATCTTCCTCCTGCCTCATCCTCCTGAACAGCTGGGACTATAGCCTCCTGCCACCATGCTGGGCTTTTAGGGTGGACCAACAATGAAACCCAGGCTTCCCAGGTGGCCTTGGCCTGCAAAATAGCAGCACCTGATCAATTCCTTTAATACATAAAATTATATTCCAATTTTCTATTTTCCTTGTATGAATTTTGCTAGTTTGCATCTGTCCAGTTACTCAATTTCACCTGTTACCAAATTTGTTTGGAATATTCATTTATTGTTCTTTTAATATCCATTTAATTATTTGAAATTTATTGATAACTATTTGATTAATGAAAATTATAGGTCTTTTTCAATGTTCCATACGTGCTAAAAGTAATGTGTATTCTGCAATAGTTAGGTATAGTACCTTATAAACCTCAAACAGATCCGGTGATGCAACTTTTCTATATTATTGTTTATTATTATCTACTGAATATTTAATTTACCAGTTGTAAGATAAAGGTATTAAATTCCTCAATAAATTTGTCAAATTTTTTCCTTAGTCTATCAAATATTGCTTCATCTATTTTGAAGCTCTGCTATTTTGTGCTTATCTTTTACTGACTCTTTAATATCTACTAGATTTAGTAGGTCTTTAAGTCAGTCAGTTTCTTTTCAGTAAATCAGGAAACAAAAAAGCTTTTGAAAGGAGAGAGAGAAAGCACCTCCCAGTGGGACATGATCCTACCACCTCCCTTCTTTTCCATGTCTCCATCTTGTTAGGATTTGAGGTATGCTGGGATCTGTACCTAATGTGTTCGTGTTCTCTCAAGCTGTTGAGGTGGGACTCCAACTATTTGACTAGCCATCTGGGATCTGGTTTCCTTAACCAACAGGCCATGGTGTTGACCCTGTTGTTACTTTTTTAAAGCTTGTGTATTATCAGGGAAATTTTAGTTTAGTAAATAAAAATAACTGTGAGCAGCTCCATGTCCTGGTGATTAAGGCAACCAGATCTAACATGGCTGATCCCGTGGTTCAAGTTCTGACCTAGAGGCTTGAGAAACACATTTGGGTGTATATGTGTGCTTGTATGTGAGTGCCCAAAATCCTGAGCAAAGGGGGAGATGGAGGTGAAAGAATTGTGGTGTGACCATTCTCCACAGCAGGGGGTGGGTGGTAGTGGTACTTTCTCCTCTCCCTATCCCTCTCTATCTCTCTCTGGCAAGCACACGTACCTTCTATTAATAGCAAAACCATGCAAGGTAAAAAGTAGATGTTTTTAAAAAGTTCTTAAGGCAAGGAGTATAATTCCAAATTACTCATGCACCTGTGATATGTCATGGGCTCATTTAAAAATAAAATCTTTGTCAGAGCATAGAGTCAAGTAGAAGAAAAGAACTGAAACTAACAGACAGCAAGTAGTATGAACAACAATTTCTTCCATTTTCTATAAGTAGTATATATTCAGCAAAATTACTTCTAGGAGAGTGAGTCTTTCTACAAACTTTTTTCCCCTCTAGTTTTCCCTATAGGTGCATGCTCTAGCAGGAGAGGCAGAGACACAAAGAGAAAGAGAAGGAAAGTGAGAAAGCACCCTCCCACAGTGGATGGACACACCACAATCGCTTCTCCTCCACTCTCCTTTCAGGATTTTGGGTATCCATACATACTTGTCCAGTGTTGATTTTTTTTTTTTTTGAGATGTTTTTGCCATAGGGCGTGTGTGCTCGCCAGACAGACAGACAGAGACAGAGAGACAGAAAGCGAGAAATCATCCCCCAGGGGGGATGGCCATGCTGCAATCCCTTCTCCATTCTCCTCTTGGGATCTTGGGCATACATGCACACGCGCCCGGCGTGAGTTTTAAGCCACCGGGTCCAGGACATGAACTGCAGTCAACTACTTGGGAATCCAGCAACATAGCCATTACGCTAACTGCTGGTCTCTTGCCCAGTGTTTTTCAAGGCACTGGGTCTGGGATTTGAACCATGCAGTCACCCATGGGGATCCAGATGCCTTACCTCCATGCACCTGATGGCCCTCTACAAACTCTTTTTAAATAAGACTATTTGCTTTTACTCCTAACCCAAGAGGTTTCCAGATTTATTTATTTATTTTTTACCATAGGGTGCATGTGCCCACCAAAGAGAGCTTGAGTGAGACAGACAATAAAAGGGAAAAATCACCACCCAGGGAGATGACCATACCACAATCCCTTCTCCATTCTCCTCTTGGGATTTTGAGAATGTACACACACGACTTGAAGTGTTTTTCAAGCCAAAGGATTTGGGACTCAAATCACAGAGTCAGCTATGTGGGATCTAGCTCTTTAACTACCATACCGCTTGCTGGTCCCAGGTTTGCTTTTCTTTAAAAGTACAGGTTACATGGGATGAGCAGATGGCCTAATGGCTACATCGCTGGATTCCCAGGTAGTCGACCACAGTTCGAGTCCTGGACCCAGTTGTTTAAACTCATGCCGGGCACATGTGCTTGTGTGCCCAAGATCCTGAGAGGAGAATGAAAGAGAAGGGATTGAGGTGTGGTCACCGCCCCCCCCCCCCGGGGGGGGGGATTTCCCGCTTTCTGTCTCTCATCTCTTTTTGTCTTTCTGGTGAGTGTAAGCACCCTATAGCAAAACCTCCCCCTACTAAAGAAAAAGTACAGGTTGCTAATAATATTGCCCTCATGGAAAAGAGGAAAGACTAGTGGGAAAAATGAATAACCTTGCATAGATTATAAGACATTTACTATTATTTGCTATTTTATATAAAATCTTTTTTTTTCTTTTTCTTTTTTTTTTGGAGAATTTTTTTTTTCGCTATAGGGTGCATGTGCTCACCAGACAGAGAGAGACATAGAGACAGAAAGCGAGAAATCACCCCCCCAGGGGGGATGGTCACGCGGCAATCCCTTCTCCTCCATTCTCCTCTCGGGATCTTGGGCACACACGCACACATGCCTGGTGTGAGTTTTAAGCCACTGGGTCTGGGACGCGAACCGCAGTCGACTATGTGGGAGTCCAGCGACATAGCCATTATGCTAACTGCTGGTTCCAAAATCGTTTTTTTAATTATAGTAATGTTCTCTTCTTTAGCTTTGGTAATAACCATGACTATCCTATTAATATTCAATCCACACCAAAGAAACTCTCTTCTCAAAATTTTGCAAATAGTACAAAAGTCTATATGTGCTTTTGTTCTGTATGATGCCATCAAGATCTTGGATGTATTACTGTCATTTTAGATGGGTAGACATGAAGGTCTACTTCCCATGGCACAACTGGATTAAGTAGAATTTGCTCTGGGCAATCATTGGTATTTGTAAACCACTTGTGAATTAATTATTGGACTGTAGTCTTCATGCCAAGTGATAATTCCAAATTACTCACACACCTGTGTGTAATAAAACTCCAGACTGGGTAAGTTATATAGCTCTGGTTGTTGGTGTATGTTTGAACAGCTCATAAGTATAAATAAATGTACTAGTCTTCTAAGTGGAGCATGAACAAGGTGATATAGGTGCAAATATCACATTTACCGCTCAGCAGTGATTTTCTTATATGTGACTGATGCCCCCTAGTGAACAAAGGACTTACCTTGGCCTCCTGTGTAGAAGATAGGCTGGGGAAATATATATCCAAAGCTGTTTTAACAATGTCACATTGTATTAAATAAGTAAAGGTACTGAGGTTTTGTGTGAGTCTGGCTAAGTGTAGGAATCTGTTCTTCCTATAAATAAAAAAAAGCAAACACAAAACTAGGGCTCTACACTAAAGATTTAGTAATATTTATTCTTTTTTTTTTTGGTGAGGCTTTCGCTATAGGGGGCGTGCGATCGCCAGAAAGACAGAGAGAGACAGAGAAATAGAAAGCGAGAAATCACCCCCCCGGGGGGATGGCCACGCCACAGTCCCTTCTCCATTCTCCTCTCTGGATCTTGGGCACGCATGCACAAGTGCCTGGAGTGAGTTTAAGCCACCGGGTCCAGGACTTGAACTGGGGTCGACTACATGGGAGTCCAGCAACATAGCCTTACGCTAACTGTTGGTCCCTAGTAATCATTTTTTGTAAGTGAAGTTCAAATGAACTTTGCTAGATCTTTATTCACTTCCCAAATGGAGAGACTGAACTCGATTTTTTTTTTTACAGCTACTAAAATCTGTCTGATTACATAACTTGTGGTTGAGAACTGAGAAATAAATGATCATTTCAATCTAAAAAATTTTAGTTTTGCAAATTTGTGAGAGTAATAAATTAAATAAATAATAAAACCAAAATATTGTTTGGTTAATTTTAAGAAAAGAACATTTAAAGAAAATAGTAGCTGCTTGAGTTACACAATAAACCAGTTACTTTTAATTACCTTCCCTTCCAAAAGATCCTGCCACTTACCATAATCTTCTTTATGCTTGGAAAGAAGTATAAGTTAGAATTTTGTCATCATAAATATTTATTAATTGCTATTTATAGCATTGGGTTGGGTACCCATCAAGAACCAAAAATAATTATTATGTTCTGGGATACTTTCAATATAAAACATAGGCAAAGAACATATAACCAGGTCAATTGGAAAACAAACCAATCAATCAAATAAATACGGTAAAAGATAGTATACACATTACATTGGCAGTGTCAAAGGGCAGAGACAATTACACAATAGACTCTGTGTCCTTTAAAATGTAACATGGTAAATCAACAAGTAGAGAATATGTTAAACAAGAAGTAGGTGACACATTTAACAAGTAGATGAAAAGGTTATTGGACAACACTTAAAGATCTTGTTTTGTGTCAAACTATCAAATTATAAATTGTATATAGTGTATTTTGTCAGTTTGCAGGTATAGGCTCTTCTAAAGTCTCCCACCTTCTTTTCGAAATAACTTTAATGAAAAAAAAAAAAAAAAACCTTTGTATTTCTCCCTCGTCTAGGTTACCCTTATAAACTCAACTCCTTCAGACGCCCAAGAGGCCGTCCCAACTACTGTTAGATCCTTCCCTGTTCTCTCTTGTCTGCACTACTTGTGACCTAGTTTATCAGAGCATTGTGTACTGCCATGATCATCCCAGGTATACTGAGTCTGAAGGACACACGCGAACATTCGTTCCACTATACAGGACTTTGTTAATGGAGTCCCCAGTGTCTACGCCCCATCGCCAGAGCATGCCAGACAAATCCCCTTCACTTAAGAGAGAACCAACGGTGATCAGCACGTGCTGGCGGGGTGAAAGACACAGGAACACCAACGAAATCGAGGTGAGTAATAGGTAGGGACCCAAGCACCTCGCCTACCTCATCTTTGCCCACAAAACACTTCATTCTTCCCTGTCCTGCTTCCCAGGACAAAATCAGGACGGACGCGAGGTCACCAGTGGGAGGCGGTGTACTCTTCAGAGGCTTGAAGCCGGGGAGGAAGGCGGAGAAAGAGAATGGGGAAACTCGTGGGTGAAGGTGGCAAGCAGGAGCCCAGGTGTCTGCCTGGCTGCAGGGGAGGGGGTGGGGGGG
>NW_006159559.1:3223527-3244012 GCF_000334495.1 Tupaia belangeri chinensis | reverse complement strand
GGGTAGAGTCCTCCGCTGCCGCTCATCCTCTCGGCGCGTCGCTTACTGAGGTCAATCCTTCTGCGGGGTCTTTGCTCTCTCCTGCAGCTGCTGCCAGCTCCCGGTTGTCGCCGCGATGGGGATCCTGGACTCGGAGCCTGGCAGTGTTCTCAACGTTGTGTCCACGGCGCTCAACGACACCGTGGAGTTCTACCGCTGGACCTGGTCCATCGCAGGTAAAGGCACTGGCTTCCACATCCTCCCGGGTTCTGCGGGCCGCTGCCTTGCTCGACCCGCTCGGAGCAGAGCCACCCACGTCTCCGAGCGCCCGGGCCCTTGCCCTGTACCCGCCTGCACCCTGTGGCTGTTACGCTGCGGATCAGCGGAGGTGCCAGGGCGCGAGCACCGCGGTCGCTCACTGGTTAATCTGATCCGAACGTTAAGGCCTCCCCCACCCCCGGCGCTGGGTTTCCTCTGAGCTTCCATCAGCTCTCATCGGCTCCTCGGATGTGGGAGCTGACATATCCGATGGAGCCTGGTAGCCCGGAGCTCATTACAGGAACCGCCCCACCCTATGCTCCCACATCTCCCGAACTCGTCTCACAGTTCTACTTTATGCACAGGATTGGTTTTAGGGTTTAGTAATTTTACGTCCAGAGAGAGGGTTGGGAGAGGGGAGGGCTGACATGGTAGCTGTCTTTGCTTCTTCAGCTTCTCGGTTGCTTACGACAGGATTCTACTAGTGTTCTCTTATATAGCCCATTTCCGTATAGTATAATTTGGGCTGAAAAGTAAAAGATTGTTTGGCTCTTTGAACCTTGAAGAATGTTAGATTCCGAGACTTCATTAGCAGCATATGTGTTTGAAGTGATTGTAATGTCTTTGCGCACTGCAGTGCTGTCAGGGGGAGGGAGAGGCCAAAGCATGGGACCAAGTAAGTCTTTGGAAGGGGGTTTCTACAGCAGCACCTAGAGGTTGTCCCAGAAGCAGCATATATACCGTTTAAATGAGCGAACTTTTCCTATACCTAATGCAGCTTATTAGGCAGAGCAGTCAATGGTCCGTTCATGTAGCTTTCCTGAAGAAAGCAACTGTGATACTGTATTTTTTTACATTTTACCATTATTTCTTCATCTTCTTTCTTTTTAACTTCAAAGCATTTACAAGGTTTTGCAATTAAAGAATTCAGTTTAAAGGATTTCAGAAAGGGTCTGATGATTTAAATATTTCCAGTCCTTTTGCAGCATCACACTGCATCTCAGCAGGGGAAGAAATGGAAGTTCCATGCTACTCTCTGCCTTCTCTCTCTGGAAATGAAAATACATGCCTGTAGTTTTTACGTTGGTTGTGAGAGTAAATGAGACAGTGATAGGGCGTGAATAGAGTGTAGGGTCAAGTGTTTCTGGAATTATTTTTATGTGAGGTAAAATGATTCTTGGACATTGATGCTGTGACGATTTCTTAGAAGAAAATGTTCTTTTAAAAATATCTCAAATTTGACACTAGGAAGTAAGCAAAAATTAAATTTAATAAGCTGTTTATTAAATTTAATAAACTGTTGTAACTGGAAGTTGTTAAAAGGCAGTTTTTAATGGAGTGCTTCTTCTTTAAGTCTATGTACTGTTACTCTGACTTTATACTGTACCTGTCAAAACTAGGCAAGATGTTCTCTTCCCTTCATCTCTGTGATTTGGGTTCTTTAAACATCACATCAGGGTGATTACACAATTGTGTAGAACTGAGCATCAACCTGAGCATGCTCTTTGGCAAGTAATTGCACTTTGCATACACTGAAATTAGACATTGTCAGGTCCTCCAATTTCCACATAGCCACAGCCACACCCAGGAGTTCTCAGTCTTGTCTGTCATTTTTTTCCTGTCCCAGAGCTTTCCCATCACTGGAGTCTCAGAAAGAAAAACTGAGTGTAATGGTAGTTCTGTGATGGTTAATCCCCCTCCTAAATACATTGGTCCTAAAAATACCACAAATGAATTAGGACATTTTTTAAAAAAAGAATTATGTATGTATTTATTTAATTAATTTTATGTGTTATTATTATTATTCATTTGACCAGAGAGAGAGAGAAAGGGAAAGTAAGAAAGCAAGCCACCAAATATGGGACTCAAACCACAGTCGGCCCTGTGGGAGTCCAGCACCTTAACCACCATGCCACCTACCTGCCCCTGAATTAGAAAATTTCATGCAGATGCTTTATGCAAAGCTCACTGGTAGGCTTTTGGAAGGCATGTATAATAATATATCGTGGACCAAGCCTGAGAAGCAGGAGTAGGCTCTGGGACACAAGTGACCTCTTACTAGCAGGTTGGAGGGGAGGTATTCACCCAGGCTCTGACTATCCAGTTACGAAACTTGAGACTGCTTCCTTGCTTTCTGTAATGAGCTACCTTGTGTAGGCAGACATATTTCTTAACTGCAGAGAGGTTTAGTGGATACGGTGGGTTCTGCCTTGCTCCTGTGCAGTGGGGACTATTTTTGAGGTTTGGGCACAGTAAACCTGAAGCCTATGGTGTCCCAGTTCCTCTCACTCTCCTTCTGTGCTCTCCACGACCCCTTCCTTTGTTCACTCATGCCGCTCTAATCCAGGAACATGTCCTCCACACATAAGTTCATAGAAATCTGTGAGGGGATATCAGAATGGAATAGTAGCTTCTTAGATGACATTGACGACAAGTTCAAGAGTCAAATGCTTGGAATAAAGGGGAAATAAAAATGGGTGGGAGAGAAGGATGATCTTGAGAAAGAGTGGGGAGTGTGGTGAAAGGATGCAGATTATTCAGGGAGAGCAAGAAATGAGTGACGCATCCTGCCATGGAGTGCTTTCATTCTCAGGACTGTAGTTAGGTGTTTCTTTTATTAGTTCATGAATACGTTCATAGAGGTTTCTACCTCAGTGTGAATAAACTGGATCCATGTGGCACTGTTATCACAGCAATAGTTACATAGATTTCTAGAGTATGCTTGATGGTTTAACCAATTTTTACGCAAGTAGAGTGTCTGGAAAATGTCATTTTGTGCTACTATACTCTAAGTAATATAATAAAAACTGGGTTTTTCTTTCTTTTTTTTTTTTTAAGAGGTTTTTGCTATAGGGTGCGTGCACTTGCCAGACAGACAGAGAGAGACAGAGAGACAGAAAGCGAGAAATCACCCCCCTGGGGGGGGATGGCCACGCCGCAATCCCTTCTCCTCCATTCTCCTCTCGGGATCTTGGGCACACACGCACATGTGCCTGGTGTGAGTTTTAAGCCACCGGGTCCAGGACACGAACCACGGTCGGCTATATGGGAATCCAGAGACATAGCCATTATGCTAACTGCTGGTCCCAAAACTGGGTTTTTCAATGCACACATCTAGTCAAATACAAAATAGGGTCCATAGTGTGTCAACACTGAAAATGTTTACTTTCACCAATTAATTAATCCTTTGTAAGCTGGAATTGATACTTTGAAAGAGCTGTACTTTTGGAAAAAAAAACATAAATAATATTTCATTTCCCTGTGTTATATTTTTAGATATTTGAATAAAGTTAATGTTGGTTTATATTAGAGGGAAGTATAGACTAATGTGGGACTTTTTAGCAGTTGGTGGCATTGGAATAGACATTCTGATATCTGTGTTTGTTTTAAATATTACCGCAGTCTCTCATTAGTACATTAAATTTATTAAGATTGGGACCCTAGACTACAAATATATATCTAAGTAAAACTGATGAATGTAAACATTCCGCAATTCGTAAATACTCAATTGATCTCCATTGTGCGTTATATTCATTTGTTATTCTTTCAATGATATTTGTTGATAGCTTTTTGTGACCCTAACGTTTAGCATAGAAACATTCTGGAAAGTTAGGAGGATGCCCACAGTAGAATCAGGTGTCTCCTGAGCTGCCATATTGCTTTCGCCCTCATGCTTTGAAACAGTCATTGTTCCTGGGTTGTGGGTACACATTGGTGTTGCTTGTGGGGTGGTGGTTTGCATTGCCCCTCTGTTCACACTACCCCACATTTTGGTAAAAAAATAAATAAATAAAATTGTTTCTATTTGTTAGTTGAAGGTAGAACATAAAAGGCAAGCCTCACTGGGTCCTTGAATTCACTTTGGAGGGGGCCGAAGGGAGAAGGAATGAGTGGTATCAGTGGAGAGAAGACCCTTGTAGGATAATGACAACATTTGGAGAGCCTAGTTTATATTATTGTACCATTCATTCTTGCCACATTCACTTGCCACGTGTAGGCACAGTTATGGGCTGTTGGGAGGGACTCATCAGTGCTTATTCTTAAACTGGTATCAGGACAGTCTTGTACAGCTAGACTTTTTGGCATAGGGAGATAAATATTTAAGAATTATACAGATAAATATATTAGCCAGTCATCTTAAAGGCCATAGAGCACAAGTCATCCTTTCAAAATTTGATTTGTTTTCTTATTTTTTTTCTGAAGTCATATGGTAATATCATCTGTGAATGATTTAACATTGTTAACATGAGTGCCATTTTTCATTTCCTTTGCTACTTATTATTTCAAATATTTCACAAAAAAGAATAGTGCCACATAGTCTGTCTTTTCTTTAGATGATTCTTTTTTCTTCTTTGTTATTAGGATATTTTGCCTGTTAACAAATCAAGACATTGTTGTTTTAGTTCCCTTTAAAATAATATATACACAATACCGAGTGGGCTAGGTCTTTAGAAAAGGGAGAGGAGGAAATATACAGCCTTGCAAAGCCAATTTCTAAATGGATTCTCTGACTTGGCCAGTCAGTACCCTACAGCCATGAACCTGCGCCTCTTGCCAGCTTGGATAATTCACTGGCCCTGCAGTAAGCCAGGTGCATGTCTACCTGGAACTTTCTCGTTACAACATTCCCCTTGCCTTACCGACCTTTCCCTGCTTACCTCTCCCTTCACCGGAACCCATGAGTCTCTTTATCACAAGGCCTTTCTTTCTTTTTTAAAGCTTTTTTTTTTTTTGAGTTACTTATTTAATTTTATTTTTTATTATTTTTAAATTTGACCAGAGAGAGAGAGGTAAAGTGAGAAAGCAAGCCACCAGGTCCAGGACTTGAACCGCACTTGCCATGTGGGAGTCCAGTGCCCTAACCACTACTCCACCTGCCAGTCCCCACAGAGCCTTTCTTGATACAGAACCCAGAACCTTGGAGTAGTTCATTCACACACATCAACTTTATACAGTCTTCAGCAGTTACTCATGTTTTTCCTCATGCCAATCTTTGACTCTAGTCTTGAACTGTTTAAATCCTCATTTATTATTATTATTTTTTATTTTTTTTAAGCCCATAGGATGCATGTACTTGCTGGAGAGGAGAGAAATAGAGAGAGACACTGAGAGGAAAAGTGAGAAATCACCCCTAGTGGGGATGGCGAAGCCACAATTCCTTCTCCTCTGTTCTACTCCTGGCATTTTGGGCATGCACGCACACATACCTGGCATGACCTTCAAGCCATTGTTGTCTGGGATTCAAACTGCAGTTGGCCATGTAGGAGTCCTGTGCTTTAACCACCTCACCATCTACTGGCCTCCTAAATCCTCATTATTATTTACCTTCACACTTCTTTGTGTGTTTCTCCCCTACACTGGGAATTATCACATATATTTGTTGATTTGATATGTATCTAGCTTAATTTTGAATAGTGATATATTCTGGTTGCTAAACAGTAATAAAAGTTTCTGACTGTATTAAACTTATAAAAAGTTTTTTGTACATGTTCTTTATTATCACTTGGTCATAAATTCATTTGATGTTGGCTAAATTTAATGAGTGGATCAAACCTTAAATCATTTAGTAACATAAAAATAAAGTGAAGCTTTCAGGAGCTATACACTCAGGTATAATTACTCTTGTCACTGTCCGTGAAAAAGCATTGCACAGTGTTAGAAGCAAGGTGGGCAGCGTGATATACTGAATGGGAAGAATCCTGGACCCGGATGTAGATGGCCTCAACTTTAATCTTGAGTCTGACGCTAAGTTAGCCGTGAGAATTTGGACAGCTCCTCTGCTTTTCCAATGCTCAACTCTTTTCATGTGTGAATTAGGATAGAATTGGGTCATCTCTAGGGTCCAATATGGCTCTACAGTGCTGATACCAGTTTCTTTATCCTTGAAATAAGTAAAGCCATTTCAAATAAACTTATCTGGATCAGTAATTCAAAAATCTCATTCTGTGCAATAATTCAGATATTATTCTAACAAAACTGTTGTTAGCACTGCCCAAGCAATAAAAATAACAGGCTCCTATTTCGTCTTTTTATTTGCTCTTCTGTATGAGAAATAGAGAAAAAAAGAAACAAAGGGTCACAGATTTTTTTTAATTATTTATTTAATTTTGTTTATTCATTCATTTAATTTGACCAGGGAGAGATACACAGAGCAAGAGAGGGAAAGTGAGAAAGCAAGTCAACAGGTCCCGTATTCGAACTGCAGTCGGCCATGTGGGAGTGTCCAGCACCTCAACCACCACGCCACCTGCTGGTCCCCAGGGTCACAGATTTGAAATAACACTATTTGGGCCAGCTAGTGGCATGGTAGTTAAGGCGGCTGGCTCCCACATTGCTCAGAGCACAGTGAGAGTCTCCCAGTCACAAAGGATAAATAATGTATGATTTCACTTACATGGGCTCTCTGAAGCAGTCAAATTCATGGAAAGACTCGTATACTGTCTTGTCTATGAAGTATCATTATTTAGAATACTAAATCTGAGCAGTCATACCACCAGGCTGGTGTATGACATTCAACTAGAAAGTGATATTTTGTATATAAATTCATACACTTAGATACTTATACATATGCGTGAATAAATGTATAAAATACCAAAGAGACACAGCCTGAGAAGATAAAGTTGACTTTCATATAATGAAGTAGTAATACCATTAAAAAGTATAAAGTGAATTATGGGGACAAGCAGATAGTGTAATGGTTACGTCACCGGACTTCCACGTAGTTGACCATGGTTTGAGTCCCTAGCTTTAAGTCCCTAGCAGCTTAAAGCTCACACTGGATGTGTGTGTATGCATGCCCAAAATCCTGAGAGGAGAATAGAGGAGAAGGGGTTAGAATAGAAGGGATAGGAATGCCAGGCAGATGAAATACCAGGCATCTAAAATACGGTCTGTAATAGCCCCACACTAGAAGCTCCATAAGTGGCAGAGAGATTCTTAATGTGCAGCTAATACCAGAATTTGTTCTAAAAATGACATATTTATAAAGGCCAGTTAATAAGAGAAAGAGAAACACTACCAAGGGGAGAAATATATACTATATATACTATATATTCTATATATAGCGTGTGTGTATATATAGTGTGGCCATCCCCTCTAGAGGGTGATTTCTCACTTTCTGTCTCTTTGGTGAGCACATGCACCTTATAGCAAAAATCTCTCAAAACAATTAATTTAAAAAGTGAATTATGAAGGTGTTTGCCAACTTGCGTAATATAAGAACTAGAAACTTGTTAGATAGTTAAAAATTAATAAATTTGAATGTAATATAAGAACTAGAATCTTGTTAATTAGTTAAAAATTATTAAATTTGGGACCAGCAGTTAGCGTAATGGTTATGTCTCTGGATTCCCATGTAGTCAACTGTGGTTCATGTCCTGGACCCGGTGGCTTAAAACTCACGCCGGGCACGTGTGCGTGCGTGCCCAAGATCCTGAGAGGAGAATGGAGGAGAAGGGATTGCGGCATGACCATCCCCCCTGGGGGGGTGATTTCTTGCTTTCTGTCTCTCTGTCTCTCTGGCTTTCTGGCGAGCGCATGTGCCCTATAGCAAAAACAAAACAAAACAAAACAAAACAAAAAACAAACAAACAAAAAACTCTCAAAAAAATTAATAAATTCAGGACTAACAGTATTTTGCCCAGTGAATGTCCAGCTGAGGGAACTGTTAAAGGCAAGGGAAGACTGGCTCAAGTTCGCATTTTCTTTCCCTCTTCCTCTGTCGGATAATTTCTCAGTGTTTTCTTCTTGCTGACGGACAGAGCATTTATGTTTTCTCAAAACTGTGAAATCACTGGTAGCACAGAGTGGATGTTTGGAGTTGGAACTCCCAGATTAACACAGGAAGGACATTTTATGATTACTTTCTTTTTTTTTAAAGAGGTTTTTGCTGTAGGATGCATGTGCTTGCCAGAAAGAGAGAGCGACAGAAAGTGAGAAATCACCACCCCCCAGGAGGGATGGCCATGCCACAGTCCCTTCTTCTCTATTCACTTCTCAGGATCTTGGGCACGTGCGCACACGCACCTGGTGTGAGTATAAGCCACCGGGTCTGGGACTTGCACTGTGGTTGACTACGTGGGAGTCCATCGACATAGCCTACTTATCCCTTTTGAGAAGCTCAACAAAACATGGAAACATGGAGAAGGAAACTCCTTACTTGCATTCTCATCTTGGCTTCCAGGATATGAGGCATCATTCTTCTTAGTATATATTTCTCCCCTTGGTGGTGTTTCTCTTTCTTTTATTAACTGGCCTTTATAAATATGTCATTTTTAGAACAAATTCTGGTATTATCTGCACATTAGGAATCTCTCTGCCGCTTATGGAGCTTCTAGTGTGAGGTTATTATGGACCATAAGAGGCTGTAGTAATGTATTTTAAATGCCTGGTATTTCATCTGCCTAGCATTCCTATAAGTTAGGAACTAACCTTCTATTGTCAAAGAAATAGACTTTGAAAACTGTACAGGTATGGGACCAGCAGTTAGCATGATGGCTATGTCACTGGACTCCCATGTAGTTGACCATGGTTCAAGTCCTGAACCCGGTGGCTTAAACTCACGCCAGGCGCATGTGCGTGTGTGCCCAAGATCCCAAAAGGAGAATGGAGGAGAATGGATTGCGGCGTCGCCATCTCCCCCTGGGGGGATGATTTCTTGCTTTCTGTCTCTCTGTCTCTCTCTGTCTCTCGGGGGAGTGCACGTGCCCTATAGCAAAAACCTCTCCAAAACAAAACAAAACAAAACAGAAATGTACAGAGCAAGGAGGGAATCGAAATTTTTCTCCTTCTCTAGACAGTGACCTTTTTCTAGTGTAGCACAGCCTACCTGTTCATCAACAAATAACTGTTTATTGTCTAGAAATAATAGCAAACATTTATTGGATGCTTACTAAGTGCTGGGCACTCTGCCCTGTGCTTCGTATGTATTATCACAGTGGATCCTCCTATTTCTTGGGCTAGATACAGTTATTATCCCCATATCCCAGGTCAGTATACTGACTTTCACTGGATCTTATTCACCCAATACCAGCCCAAATTAAAGTTCACAGTAACCAGCCTTCAACTTGAATCTCACATTGATTCACTGTCCTAATCTCATATTGTCTTTTCCCCCTTGGAAGCTTCTGAATTCACTCTTATTTATCTGCTTTCTATGGATTTTTCAAAATTTCTCTAACTTTCCACCTTTATTATGGCCTGTGTTTAGGCAGACTTGCAACCAAAATTCTTTTCCTCCTTTGCTTTTTAACTCCTCCTTCCATTCTTTCAAGCTCTTAGGTGATTAGTACACAACTGAGTTAGATGAAACATCTTTCCCTCTTGTTCAAACCCTGTGTTAAGTAACTGTCAGGCTATCTGCTCCCTCATGTCTTCAGACCTCCTTTGGTGAGGGTCCTTTCCTTCCCATCTGCCTATCACACTCTGACATCCTGGCCATTTTTTTAGCCTAGCGTCTGCCCTGTCCACCTCTGCGTTCTATAAAAGCTGCCTCTTCCTTGTATTCATCTGGGAGCTCTTCCAAACATAAACCTTCCATCCTCTTTCCTGAACACATAGGGGGTTAGAAACTGATCAAACCATCCTTCACCTACCATCTTCAGAATCTGTGTTTGGTTCTAGGGTGTATCTCAGGTCATCCCCTGTCTCATTTTGTCCAGTGATATGAAGGCTCTTCTCTTCTAGTTCTGTCTTTTCCACCTAATGGCACATAAGTTCTTACTTGGCTTGAGAAATATATTAAGCATCTACATTTTAGATTAAAATGTAGAAGAGGCCTTACGTCTTACGTAGTTTACTCACTGTCAGTAAGAGGAGAGCTTTCTCGAGTCTTCTTGACAATAGTTGTTTACATTTTTTATTACAGTTTTCTTTTGCCAAGTTCTTACCTGGCTTGAGAAATATATTAAGCATCACATTTTAGATTAAAATGTAGAAGAGGCCTTCCGTCTTACGTAGTTTACTCACTGTCAGCAAGAGGAGAGCTTTCTCGAGTCTTCTTGACAATAGTTGTTTACATTTTTTATTACAGTTTTCTTTTGCCAAGTATTTGAGGGTTCTTATGCACCAGACATGGTTATTGAGATGCAGTAAGGGGTAAGGACTGTGGTGTAGGTCTTCCCGACATTGATAGGAAATGGAGAAAGCCTTTGACTATATCCTTAAGGAGACATTTGCAACTTTCCTCTGGGATACTTTCGATGCACAATTTGACATTGCACTAATGGTAACCTCTATTTTTGTGTATCAGTAAAGGCAAATTAGTTTATAGCAACATCGTTTAGTATGTTAGTGGTTATTGGCCAGGCATGTAAAAAATGTAGTTAATTTGTAGCTTTGGGTTTTAATTTATTAAAGAAGGATGGATAGTTTTAGAGAG
This sequence comes from Tupaia belangeri chinensis, assembly GCF_000334495.1. Classification (NCBI taxonomy): domain Eukaryota; kingdom Metazoa; phylum Chordata; class Mammalia; order Scandentia; family Tupaiidae; genus Tupaia; species Tupaia belangeri. Next base: position 3,233,397 of record NW_006159559.1, on the reverse strand, counting down.
GAATGTATAGTATGTATAGTACACACTTCTTAATATCTTGAATATACTCCTGAAGTTACTCAATCAGCTTTGGGTTTTAATTTATTAAAGAAGGGTGGATAGTTTTAGAGAGGAATGTATAGTACACACTTCTTGATATCTTGAATATACTCCTGAAGTTACTCAATATTTAGCAATTATTAGATTTGTGTTTTTCTTTGACTCATGTAAATCAAACAGATGTAGATGATTTTAGAAGAAAAAGAAGTGGCTGATTTATTGAGGTAAAATATAAAAACAAATCCAACAAATTTTATGACTTGATCATGTAAAATTCGATTATAAAGTAGGCTCACATTTCTGAGTAGACTAGACAGTGCTTCTTAGACTTTAATGAGTAAATCATCTTAGAAATCATCTTAAAATGCAATTCTGGGTCAGTAGTTCTGGGTGGGATCTGAGATTCTGCATTTCTTTTAAGCTTCCGGGTGATACTTTTCTGCTTTGCATATGCCACACTTTGAATAGCAAAGGAATGGAATAGTCTTCATTTCTTTTGAAGTCTATTACTATGTATTATTATCAAAAAAGATAAATTTTAAACTGTGGTTATTAATTTAAAAACCAAACAATATTTTCATAGAACTTATTTTTTTTACCTTAACAAAAATATCTTCTAGAACCATATTGTATTGATCAATATTTTATGTTCATTTTACCTAAATCAAAGGGGCAGTGATTTAGGTAATCTTATTATCGCCCCTGTTTTACTTAGGAGGAAATGATGGCTTAGCATTTCAGGTTTATAGTCATAGGGTTAGAAAATGACAGTCAGAGGTAGAATCCACCTCCTCATTCAATTATTGTCCCTTGCCCCCATGTGAGGCCGCCACTGCTCCAAATGACTTCTCTAGTCCTCACTTGCTAAGAATATTTCTTACTCTAAATCTTGTGTTCCTTCTCTTTAAGTCATCTAGGAATTTGGATGTTGGAAAAATTGTTAAATTTTACTAAATTTTCTTTTGGGAGATGACAGTAAAACTTCACTAACTTAGACATACTGGGGGAAATAGTCGGTTCTAAATGGTGGAAATTTTGAGTTACAAAAAACTTTAAAAGAAATCAGCCTTTCAAAAGAAATAGGTCTACTAGTGTTTTTCTAGGAAGCTGTTTTAACATATATAAAATGAAAATTTGTTGTAATAGTTAGTTGTTTATATGTAAGTAGATGTTACTTGAACTACTTGAAAACTACTGGATTACAGATATTTTATTCTTCATTAAAATCTTATGTTTTCTTTAATAAGGGAGTTTTAAAAATGGCTTTCTCTATAGAATTAAAAAATTTAGAGTTAGTGAGAATTTATGTATTTGAGTTCCTGAATAATGGGAGATATAACTATAAAAGAGTCTTCTAGGTATATGAGTTATAAAATGCTTTTAGTATAAACTCTTCTCCAGAGTTTAATTTTTTATTGTAATTTTTAAAAAAACTTGTTTAACTTTTAGAACAGAAAGATTTAATGGCATAATCATTGTCAATCCTATTGACAATGCCAACACTTACTGAGCTCTTACTCTGTACTAGACACTATACACACATTGTCTTATTCTTCACAACAACCTTATTATCCAGAAGGCCAGAGGGACTAAATAATGTCTCGGTTTTATCCAGCTGGTAAGAATTCACATGCTAGTAGTCCTATTTGAGAGCTAATAACCAGAACCTAGAGAACTCTATAAATGGGGGAAAAAGGCCTAGAAGACATTGTAGGCTTGACTTTTAAGGCAAGGGGCTCAGATTATTGCTGACATCCTTGTGTGAAGATTAGGAGTGGGAGAGAAAGGATTTAATTTAATGGCATTGTGGCATCTATGTGTGCTAGAACAGAGAGCAGTTGATGCTCCAGCTGTAAATTCTGTTGCCCACCTCATCCGTGTGGAAACATTTTGCTCTCTGTGCTGACATTTTTCTTTTCCTGCTTCTCTGGCTAATTTGCTGTCATTTCACTCGGGCTTAAGTGTCCCCAGATCCATTCCCTTTTCATTGTATTTTTTTCATGACATGCTTATTCCCTTGTGACTTCAAACTCTGATGTAGTTTTCACTGTCAGTGACTCCTGTGTGTCCCAGCCCCAGCAGTTCTTCTGCAGCTCCAGAGCCTGCTGGACACCTCCGCCTCAGTGTTCCAGATCTGCTTCTCTTCTGTTATACACTGTCCTGGATCTGGACTTTACTCTCTCTGCTGCCAGTTAGATCAGACACTGGGGAGTCATCCTGAAAATCTCTTTTACTCTTACCTCTCACATCCATAGCAGCCTCCAAGCTTATGCATTTTACTCTCACACTCTTCAGAACTGCCTATTCTGTGTAGCCCCCTGAACCTAGGTTTCCGTCTTCTCTTGCATTATAGTGGAAGCCAAGTCTGGCTGCCTGACAGAATCACCAGGAGAACTTCGAGATCATAATGCTGAGCCTCACCTCGATCTAGTGGATCTGGGGTGGGACATGGGTATCTGTTCTTCCAACAAGCACAGGATTTTTGTGTTGGCAAGCTGGCCGCAGACAGGTGTTTGAGAACCAATCATCCAGCTGGTTTCCCTGGGGTGTGTCTCTTGACATACCCCTTCCCCTTTCAATCTGTCTCCTACTACCTCCATTGTGATCGTTTAATATCCCCATTATTAAACGATAAAGCCAGCCTCCTGAATGTAGTTTATAAGACCTTCTAAGGAATATTCACAGCCCATTCCCACCCCCTTCCCTTGTATATATTCTTTACTTCAGACCTGCTTAGTTTCCATATTGTTTTATTTATTGCTTATAGACTGTCCATACATTCAATTCTCTTAGAGTACTCAGATGTTTTTTGAATATCTCTTGTTGTCCTTCTAAGAATATTTTTGCCCTCTGAAAAAAGAAGACATTTCTCTACCTGCCTGCTTGGCAGTTTCCTCCTTGAGGAAGAAATCAAATGTCTGCTCTTGAAACCAGCTGAATCTCCTTTCCTGCCCTGCCACTTAAGATACCCCCTAATATTGCACCCATCATGCTGCATGGCAATTGAGTTTTCATATCTGTCTCTTCCTTTAATAGATAATGAGCTTTGAGAGCTCAGAGGCTAAATAGCCTGCCCCACACTGCTTAGCTTTGAAGGGGTGGAGCGTCTGACTTCTACTTCTGTCCTGTCCGTCACAACATGCTGTGTGATCTTAAGATATGAATCATATTAATTGTAGGTGGATGGTGTTCAAGGCCTCATTTCAGATGAACTTCTTCATTTTCTTAAATAAAGGTATAATTTACAAATAGTAAAATTGACTCCTTTTAGTAAGCAGTTTGCAGGTTGGTTTTTGTGTTTTTGTCTTGTTTTCGTGAAAGAGAGGGTGCACTCAGGAGAGAGATAGAGAAAGAGGTATTTTTGACAAGTCTTGCCAGAGTTTGTAAGTTTTGACAAACACAGGTATGTGATAATTCAGTGGCCTTTTAATACAGATAAGATAGTATGATTGCTGACCAGATTAATTTTTTGTAAACAAATCAGTCCCACTCCACATGAGCCTTATGAAGTTGTAGAAATATTCTTAGTGGAAACTGTTCCCTGAGAGTTAACCCTTAAGGATCTGGAAGGATTAAGGTAATATGTCAGTAGTTCTCATTATTGAAATAAAGTCTTAGTGTCTGAACTATAAAATATGGCTTTAGGTTTACTTAAATTTAATTTAAAACTAATATGGGGAACTCATTACTGAAGGAGATAGGTTCTGTATACAGAAGGAAGGTATGCAGTGGCTAGACATTTTCTGAATTTCGTTAAAATTTCACTTCCCTATAATTTCTTTTCACTGATTCTAATTCTGTCCTCTGAAGATAGAGAATAAATCTGATTGTTATTCAGTTCTCAGAATTCTTAGGCTTTTTTCTTTTCCAGACTAGATATCTTTAATAGTTTTCCATGTCTGTGTCATGGCTTCCAAGAATTCACAATTCTGGAGCAGCTTTGCCATCCTTCATTCTCCTCTCAGGATCTTAGGCAGGCACGCACACGTGCCTAGAGTGAGTTTAAGCCACTGGTTCCAGGACTCGAACTGCAGTCGACTGCATGGGAGTCCAGCAACATAGCCATTATGCCAACTGCTGGTTCCCTGAATCTCAATTTTAAGAGAAGGTGTCATTTCTAAATCTGAAATGCTACAATCTTGGTTTAAATGAAGGCTTATACAATAGCATAAAATGCTTAAAATATCAGTAAATAGGTTCAAAATAAGAGCAAACTCATTAAGATGTGAAGGTTTAGATATTATATAAACATTAATAGTATAAAACATAACATTAGCACAAATAATTTGAAAAGCAAAGAGTCAGTTTATATTTGTGCCTTTTTTTTTTTTTTTTTTTAAAGAGAGATTTTTTGCTACAGGGAGTGTGTGCCTTCTGGCAAGACTGAGAGACAGAAAGCAAGAAATCACCCCCCAGCAGGGATGGCCACACTTCAATCCCTTCTCCATTTCGCTTCTACAGGATTTCGGGCACACATGCGCATGCACACAGAGTGAGTTTTAAGCCTCCAGGTCCAGGATTCAAACTGCAGTTGACTATATGGGAGTCCAACGACATAACCATTATGTCATCTGCTGGTCCCTATCTGTGCCATTTTTAATCCTCCCAAAAATGCTTTCCAAAGAGACAGTTCTCAAACATGGTACACAAGACACATTTGGATTTGGGAACTATTGGATAACAATATTTTACTTTAATGGTAACAAGGAGGGTAGGGTTTCAATAAAAATCTTTTTTTTTTTTCTTCTAATTCTCAATATGGAATCCCACCCATAACTATCTAGGATTAGAATATTGAAAACAATAGAAATGAATCTTCTATAACATTTGGATTCAGTGTAACACAGATGAGTTGAAAATTCAGTTTAGCTCTAAAGTATGTTTATCTAGACATTTACTATAAGAATGGAGACTACTACTTTAGTGCATTGGAAGGTTACATAAGATACATGAAATTTAACTGTTTATGATTTTCCTTTACTGTTTTAATTTCCAAACTTTTTTTCTGATTTAAAACTTAGGGGGACCTGTTAGCACTGGTAAATTTTAATATATCATTGTATGGCCCTATTATAACACATTCAGTCCTTTTTAGTGGAAGAAGAAACATACCAAGGAAGTGTAGGATGTTTGAATCTCATTAGAAGCACTAACGGAAATGCTAATAGAAATAAATACAGAAAAACACAAATAACTTATAAAACAATATACAAAGACATGGAGAAATTTCATGTAAATATTAGGGTAGACATTGCTATACTGTGATTTAGGTGCTGACAATGGCTGAGACTTTTATAACAATCATAGGAAGTGGAATTTTTTTAGAGAATTATTTAATCTTATCTATTATTTTTCAATTTGACCAGACAGAGAGAGAGGGAAAACGAGAAAGCAAGCCTCCAGGTCCAACACTGTGGCTGGACATGTGGGAGTCCAGCGCCTCAACCATGCCAGCTACCGGCCCCATGGAAGTGGAATTTTTGAGAGCTCTCCCACCTTAGTGAACTGGAAGGGCCAATTTGAGAAGGCTAGTGTGTGAAATGTAGTTTTTTTATGGGCCTAAGACAGGATTTTATGTTATGTGGTGACTTAAATTTTGAACAAAGAAGTGAGGGCACAGCTCCTTTCCTGTGGAGTAAGGACACTGAGCCTGCAGAGCACACAGATACTCACTAAATACCAGGCTGAGGTGTTGATTTCAGGTTAGAGCTATTATGCCAACATTGAGGAAGATCCAGGAAGAGCTATAGGAAAGGCTTACTGGAAACTGAAGAGCCCTGGTATCAGTAAACGTACTGTTGGATTTGACAGAAGGGATAGAGAATAAAAGACTGACATGAAAATGTTAGCCACTCTTCGTTCATCTAACACATGTTTAGGCGCCTCGCTGGGCCTTGCGATACAAGACTGGAAGGCCCAGCTTCTGCCTTCCAGGAGATGACAGTCTAAAGGAAGGTCACAGGGCAGTGTGACGAGTACGTTCGTGGAATAGAAGCACATGCAGGTGCTCTGGCAGAACAAAAAGGCGCCCCCTGACCAACTGAAACTTTCTTGAACCAATTTTCTTCACCTTTAATCCATTCTCTTCCCTATATAAATTTTCATAGATTAAAATAAATCAAAAAGATTTTTTCCTCAGTAGTTTCTTAAGACTCAAAGGGTAGCTCAGAGAATAATTGCTTGGCATCAGTTGTGAAAATTTACAATCTGCCTAGAAATGGGACACGTCCCAGTCCAACTGTATCAGAACCTACATTTGAATTGTGCCCCTCAGGTGACTCTCATTGAAGTTGGAGAAGCACCAATCTAGTTCACCTTCTCCCCTCTGGAGTTTATAGATGAAGGAAAGGAAGAGAACTTGTGCCCCTAAGCCCCCAGCCTAGGTTGGTCAGGTAGAACTTAGCTGGTCTTGTGGTGGTTAGCCGACCGTGGTTTCAGTCCTGGACCTGGTGGCTTGCTTTCTCACTTTCTCGTTCTCTCTCTCTGTCTTTGTCTGGTCAAATTAATAATAATAATAATAATAATAATAATAATAACAAATAGAATTAAATACATAAATAATTCTTTAAAAAAAGAACCTAGCTGGTTTTTATGATAGAGTCTTACGTATGATTGAATCTTCACTGATATCTTTGGTATTTCCTATTTCCCTTCACTGTTTCACTTCTCTTGGCTTCTGTTAGTGTTTCATATTGTAAGATTTTCAGCTTCTTACTCAAGTCCCTTTCTCTCTCCTTCTTCTGTAATCCTCTCCTTAAATTTCTCTGTTGAATGAGAGGATAATATTGCATGCTACACTATACATCAAAAGAACAAACATTTTTTATTTATTCTTAATTTTTGGCAAAGTTTTGGACCTTTTTCTTAATTTTTCTACATGCTGATCAGAATTTTCCTTGAAGTCAGTAGGAATTTTGCGCGTGGTAAGGGTGAGACATAATCCATGATGTTCAGGATTAAAACTTTCTTAGAGACAAATGTATCTTCCTGTCTCTATTGCATAGATTACCCCATTGATGCTCTTGGCATCAATTCCATGGAAAAACAGTATCTGCAGTTTGTGGAAAACAGCACCACAGCCAGTGACTTAGAGCAAGGCTTAGGATTTAGGAAGTTTATCTAAATCTTTTTTTCTGCCAAAGAGAAAAATAAAGGTGTAAGTAAATAAGCACTTCCTGTTTTATGGTGGGGCCTTTGGCATAGAAGGATATGATTATGGCAGGATGTTTCATATAGAATAAAACGTTGCTGGAGAAGAGTGCACAGTCACTGATAAAGAGGCCACAGAGGCCCAGTGCCTTCAGCAAAGCCAGCCTGGCAGTCTTTTCAGTCACTTTCTCCTGTGAGAGATTTGCTCTCTACTCCTGTCTTGCAAATACTTGAGTTTATTTTTAACTCTGGAATGTGTTTGAGTGATATAATCTCCATGCATAGTAAACCTTTTCTGAAAACTGAAATAAAGTCCATTTTTCTCTTTTTCTCTTTCTTGTGTGTTTTCCTTTCAAGTCACTCTCTCACCTTTTTACCAACTCTGATTTCACCGAAACTGTAATTATCATGTCACTTCCTGACTTTGGCAATTATTTGATTACATGTTGTGTTTTATATCTTACACCTTATTTTCTATTGACAGTGTATAGAAACAGATAGATTTGTTTTAAGGAATGTATTTTAATACCTAGTTGTATAATCCAGAACAATTTGTGTATATGGTTTTAGTAAAAATGACAGTTTTAATAGGGGGTTATTGCAATCAGCAATTGAGTTAAATTTACTTAGGCTGTGTTCCAGGAACTAAAAGATACATTTTTTTTAGTGTCTTAAAAAATGCATTATTTTTCTCAATTTAGAACATAAAAATGTTCTGTATTGCCAAGAATAAACTAGACATTACTTTCACCATCTTTAAATGTTGTTTAGCTTTTAGAAATATAAAATTTGATACTGTTATTTTTTATTGGGTCGTCGAGAAGGTCATGACATATTTTTCTATGCAAAAATGCCTCATGACTTTCCCAATTACCCAACATAATGCATTATTAAAAGATGAATTTTTATCAACCTTTATGTCATTGTCATGCTTCTCTTAGAAATGTTTTACTTGAGACAACATTCTGTTATACAATTGATTCAGAATTGCATATTCGAATAGTATGGACAATAAATTCACTTAAATAGGTTTTACATATATATATACTTACACATATGTATATTAAATGATGTATAGCTATAGATGACAAGCACATAAATTGGTTATTCATGGAGAATAAAATAGATACATGCAGTCAAGAAAAAGTTAGGAAAATATCTTGAATGCAATTAAAAAAAATTTTTTTTAATTTGCTAGAGTATGTATTCACTCATTCAAAAGAGACAGAGAGAAAAGCAAAAAAACACCCCCTCCCACAGGGGCCTGATCACACTGCAATTCCTTTTCCTCCATTAGTCCCTTCCGTCATGATTTTAGGCAAGCATGCACATGTGCCTAGTATGTTTCTCAAGCTACTAGATTCTGGACTTGAACCACAGGGTCAGCCATGTGGGGATCCAGCCAACTTAGCCACCAGACCTCAGGCTGGCCCAAATATAATTATCTTTTACATAAATTCTAGATTTGTAACAAATATACTTAACCCCTCAGTTATAAATGCCCTCTTGTCCTTAGTGCCTAGAGATAATTCCAGTGAATGGCTTCCATTGCCCTGTGCCTCTCCCACATTTACTTTACATATTAAAAAATGTTTGGTCATATTCCATAGTTCTTGACAGTCAATAAACAACTTTCAAAACTTCAAAAAACTTAATTTTAAAGATAATTCTTGAAATATTTGTTATAATTTTGTGACTCTATAACAACAGACATAGTATGGTTTTCAATATTTTTGAGAAAATATTTACATGTCAACTACTCAAACTGTTGAAAAGCAAATACCCAGCACACAAGTCACACATAAACCTAAAATTCACACGTAAACCTTCTCAATTCAGCCTTGCCTACCAAGTATTCTGTGATATACCATCTGCTAGCAAAGATCAGTCTCTTTTTCTTCCTTCAAAGTCTTCAAGATAATCCTCTGGTTGTGGCTGCTCTTTTGCAATCTCTATTGATTACAATGCTGGGCTGGAAAAGTCCAGGTTATTTTATGGTATGAATTCTTTTATGTAGTTTATCCAATCCTCTCTGCTAGGCAGAATCGCTTATGGTGCCAGGCCATTTTTCCAAGAGCTTTTGTTGGCTTACATGAGATCCACCTTAGTTTTCTGGTTTAATCAGATATGACATTCCAGTCAAAGTCCTGTCCAATAATAAGTATTTCCAAGGCAACAGGTATTATTGAGCTTACACAAATAACCATTCTGCCACAAAATAAGAATATTCCCAAATATTTTCCAATTCCAGAGGGGTCAGGAAGGGAGAAAAGTTTATGTTTACAAAGAAACAAACAAGAAGAAAAAACATTTTAACGAATTGCTGAACCTACCAACAGCTTAAAAGAAAGCAAAATCCTTAAATGGGAAAACAAAGCACAGTAAAGAAAAAGTCAGTAATGTTTTACTCAAAAGTCATAAAATTCTATTTCACCCAGTTCAGTCATATGTAAGTAATCTCTCTTGTGTTGAATTTGTAGCATTTCTGTGGGCCCATCTTTATCTTTCCATTTAAATCCTGGAAGTTAACATTCAATGTTATTATTGATATTATTTGTCCTTAGCTTTTAAGTTGGTCATTTTCTTGGTTGCTTTTTGTTCTCTTATTTCCGTATTCGTGTCTTTAGTTTTCCTGGCAAAGCACTCCTTTTAGAACATCTCGAAGAACTAGTCTAGCGTTGT
>NW_006159559.1:3199187-3221286 GCF_000334495.1 Tupaia belangeri chinensis | reverse complement strand
TGAGACTGTTTTTCACTTAACACTTTGAATATATTTTCCCATTCTTTCCTTGCTCGCATTGTTTCTGATGAGAGTTCTGATGTTAGCCTGATGGGATAACCTTTTCTTTTTTTTTTTTTGAGAAGTTTTTTGCTAATAGGGTGCGTGCACTCACCAGACAGAGAGACAGACAGACAGAAAGTGAGAAATCACCCCCCAGGGGGAACGACCACGTTGCAATCCCTTCTCCTCCATTCTCCTCTCAGGATCTTGGACAAGCACGCACATGTGCCTGGCATGAGTTTTAAGCCACCGGGTCCGGGACTCGAACCGTGGTTGACTACATGGGAGTCCAGAGACATAGACATTACGCTAACTGCTGGTCCCATACCTTTCTAAGTAACCTGATGTTTCTCTCTTGCCAATCTTAGTATCTTGTCTTTGTGGTTTTGGTCAATCTGGCTATAATGTGTCTTGGAGAAGATCTTCTTGGGTTGATTCTCTTAGGGGTACTTTCTAGTTCTTGGGTTTGGATATTTGAATGCCTCTCTAGATTTGGAAAGATTTCTTCTAGGATTTCATGGAATAAATTATCAATTCCCTTATTAGTTTTTTCACCTTTTGGGATACTGATTATCTGGATGTTTGGGCATATTTCTAGCATTTCTCATATAGTATTCTCATTTTGGGGGGTTATTTTCTCAGTATTTTTGGTGAATTTCTCTAGGTCAGAGGTTCTGTCTTCTACATCTCAGATTCCAAGATTCGATCTTCTGCATGGACTAATCTGCTTTTAATACTTTCAAGTGAGGTTTTGATTTCCTGTATTGCAGCCTTCATCTCTCACAGATCCATTTCATTCTTTTTTTTTTTTTCTTCTCCAAAGATTGAGACTTTATTGTGGGGGGGTTCCCACCTGGGACCCCACCCTCTTAATTAAAAAAGTGCATAGAAAAGAGGGGATTTAGAAACGTTTGTACAGATTGTACAAGAACTGCCTCACTTCCTGGAACTCACTGTCTCCTTTCTCCTGAACCTTCTGGAGTTCATTGTCTTTTCAGCTCTTGCATCTTGTTACATTTTTCTCTATGAATATTCTGGATTCTCTATCAGACATTTCCACAAGCTCTACTGTACTGTGTGCATGATGAAGGATTGTTCCTTTCACTTAGGGGAGACATTGTCTTGATATCTCATGTTTATTGTGCCTCTTTGGTGCTTTCTGGCAATTTTGTGACAAAAATCTCTTCTCTACTATGTTTTGCAACATGGTATCCACAGAAAGAGATTATGAGTTCAGATTTATAAAAAGAAGTTTCTTCCTTAAAGCAGGAGGTTCACTATGAATATTCTGAATTCTCTAACAGACATTTCCACAAGTTCCTCTGTACTGTGTGGATGGTGAAGGATTGTTCTTTTCTCTTAGGGGAGAGATATTGTCTTAGTTTCTCATATTTCTTGTGCCTCAGCAGTGGTTTCTGGTCATTCTATGACTAAACCTATCCTCCCCTTGTCTGAGTGTTTTGGGGGTCTAGAAGATGAGGTTTAGAGCATAGCTTTGGTCGCCTTGGTCACTGAACATGCCAGGACACACCTCCCCGTGGCCAGTCATCTTTAACCCTGGCCCAGATAAGTGCTTTTGTTTTATTTACCCGGTCTCGATATTTCTCTTCCATAGCAAAGTAAACAGGAAAAGCCAAGATGACAGATTCACGACTGCATTGTGTGTTAGTGACTTTCCCAGTAGAGCAAATCATAGTGGAGTCTTGAAATTCCTTTTCCTTACCAAAATAACAAATCGGAGGTATAAAGACCTTCCACTTCTCTAGGGACATGGCTGGAAAAAAATTTCTTTTTTATTTTTTTGCTGTAGGGCGTATGTGTTCTCTAAAGAGAGACAGACAGACACAGGGAAAATGAGAAATCACCCTCCACGGGGGAATGGCCATGCCACAATCCGTTCTCTCCATTTCTCCTCTCCTGATTTTGGGCAGCTGAGTCCATTTGCCTAGCATGCTTTTTAGGCCACCAGGTCCACGATTGGAACTGTGGGATCGCCACGCTTCTTTTTTTTTTAAGAGATTTTTGCTATAGGGTGTGTGTGCTCCCTCCAGAACCGGAAGTGGGGCCAGCTCTCATTAGCTTTTTTTTTGGAGAGGTTTTTGCTATAGGGTGCATGCACTCACCAGACAGACAGAGAGAGACAGAGAGATAGAAAGCGAGAAATCACCCCCCCCCCCAGGGGGGATGGCTATGCTGCAGTCCCTTCTCCTCCATTCTCCTCTCGGGATCTTGGGCACAAACACACACGCACCCAGCGTGAGTTTAAGTCACCAGGTCCGAGACTTGAACCACGGTCGACCACGTGGGAGTCCAGCGACATAGCCATTATGCTTACTGCTGGTCCCATTAGCTTTTTATCCCAAGCTTACCTCCTCTATTTTTAGTGAGCATCATTTCTTGTCTTTGGTCTCTATGTTTTCTGGATGGCATAATATGTGAAATAAGTAATTAAACTTAATTTTCAAAAGCTATTTGCCATAATCAGTCTTGTATCTTTGGTTTTTATGCCATGTATTTTTATCCTGACTCAAGGGACAGTGACCTGCCCTTGGTCCAATTAGTAAATTAAGTTGAAAAACTTGTAATTCCAAAAAAAATCACCTTATAAAACATTTATTGTCTAATGAATTTTATGTTATTTGTTCTTTCTAGATAAACGTGTGGAAAATTGGCCGCTGATGCAGTCTCCATGGCCTACAATAAGTATTAGTACTCTTTATCTCCTGTTCGTGTGGCTGGGTCCAAAATGGATGAAGGATCGAGAACCTTTTCAGATGCGCTTAGTACTCATCATCTATAATTTTGGGATGGTTTTGCTTAACCTTTTTATCTTCAGAGAGGTAGGTTTATTAAAGTTACTCTATAATAATTTTCGAGAGTTATTGGAAATTTAAAAATGAAAACATGTAAAACCATCTTTGTACATTTTTTACATGTTTTGTTTTGGGATAACAAAGATATGAAACAAAGTATTGGACAGAGTTGTAAATTTAAAATGGGATTTTGAATCAGACAGATTGGATTCTAAAATGATCTTTATTAGCTCTTCCTACACGGGAAGTTATTTAATATAGCCTCATTTTCTCCATCTATAAGAGGGAAAATACCTACTCTCTAAGGTTATCATCAGAATTTAGTAAGATAATTTTTGTATAGTATTTGGCATATAGTAAGAAGCTACCGAGTAGTAGAAACTACTAATTTATGATTCTGATTCAGCAGTTTCAGGTTTGGTAACCCATCAAAATATGCAGATGTGAATACTGATTTCAAGTTCAGTCCTGTTACATAATGTTATTGTATTTGGGATTGGAGCTAAAATGAATTAATTATCACATGACTTGCTATTAATTATTGTGTACTTTCCTGGGCACCAGCAAATCCTCCATGACATTTTGAAAGATAACCCTAAAGCTCCCCTGACATAGCCATGTTTTAAGCTGCCACGTGTAAGGAATTTCTTTCCTAAAACTCATTAAACTTCTAAATGATCCCAGAGAACTGACTAATTATGCTTGAAAAGTGAACGGTAACTCTTATTTTACAAAAAACTTTCATGGACAACATAGCATATAAAGTATGAACTTGATAAAAACTTTCATTTAATTTATTTGGATACCTTTATCTAATTTGTTAGCTATAGGCCACTCTGGATCAAGAACAAAAACCAGTTAAGGCAAGACAACTCTTAGATCTGAGTCATGGTAATAGACATTTCTTTTATTTCTACAAAGCAAATAGAGTTGATATCTCAGTCCAAAAGTTACATGTGGTTTTTAAAAGAAAATATTTCTTCTAAAATAATTTGAAAAATTCTATAATATTTGTTTTTAATGATGTATCTACTAAAACTTACTCCACCACATATTATTTCTTTTTTTCCTCAGTTATTCATGGGATCATATAATGCAGGATATAGCTACATTTGCCAGAGTGTGGATTACTCTAATAATGTTCATGAAGTCAGAGTAAGTACATTAAGAATATTGTTAATCAGTGGAAGTAATTTATAGGCCCTAGTCAGTGGAAAACATATGTTACTATCGTAGTAAAATTATACTGGTTTGTTTTGAGTCGGTAAAGCTATGCTTTCAATTTAAAAGTAAATAATTGAAAATTTGTTTTTATACCTACACTGTGTTCTTTTATTTGGTGGTGCAAGATTAAATATGTACTAGATTACCAGGATGCAGTGCCCCCCTTTTTTTTTTCTTTGGAGAGGTTTTTGCTACAGGGCGCATGCACTCGCCAGACAGACAGAGAGAGACAGAGAGACAGAAAGCGAGAAACCACCCCCAGGGGGGATGGTCACGCCACAATCCCTTCTCCTCCATTCTCCTCTTGGGATCAAGTCCCACGTGCCCAGCGTGAGTTTAAGCCACCGGGCCTGGGACTTGAACCGCGGTAGAGTACGTGGGAGTCCAGCAACATGGCCATTACGTCAACTGCTGGCCCTGCCCCCCATTTTTTAAAAAATAAATAAAGGAGGGTGCAGGTAAAGATATTATGTTATATTTCAGTTGTTTCTGTCAAGAACTGAAAATCATAAAAAGAGTCTAACTCTATTGTTAAGAAAGTCTGAGTGAGGCCAGCAGGTGGTACAGTGGTTAAGGAGCTGGACTCCTCTATGGCTGACTGGTTTAAGTCCCAGACTCGCTGGGTACAAGTGTGTGCATGCCCAAAATCCCAAGAGAAGAATAGAAGAGGAGGGAATGTGGCATGGCCATTTCCTTGGGGGGTGGTGGTGGTTTCTCACTTTCTCTCTTTCTGACTGGTGAAGCACACATCCCATAGCAAAAAAAAATCTCAAACAAACAAACAAACAAAAACTACATATAATATGAAACATTGTAATAATATAGACTGTAGCAGCCTCCCTTGAGAAAAATAGCTCTCTGGCATGGGGGTCAGACAGGTATTCCTCAAGACCTGAGATCGGATTGCTTCAATGTGCTTATTCTTATGACTATATCATCATTTCCCTGTTAGACGTTCAGACTGATGAGAAATCACCATGTCATTCATTCAGGCACTATATATCAAGTATCTGTTCTATGCAGACATTGTGTGGGGCACAGGAGACCCAGAGGTGAAAAGTCAGATGAGGGCCCTGCCTTCCTGGAGCCAGCAGGCCATTGAGGGAGGGAAGGCAGACAGTAATCACATAACAGATGGTTTAAAAGAAAAGAAACCCCATGACTGAGAGAGACCGAGGGGAGGCTACTTTATTTACATTTATTAGTAAGGGAGAAACTTTCATCTGATGACCATATTGCCAGAAATATCTCCTCGGCGGAGAGCTGACTTTTCTTGCTTATTTTGGAGGAAGGAAAAGGGAGAAGTGTTTGGCAAGCTTTCTTCTGGGAGTGTGCTTAGGACAAAACCCTTGGATAAGGCAACATGTTTTTAGGGTAAAGGTTCAAGAATACCACTTTGATAATTGTGAGTCTACCTCCTGACAAGCATAAACTTTCAGTTCTTTTTAAAAATACAAGCTATCGTGAGGACTGTAGTCTAGGAGGAGAAAAGACCCCTGAGATTTGCAACAGATTGCATTTGATGACTCCTTCCGGCTCGCCTCTCCTCTTAATGTTGAATGCAATAGAATGAGTCTTCCACTCAGAGGCTCATTTTTGGAGAGTTATATAACCAAGAAGAATCCCTCTCTCTTTGATATATAGCCTATTCAAAGATAGCTAACATAGTTGTAGGAACTATTTAGTGTTTTGTGAACCATGGTTGGTTTAGAGGCCCAGATGGGGAATGAGATGTGTATCTCTTCTAGATTAAGGTTGCTATTCTAACATAGTGATCATTACTTTATTTCAAAGTCATAATGTAATAGTGCTGTTGTCAGTAGTTAACTCGCAATAGCTCAAGTCTGTTGTCAACAAACCTCATCATTTTCAACAGTATTATTATTCAAACAAGCTCAGTAAATAATAATCGACCTGGAAATACATTAGACTTTGTATTTTAAATTTTGTCTTTTTCTTTCCTCACACTTCACTTTTGAAAAAACTCAAACGAACAAAATCCCCATGATATGCACAGATATGGGTATAAAATGAGAAAGGGGTTGGGATATTTAAAACACCCGAACCTCTCTGTGTATGAATTGGTCATGCCTCTAACACATGAGGGTTTATAGATAGATTTCAGTTATGTACCTGCCTTATTCGTTATTTGTACATAGAGTGTTATCATAAAACAAAAACAAAAACACTTGACTTCAAAGAGTTTATGTTTGGTTACTGTTACAATAGGATTCCTGTCAAATATTTAAAAACATGTATACAGGGAATTCCTTGGAAGCCATTCTGGGGGCTGCCTGATTAGCAGATCGTTTTTGCTTAATTAAACTCTGATAAATTAAAAACAAAGCAAAATGTATATGCAGAGGTCACCTCTTACTGGATCCTTAATCTCTGCATGTAATGTAATCTTTCTGCACCATATGGTGTCTTAATTAGAGCTCAGGAAAAGAAAAGACTTATTCATGTAAGCAGGATTATTTTTATGACCTAGGAAATATTGGTTGTTTTGGTTTGTTTCAATTTATTGTTAAGAAAATTTCATTTCCTGATACAAACTGCTCTGTTTGGATATTTACTCTGTTGAACATGTTAAGGTGAGAGACATGCTGACAGAGACCCTTCAAACTAGAGAAAGGGCCTGCAAGTTTAAGTATATGTAGCCAAAATATTTTTACAAAGTAACATCGCAGCTTCCCTACCAGATTGAAAAGTATAGGGGTATCAGTGTGTTTATAGCTCTGTACATGACTCTGTCAGGTTTTTTTTTTTTCTTTTTTGGAGAGGTTTTTACTACAGGGCGCATATGCTCGCCAGGAAGACAGAGAGAGACAGAGAGACAGAAAGTGAGAAATCACTCCCCTCGGGGGACGATCATGCCACATTCCCTTCTCCTCCATTCTCCTCTGGGGATCTTGGGCACGCATGCACACGCGCCCAGCATGAGTTTAAGCCACCGGGTCCAGGACTCAAACCGTGGTTGACTACATGGGAGTCCAGCTACATAGCCATTGTGCTAACTGCTGGTTCCTTGGCTCTGAGTTTGGTGCTGAGTGACATCCATCCATGTAGCAGACTGAACATTTTCTTTAAATTATTGGCACTCTGTAGATACAGCTTTAGACTATTTATTTTCCATTGAAAATTTTCCCCACAGATAGAGGCTTAGGTTTCAGAGCAAAAATCATTCCATGCCATGTACATTCTGTGTAGTGAAAATTCTTTTAGGCTTATTTACAAGTAGTAATATCTTAGTGTTTACAACATACGTTCCCTTTCTTTTCACAGATAGCTGCAGCGCTGTGGTGGTACTTTGTATCGAAAGGTGTTGAGTATTTGGACACAGTGTTTTTTATCCTAAGGAAGAAAAACAACCAAGTTTCTTTCCTTCACGTATACCATCACTGTACCATGTTTACATTGTGGTGGATAGGAATTAAATGGGTCGCAGGGGGACAAGGTGAGCAGTTTCAGAAACATATTTGCTTGTGTTAAATGATGAAAATGTGTTGGGTGGAAAGTAGAACCAGGAAATTTGACTCCTGGTTTATCATTTAACTTGCTTTCATTGTGAATCATTTCTGTATTCATTTTACTTTTTAAAAAATTGAAGAAGGTAAATTCTAACTTTTTATCACTGCTTTAACACCTAAAGATTTGCCCCCAGAGGTAAGCATAAACCAAACCTAAATGTAGACAATAATACTTTGATGAGGAAGAGTTGCAAAAGCAGGTTCAAAGGCTACCAGGATACCAAGACAACTGCTCTCACTCTAAAGATTCTATCTTCAGTGTAGCCCCAGGTCAGGCCTACTAATATAGGCCTTAAATGATCTTGTTGATTTTTTTTTTTTTAAGAGAGAGATTTTTACTGTAGGGTGCGTGCCCTCACCAGAGAGACAGAGAGAGGCAGAGAGATAGAAAATGAGAAAACACTCGCAGAGGGGATGGCCACACCACAATCCCTTCTCCTCCATTCTCCTCTCACGATTTTGGGCACACATGCACACACACCTAGCATGCGTTTAAACCACTAGGTCCAAGACTCAAACCACAGTCGACTACGTGGGAGTCCAGCAACGTAACCTTTATGCTATCTATTGGTCTCGATCTTGTTGGTTCTTATTCAAAGGAAAATTTATATAGCCTTGTTAATGTTAAAGAGGGTCTGAATTTGCAGCCTGGCCAAGATCTACCCCTAGTCTTTTCTGTTGCCTGTCAAGTAAGGGTGATTCACCTGTTGAACTAGAAAGGCCATTCGTCTAGTGAGGACCCAGGGTTCAGGTCATTATAGTGCAGCGTGGCCTTCTGTTCTCCATTGTCATGTTTCAGTAACTGACAGCTGAGAATTTGCACCTATAAAGTATTGTTCGAGACAGAATTTAAAACAATAAGTTAAAGTAAAACTGTATGATTTAAAAAGAAAATGAATAAATCACTTTATGACAAAATTTGCTATAATTATATCTATACTTTGATTGAATAGTCTGAAGAGAAAGAATGTCATTGAATTAGACTGGAATAACTCTGTAGAGCTATTCCTGTCCTCCTTTGCTTTTCACTGTTTGTTACCTATGGTCAACTGTAGTCCAGAAATACCGAATAGAAAATTCCAGAAATAAGTAACTCCCAAGTTTTAAATTGCATGCCATTCTACCCTGTCCCACCCAGGACATGATTCATCCCTCTGTTCATGGTGCCCATACTGTGTAGGCTACCCTCCAGTTAATCACTTAGTAAACAACTTGGTATCACAATGCTTGTGTTCAAGTAAGCCTTGTTTTACTTAATAATGGCCCCATAGCAAGAGAATACTAGGCCGAATAAATAAATTAAAGTTTATTATAACTATAAATGTATAGGTAAAAGCATAGTGTGTGGAGGATTTGGTACTATCTGTAACTTCAAGCATCATTTGAGTGGTCTTGAAATGTATCCCCAGTGTATGGGGGTGGGGGTGGGGAAAGGACAGATATATTTAGTAACTTAAGAAATAAGAGTTTTTTTTTGTTTTTTTTTTTTTTTTGAGAGGTTTTCACAGAGCTATATTTAGTAACTTAAGAAATAAGAGGTTTTTTTTTTTTTTTTTTTGAGAGGTTTTCACTGTAGGGCGCGTGCGCTCGCCAGACAGACAGAGAGAGACATAGAGACAGAAAGCGAGAAATCACCCCCCAGGGAGAAGAAATAAGAGTTGTTTTGTTGTAGTTATGTTAGTACATTTAAAGGCAATAATAGAACATTTACAAATCTATTTGAACACTTTCATGTACCATAATCTTTTCCCCATAAGAATAATAAAAATAAATAATACAGACAATAGTTCTGTATTAGGCCTACTAAGCTGACTGGAGTATCCCATTCAAAAACTTACCACTTCGAACATTTTTTACATTTGAACAGCGTACATTTTTATTTATATGGTGAAACCTCAAGTCTAAAATATCTAGCTTAATCCGAAGGGAAGACTTTTTATTAGTACTACTTTTAGGTATTTTATTCCTAGACTCAATTAAATGTTAAAAAAATAGTATAGACTGATTTTATATCTCAGTGATGTCTTACCTAATAACATTTTCTGTATCTTGCTATTATTTTCGTTTTTCTAAAGCATTTTTTGGAGCCCAGATGAATTCCTTCATACATGTGATTATGTACTCATACTACGGGTTGACTGCCTTTGGCCCATGGATTCAGAAGTACCTTTGGTGGAAACGATACCTGACCATGTTGCAGCTGGTGAGTTAAATGCTTCTCAAGTTTCTTCTGGTGAAAAACTGAAAATGTTTGAGTTTTCTTTACTGTAAAGTGCCAAGTAGTTTTAGATAGTTTTCTCCTACGCAGTTCACTATCCTCGATTATTGCAGTCAAGGCTGCTTGGCCTTAACCCCCCTATTCCTAGACTTACAGGTCACGACCACTTTCTTTTATAAAGCCCTGATAAGACAAGACATAGCACATGTTCCTCTAAGAGAAAAAAAATCTTAAAAAAAATCTGTGGAATGGATAGTTAAAGATCTAAATTTATCAAAAGGTACACAGATTCACATAGGACAAGAACATATCATAATTTATTTCCTTTGGCGACTAATTTTCATTTAAAATTCTGTTACCTTCCTTCTTCTTGTCCTTGCTTAAGCTTTCTATTTTTTGCTCCATTTTCAGTCCTTATTAACAGATCCCATGCATTGAGTATATAAAGTTGAAAAGAAGGCAAAGTCAAGGTAGGGACGGAGTAAAGGGAAAGAATAAGGACCAGAGAGTGCCTCTAATTCTCTAAAACACTGTCTTTGGAGAGCAGAGTTGGAGATGGTCACATGCCAGTCTTCAGACTAGGCAGTTTTCAGCACATTCCCTTAGTTGGACTTGCTGCAGCATCTGGGTGCATGTGTCGGTGTGACACAGAGCTAGGCCTTAGCTTGTCATCAAACCAAAAATCCAAAACCAACATCGTAGCTATTCTTCAAGCTTTAGAATGTCTTATAATTGCTTTAATCATAGTGTGTACACAGTTTTATCAGTGGAATCACATTTGGAAATATCATCCCTCTCTCACTTGCTAAACAGCTGGCAAACCAAACAGGAAAGACAACTCTTGGGGAATGCTGGGTGTGAAGGATTCATCTTTAACTAAAATGTAACCGGAAGCTTCCTCTAGTTTTTGTGTAAAGCTGTTTATACAGCTTGTGTAATTCATTTCAGTCATTAGTAAATGGTTCCTAGAAAATGGAGAGGTGACCAAAATTATGTGAGTTACTTACATTTCTTTTGCTGGAGCCTGTCTCTGGCTCTCCGTGGGGAGCGCTATACTTAATCACACCCTTATAGGCACACCCTTTTTTGGTGATGCAAGTTCTAAGAACCATTGTGAAACCAAAATTAAATTTGGATTTTTGTCATAGAAAATAGTAAAAGTTGTTTAATACAATATAAATTTCTGGCTTACTTAGACTAAATTATTTCAATAATAGTTAATATAATAAGTAATATCGATAATCCAGTTATTAAAAGAGAAACTGCTGGGATCAGCAGTTGATGTAATGGTTATGTCACTGGACTCCCATGTAGTCAACCATGGCTCAAGTCGCGGACCTGGTGGCTTAAACTCATGCTGGGTGCATGTGCGTGCGTGTCCAAGATCCCAAGAGGAGAATAGAGGAGAAGGGATTGCAGTGTGGCCATCCACCCTGGGGGTGGAGGTGATTTCTCACTTTCTGTCTCTCTGTCTGTCTCTGTCTTTCTGGTGAATGCACGCACCCTATAGCAAAAACCTCTCAAAATAAATAAATAAATAAATGAGAAACTGCAGTTGCCTCTTCCAAATAGTACATTGAATTTGTATTTCTAAGCCAGGCAGTAGTTCCTGTAAAAATATAACCCTGTTAATACCAGAAAATTCGTAATTCTTACATCATGAACCATTTATTTACTGATATGTCAGAATTTAAAGTTATTTCATTTTAAGCATCTAAATTTTAGCTTTTTTCCTTGTAAAAACTGTTAAAGTTGAAAATGGTTCTTTTTCCACTTATTCTCAAATATCTATTTTTTTAAGTTAAAAATTTCAACATAAAAATATTTATTTTTGAAGGATAGTGCTCATTCTTAGGCAAATTCACCTGTTTCTTATACATAAGATACAATGAGTCATTTGGTAAGTTCACTTTTGCAAGTGTATGTACCTGCTTGCTGACAATTAAGTGAAAGGAAATCAGTGTAAGATGCTGGATGGAAACAAAATTGAGAAGTCTGTATTACTATTAGTTTACTTTTCTAGGTCATTGCTTTCCTCTCATCAGGTAATAATATTCAGCAAATATTCTTTGAGTCTGGATACTGAGCCAGGGACTCAGGAATCATCAATGAGCAAGACAAAGCCCTACCTTCTGGAGGTATACTCTAGAGGAAAGACACTAAAAACTTCAACAAGTACAAAAGACAATATCAGTTAGTTATAATTGTTCTTTAAACAAACAGGTCACAAAAAGTCCTTTGATTTGCAAGATTGGGCCAGCTAAAGTTGCCAGGAGTCTGCCCTGGTGGAGACAGTGGCATTTGAGTTGTGACTTAAAGCCAGACACGGGAGCCAGGAAACTATTAAACTCTGAACATGTGACAAAATTTAGGCTTATGGTAGTTATGCAGGAGATTCTGATGGTACAGTCTTTTACTAATCAGATGAAATGTTTTAGTGCCTCGAGGTGGCATGGTGGTTAAGGTGTTAGAGTACACATGGCTGACTGCAGTTTGAGTCCCGGACCTGGCAGCCTGCTTTCTCACTTCCCTCTCTTTTCTCTGTCTCTTTCTGTAGCTCTATGGTCAAATTAAAATAAATGAATAAATTAAAATAATAATTCTTTAATAAAATAAGAACGATGCAACCTGTGACTGCTTTTTAAAAAAACGTACCACGCACTGTTGTTATCTTCCAGGTTCAGTTCCATGTGACCATTGGGCACACAGCTCTGTCTCTCTACACGGATTGCCCCTTCCCCAAATGGATGCACTGGGCTCTAATTGCCTACGCCATCAGCTTCATCTTTCTCTTTCTCAACTTCTACGTTCGGACATACAACGAGCCTAAGAAATCAAAAACTGGAAAAACAGCCATGAATGGTATTTCAGCAAATGGTGTGAACAAATCCGAAAAACAGCTAGTGATAGAAAATGGAAAAAAGCAGAAAAATGGAAAAGCAAAAGGAGAGTAAAATGAACTGGGTCTTCACTGTTGTTGACAGTGAGGAAACTCCCATGTCATAGAAAATTTCAGGGAAAACAGAAGCATAGAGGGCTTAGGGTGGGGAGAAAAGGCAAATGTGGTCTATGTAACCTTTAGACTGAGTTAAGTGTTAAATACAATACCCAGATGTTTTATTTATGAAGTTTTTATTTTAAAGATTTTTTTTTTTTTTAAATTAGCCTTGATGTCCAGACCAAAGCAATCATTCTGTGACTTTGGAGACTCCCTCTGCTCACATCCACCTGTCTAATGGATGCAATTTTTCATGTATCTTACACTCACTCATTTTTCAGTCTGAATTTTAGACAATGACAGAAATACAGTCTTTATGAATTTTTTTGGATCATTTACTGATACCTACAGACTAAAATCAGTTACACTTTTCTTATCCAGAGCTCGACATGGGAATATGTTTGAATTGGCACATTTGAAGTCATTTGCTGACCAGAATGGTCAAACCTCTCCTCCTCTAGTCAGAATATACCCTTTTGGTTGTAATTAAAATGATAAAATCTTCTGATCTCTATAGAATCTAAGAGGCTTGATGATGATGGTGTTGGTGAAAATAACCAAGAATTACAGTAAAATCAACTTCAACAAGTACAAAAGACAATATCAGTTAGTTATAATTGTTCTTTAAACAAACAGGTCACAAAAAGTCCTTTGATTTGCAAGATTGGGCCAGCTAAAGTTGCCAGGAGTCTGCCCTGGTGGAGACAGTGGCATTTGAGTTGTGACTTAAAGCCAGACACGGGAGCCAGGAAACTATTAAACTCTGAACATGTGACAAAATTTAGGCTTATGGTAGTTATGCAGGAGATTCTGATGGTACAGTCTTTTACTAATCAGATGAAATGTTTTAGTGCCTCGAGGTGGCATGGTGGTTAAGGTGTTAGAGTACACATGGCTGACTGCAGTTTGAGTCCCGGACCTGGCAGCCTGCTTTCTCACTTCCCTCTCTTTTCTCTGTCTCTTTCTGTAGCTCTATGGTCAAATTAAAATAAATGAATAAATTAAAATAATAATTCTTTAATAAAATAAGAACGATGCAACCTGTGACTGCTTTTTAAAAAAACGTACCACGCACTGTTGTTATCTTCCAGGTTCAGTTCCATGTGACCATTGGGCACACAGCTCTGTCTCTCTACACGGATTGCCCCTTCCCCAAATGGATGCACTGGGCTCTAATTGCCTACGCCATCAGCTTCATCTTTCTCTTTCTCAACTTCTACGTTCGGACATACAACGAGCCTAAGAAATCAAAAACTGGAAAAACAGCCATGAATGGTATTTCAGCAAATGGTGTGAACAAATCCGAAAAACAGCTAGTGATAGAAAATGGAAAAAAGCAGAAAAATGGAAAAGCAAAAGGAGAGTAAAATGAACTGGGTCTTCACTGTTGTTGACAGTGAGGAAACTCCCATGTCATAGAAAATTTCAGGGAAAACAGAAGCATAGAGGGCTTAGGGTGGGGAGAAAAGGCAAATGTGGTCTATGTAACCTTTAGACTGAGTTAAGTGTTAAATACAATACCCAGATGTTTTATTTATGAAGTTTTTATTTTAAAGATTTTTTTTTTTTTTAAATTAGCCTTGATGTCCAGACCAAAGCAATCATTCTGTGACTTTGGAGACTCCCTCTGCTCACATCCACCTGTCTAATGGATGCAATTTTTCATGTATCTTACACTCACTCATTTTTCAGTCTGAATTTTAGACAATGACAGAAATACAGTCTTTATGAATTTTTTTTGGGTCATTTACTGATACCTACAGACTAAAATCAGTTACACTTTTCTTATCCAGAGCTCGACATGGGAATATGTTTGAATTGGCACATTTGAAGTCATTTGCTGACCAGAATGGTCAAACCTCTCCTCCTCTAGTCAGAATATACCCTTTTGGTTGTAATTAAAATGATAAAATCTTCTGATCTCTATAGAATCTAAGAGGCTTGATGATGATGGTGTTGGTGAAAATAACCAAGAATTACAGTAAAATCCTGTCCGATGACTCAGAGGGCATGATGGCTCGCAGCACAAATCACTGTGGGAAACAATGTTTATGATGAAAAGGCAGCCTTTGAATACTCCTATTACTAGCAGAAATGCATTATGAACATTAAGATTACTGTCTGATTGGAACAAGAAACAACTCATGTCTTTATTAGTACCATCCTTAGGTAGTTACATTTCTGTGCTGTTAGAAGAGAGTATGTTGATTTTTATCAGGCTTTCCTTGTTTTGATTTGTGGCTGTTACTGATTTTTTTCATATGTGGAAATATACCTACCTCTTCTGTTGGAAAGAACATTTAAAATTAAATAAATTTTAATTAAAAAAAATCAAGGAGTCCTCTAATGTAAATTTTAATATGAACTTCCTAATCCACTCGTCCATAATTTTTTTTGGTTTTTCACAAATAGCATACACCAAACATTTCTGTGAAACTATCCTTCTCTTCCAATGTGTTTAATTTTGGAGTGATAGTTTCCTTGTGACTAAGTTGCAAGATCTTATTTATGAACTAGCTATGAAGTGCGAACCCATTTTGGTGCAATATTCTTGACTCCTTGGTGCTAAAGATGGTTAGACTGAGGGCTTGATGTTACAAGGTGTTAATTGTTAAAACACAAAATGAATGAAAAGGAGAATAACCAGAACTAGAAAATGAAATTTGCTATTCACAGATGAAGTATTTCATATACTGTAAATGAACAACTGGAAATAAAGTAGGAAAGATAACTGGTACCATGTTTTATTTACATAGGTTAACTTATTAGGAGATGTTGCACAGGGATCATTATAGGAAAGAAAATGCGACCCCAAAAGCATGACTACTTCTAAGTGTCTCAACAACACGTCCGAACCGCATGAGCAGGATGTATGCTCTTTGTATAGACAGACTTTCATACCAGTTTGTAATCTATAAAATATTTATTGTGCATTAAAATGACCTATTTTTTTCCCAAAGGCATGCAGTCATGAGAATGACAGAACATTTGCCACACATAAAGTAGTTTGGTCTAAGAGGATTCGACACCTTTGTTTTTGCTGCTGCGTGTGTAATGACTAGAGATTTGTAAATCTTTGTGAACGTTCTGTACTGGTTCCCAGAGCTGCTCACTCCCTGCTACCTGATTTCAGCACAATAAATATACTACTGTTGTGGGACTTTTTTTTTTTTTGTTAATCAGTTGATTCTACTGTAAATTGTCTGCTAGTTGTTTATTGGTCTGGTTTAGTTGTTCATATGCTAAACTCTTTTCTGTTGCCAATCGCTTATGTAGAAAACAAGTGAAACTATGCCTACAATTCCTAATGAAAAGCTCATTTTTTTAAAAATGGTAGCATAGTTTTACTTTAAAAGTTAGTTGCTTTTGCAGGAGCTTTAGCAAATGCCATTTTCTCCTAAATTATTCTTACATACATGGAGAGCTCCCGTGTTCGGTCTTTACTGTACATTTCTTGATCAAAGGTGATTTTTGATGTGACAAATATAGCCTTTTCTGGTAGTTTTCATAATTTTTCCATTGTCACAGATAGTTGCCTCCTCCTATTTAAAAATCGGTGAATAATCAGTAAAAATCAGTCCCTTTTTTGGTAAGATGTTAATAAAAAATTAACATTTCCTCACATAGAAAATGGAATTTATTAAATATTTACAATTACCTGAGATATACAAGGGAATTTTCTGATATAATTGATGACTGTAGCTCTTTTTCTTTTCTCTGTTGCTCTTAATTTTGTTTTGCCAGTGAACACTGACTGATGATTAATTTCAGATTTAACATTATTTTATTCATTCTCTCATTCCACACACTGTTAGGCATTGGAAAATATTTTAATATGGATTATTATGTTCATACTTGAGAACATGGGATCTAGCAGTGTTTTTTTTTCAGTTTATTAGGTATATATATGTTAATATTGACTCATTGGAAATATATATATATTTTATATATTATGTATATATAAAATATATGTCAAACCTCAGTTACCCTATAAATGAGAAAGAAATGTGGACATAGAAATTATTTTTGTTGTATTATCTACTTGATAATCAGAACAATTCAGACACTAAGTATTGACTATTGAGTGGAATTTTTGAATCTCATCCTAATTAGAATGTGACATCCACTGAGCTGTTCACACTCTCTCAGCACTTTCTGTGTTATAGCCTTAATCTCAGCCAGCTGTATTCCTAACACTGTCCTTACCAAGCAAAAACCAAGATATCCAGGTTGTTAGCTGGTGCACTCAGCACAGACCTGGGTGACTTAGATTTAGGCATTCTGCCGGATGGCAAATAGGGCAGCAGAGCCAAGGGCACCGTGACACGGAGTGACAAGGCTAGGAACCTGCGTCTAAGCAGTAGCCATAACACATGCTGAAAGAGATCTGTATCTAGTGCCCGTGAAAAGCACATCTTTAATAGTGATAGATTAGGAATCAGTGCTTAGCCTTTAGTACTTCAGGCAAATGCCTTCTGAGAGACTGGAAGAGTTGCAAAAATGAACTGATGTAAAACCAGATGTTTTGTTTCAAAGCACTACAGATCTTGTGTTAGACTATAAATCACAGAAGAAAAGCACATTTTTTTTTATTAAAAAAATTGTTATAGGACAATGTGCTAGCCAAAGAGAAAATGAGAAAGCACCCCCCTACCTCTCCCAACCCACCCTGAGGCGAATGGCCGTGCCACATTCCCTTTTCCATTCTCCTCTCAGGATTTTGAGCATACACACACAATCACCCAACTTGTTTTTTAAGCCACTGGATCTGGGATTCAAACCATGCTGTTGCCTCTGTGTGATCTGGACACTTTAACCATCATACCAACAGCTGACCCTTGAATTTGTTCTTAATAGAAGACTCTGAATCCTGAAAGAGAATCAAAGACCCAAATTAAAAATTATTGCTATATAGAATCACTACCACATGAAGATTGTGAGATTCTAGATTATTGAAAGAACCTTACAATTTACAAAGAAGGTGGTTCATGGCTGTTTTAAGATTATTAAGTAACAGGATTTTTTAGGTGGGCAAGGGATGATCCAAGTTACCCTGTGGTGGTCTTTCAGATGTATGGGTCTAGGTTTTGCTGTGTGTTTTGAAACATAAAAACTTTTCTATTTGTTTTTTAAAGACCAGAATTTAGGGTGAACTTTTGTTTGGTTATCTTGGTTTTATTTATTTTTGTTACTATTTTTGTGTTTTTCATTTTACTAAAGGCATGTTTACACATTCACACATAAATTTTCTTTCATGCTTTTGTTCCTTGGAGACTCATCTAGTCTTAAATAGAAACTCTACATGAATAAGTTAATTGTCTTTCCTATCTTTATACTTGAAGTTTTCCTAGAAAATGTGTTATTAAAGTAGTATCTCCTTTGGGAATAAGCATGCATTGAAACATCACTTGATAGCTTTCTATCTAATTATAATACTGTAACACAGTTACCGGAAGGTCACGTTGATCTGAACATCTATGCAGAAAGTATGTCCAAATTAAAAGCCATCCTGAATTGTAAAAACATTGAAAAGTTTAAATTATATGGCCATTTATAAAATGATTAAGTCTCAAAATTACCAGATGTTTCCCAATTTAAATACAAGATGAGTTATAAAGAGTATTTTAGACCAGCCCGCAGCATGGTGGTTAAAGTGGCCAACCATGCAGTTGGGTCCCAGATTAGGGTTTGAAAAACATGCTGGGCACCTGTGTGTGTGTGTGTGTGTGTGTGTGTGTGTGTGTGTGTGTGGCCAAAATCCTGAAAGGAAAGAGAAATGAAGGAGAAGGGACTGTGGCACGACCATGCCTCATGGAGGGGGCTGGTGTGTGCGTTTTCATTTTTCCCCCCTTTCTGTCTCTGAAAAGGGTACACACCCTCTGGGGGGGGAGTATTTTATCAGTGCATATACATACTTTATGTACTATGTCAGTCTCTAGGTAACTCTGAATTCCTTTTTGGCAGTTTTAGAGAAGCCAGTAAAATTGCTCCTTTCCTCAGTTTCAAAGTCTTGTCTTTGAATTGCCATGGGGAAAAAGGAGCGCATACAAGTTGAAATCCCTTTCCTTCTGTGTCATGCATGATGCATGATATTTACACTGAGTTTCTCCTCCCCATGAGGAGCCTGTCCTGAGAACCAGTCTTTCAAGAATAAGGATTACCTAGCTATTTTGTAATGAGCGGGTGGATAGGTTCTGAGACTTACATGATAGGTAACATCATGTTAGCAGCAATCTGGCCTCACCTTTGAGTGTGGCTTGTGTTCTAATTTCTTTAATAAATCTGAGAATCACATATATTTATATTTTTATAAGAGTATTCTGTAGGGTTTAACAGTCCATACAGTTGGATTTCAAATATATTCTGGTTTCAGCTCTCATAGGGAAAATTTAACAAAGATGTTATATGGATCATGAACAAATAGAATAAATCATTGCCTTTCAAAGCTGTATTTGTTCAACATTTAAGTGTTTTCATGATGCTTGAATTATTACTGACAGCATGGGAACTTATAAGGCAAAAGAGTGGCCAGATGAATTAGGAGGACACTTCTAAAATTTAGCGTTGAAGTTGAGATTTGGGGTTTACATCCTAGAGTCTCCCTAAATGTTATCTACTTTAGAAATCAGCACACCACTGGTGTTTATGTTTATTGGCTCTGTAAGTCCATTCCCATCTCCTTGACGTGTTCTTTCCTCTTCCATCCTTCAGTATTATAAAGTCTAGAGAACTAAAAATTACATTTCCTAGATTCCTTCTCTGCTTCTCTCCTCACAAATTTAGGTATTATCAATGTGAGGTACTCAGGTGTGAACTTTTATTTATTTATTCATTTATTTATTTTTGCCATAAGGTGCGTGTGCTCACCAGAGAGAGAGAGAAAGAGAGAGAGAGAGCAAGCAAGAAATCACTTCTCAGCAGGGAGGCTATACTGCAGTTCCTTCTCCTCTGGTCTCTTGGTATTTGGGGCATATATACACACACACACACACACACACACACACCTGATGATTCCTTCTCCTCTGGTCTCTTGGGATTTGGGGCATATATATATATACACACACACACACACACACACACACACACACACCTGATGTGATTTTCAGATCATTGAGTCCAGGATTTGAACTTAAATTAGCCAAGTGGGAATCCAGTGCCTTAACCACCATACTACCTGCTGGCCCCCAGGCATGAACTTCTATAAAGGCAGGAGGTGGATGCCATTTTTCTGTCAACAGGTGGACTACATGTTCCATTATCTTGGCGCCAATTTGGTGGATGCAGACAGTGGTACTTGTGACAGTGATTATTGCAGATGTGGTTATATGAATTCGAAGGCTAAGGCTAGCTTTCTGACTTTCATTCCTTTGAGTTACAAATAATTTGATAAGCATCTAATCCTTTGAATTAAAGATTTTACTGACTGAAATACCTTGAGTAGTATTTGTTTCATGCACTGAACTTGACCTAAGTCAAGTCAGTATTCAATACCAACATTTTATCAAGAAATCAGCTCCTGGGGGCCAGCGGGTGGTGTAGTGGTTGAGGCACTGGACTCTCACATGGCCGATCACAGTTTGAGTCCCAGACCTGACAGCTTGTTTTCTCACTTGTCCTCTCTTTCTCTCTTTTTTTTCTTTCTTTCTCTCTCTGGTGAGTGCATGTGCCCGGAGCATATTAAAAAATAATAAGAATAAATGAAATTAAATAATTCTTTTAAAAAAGAAAAAGAAAAAAAGACATCAGCTCCTGGGCCAGCAGGTGGCATGCTGATTAAGGTGCTAGACTCCCACATGGCTGACCGCAGTTTGAGTCTCAGACCCAATGATTTGCTTTCTCACTTTCACTCTCTTTCTGTGTGTTTGTCTCTAGTAAGTGTGCATGACTTATAGCAAAATTTAAAAAATAATAATAAATAAAATTAAATAAATAATTCTTTAAAAAAAGAAATGAGCTCCTAAAACTAATCCTAGTTGAGTTTATAGGCAGTAAAACTTTATGACCAGTGAGATATTGTTTTCCATGAAATGAATAGCTAAGTTATCACCTACAGTCATGTAAAATGGAGTATACATCTTGTCTTTCCAGAGGGCACTGCACTTGTTAGATGGAGAGAGAGGAATATAACCACCCCTCCTTGCCCCCATGAAGTGTGGTCATGCCACATCCTTTTGCCTCCATTTTTTTCATCCTGGCAGGATTCTGGGCACACATACATACACATAAATGTGTTTCAAGTTACTGGGGCCAGGATTTGAACAACAATCAGTTATGTTCAGCTCCCTGTGCACAGGTGTTTAACTGATGCACTGTGAGGCCGGTCCCATATCTCATAGCTGCAGACCTGAAATGTCTTAAAACAACGTTCTGTAAGTTGCAGAATTATAACCTAAATTCACAGCCTCATACTTTCCTATGTGAAAATTTGAGAAAGTTTGAGACTGTGAAAGGATGGGACTCAAGGAACTGGAGTGAGATATTTGGTTGGATTTGGAGAACCTCTATCTCTAAATCCCGTTGAATATTCCTAGCCCAAAAAATGTCCCTCTGCCCTGTTGGTTGATGGTTGTCCTTCATTACTTGAGATCCTATAATGACCTCAACAAAGGTAGTTACCTTCCAAGGAGATGCTGACCCTCCGTCTGCTTGCCTTCTCTTTCAGTGGCATCAGATCTGTAAGGAGATTTAAATCATCACATACCCTAAGGTGTGCTAATAAAAAAATCTGTCTTGGGGAGATATAGTTTTGAATGATAGTGTTTGGCTAATTTGAATCTGCAGAAATGTATAGGAATAGATTCCCAGGATGCTAAACAAAGCAGAAAGAAACACATCTTTAGAATAGACAGAAACTATTGATATAGGTGTTGTTACCAGAAATTCTTAATTTGGAGTTATAGCTCAAGAATGAGGAGCAATTTTAATGGTTTGTCAGTTGCCTAAGTGAACCTGGACTCAGTGGTGGCCTATACTGAAATGAGATACACATTAGAAATTCCTTAGAACAATGTGGAGAAGAGACTCCATAGAACTAGATTCCTAGCTTGGAGAAGATCTATCATAGGTGACCTAGTTGACTATCACTTCGCTATGTTTAAGAAATACAGAGGGATATTTTTTGGGCTAGGAATATTCAACGGGATTTAGAGATAGAGGTTCTCCAAGAAGGACTTTGAACATCCTTCAAAACTTCTATACTGGCTACTTCTTGTAGGCTGGGGGTGATGTGGGAGGGAGGCTGTTGTCTGGGAAGTGGATTTCCTAGCCTCAGCAG
>NW_006159559.1:3192967-3199156 GCF_000334495.1 Tupaia belangeri chinensis | reverse complement strand
TATCACAGATTGTCAGACAAAATGGCAGTGCCTAAAAGAGACAAAGTGGGCCTTATGTTGATAGTAATGGGCAACTCGCCAGAGTTGTTAGAATGACTTGGCCTGCGAGATCTATGGTGGTGGCAATTTATGAAGTGCTAGGACTGAAAAGGATGGTCAACATACTAAAGTGCTCCTTGATTAGTATGATGCTTTAAGTCTGGTGAACACAGGCCTGACCTGAGTCACCACAGTCCCAGTTCAGTGCCCATCCTGGGTGCAATATACGACTCTGAGCTTTAATGATGGGAATACTGGATTCTCTCTCTCTCTTTTTTTTTTTTTAAATAGCATCTGTTATTTTAATATATTTTATTTAAATTTCTTTTATATAGTCAATCAAATATGTCACTTAGCATACAAAGTGAACATTCCAACATGTATACATTTCTCACCAATCGAGTTGGGAATACTATACACATCATCCTCAGCAGACAATAACTCATCTCTCTGTCCCACAAATGCCCCGCTCCTCCATTTCTTTCCCCAGTGTACCTCCTCAGTCACTCCTCCTTCACCTACCCTCTTTCTACACTGTATCTGGTATTTATAACCATTTTCTATGTTTCTATATCCTGTAGCCATTCAGTTTCAGCTATAGCGTGCAGACATTTATTATATATTAAGTGGAGACATACAATATCTCTCCTTCATAGCTTGGCTTGCTTCACCTGGCAGTAAACCATCCATATTCACCCACTTTCTGTCAAAAACTAGGATCTTGTTTTTTTATGACTGAGTAGTACTCCATAGAGTATATGTGCCACACTTTTCAATCCATTCATCTGTTCATGGGCATTTGGGTTGGTTCCATGTCTTAGCAATTGTGAATAATGCCTCAATAAACATCGATGTGCAAGCACTTTTCCAATTGGATTCTCTTAAGAAAATTTCCTGTGATGATGTCACAAGTATATTCCATAAATTATCTTCCTAGCTTTCACTAAAAGGGAGGGGAAATAAACAGATTTTGTAGGAGTTACTGGGACGCTCACTCTGAGTTGGTGCTGATCCTTGGACACTCAAACTGCTACTTTGGTCACCAGTTAAAATTAAGGCTTATAAAGGAAAGGCAGGCTCATGGAAGCCAAGCAATAAACACAATTTTGATCTGTATTTATCTCACCATGACACAGTTGTTCCCAAACATACCCTCTCCACTTCCTGCATGTGTAGTCCGATTAGATATACTTGCCCTCTGGCTAAATTGTCACTTCAGCTTCCTATCTCATGGAATGAGGGTTATTATGGAATAAAGGATCAAGTCAAAGGTCCTAAAATGTCCCCTCTCTGATTTTTTTTTTTTGCTATCCTCATTTTAAAAAAAAAATAAAGTAAAAGGCTTTATCACTCTTAAAAAAAAAAAAAGTACTGTTTGACCCACCCAGAAATTGGGGAGTCTTGTAGACTTATTATTAACATAACCATGTGGAGGCAAGCAGATGGTGTGGTGGCTGGGGTGCTGGACTGTCACATGGACCCGGTGGCTTGAAAATCATGCCAGGTGCATGTGCGTGAGTGCCCAAAATCTTAGAAGGAGAACGAAGAAGGGATTACAGTGTGGTCATCTCCAGGGGGTTATTGCTCACTTTTCTTCTCACTGTCTGTCTCTGTTTCTCTCTGTCGAGTGCAAAAATCCCGGGGGAAAAATCATGTAGCTCTAAATTCAACAGCTATTTCACATGTAGTAGATTAACTGAAGCAATTCAACGTAATTTTTGCAGCTGATATTCAGTTATCGATCTGTTAATTATTTTTAAAATTTATCAGAGGCACATGTGCTCACTGGAGAGAAACAGAAAAAGAGAGTGGGAGAAAGCACCACCTAATAGACCCTAGTTACGCCACAATCCCTTCACCATTTCTCCATCCTTTGGGGATCTTGGAAGTGCATGCACGTACATTCACTGTGTTTATCCAGCTGCCAGATCCAGGACTCAAACTGCAAGATCAGCCATATGGGATCCAGCTTCCTCAACTACAAGGCTATGGAGCCAGCCTTAAATACTTTCTTTTTTTTCCTTTCCATTAAAAAGAAAACAGAAGTTAAAAAAGAAAAAAAAAAAGGGACCAGCAGTTAGCCTAATGGCTATGTTGCTGGATTCCTACGTAGTCTACTGCGGTTTGAATCCTGAACCCGGTGGCTTGAACTTATGCTGGGCGCGTGTGCGTGCCTGGCCAAGATCCTGAGAGGAGAATGAAGGAGAAGGAATTGCAGCATGGCCATCCCCCCTGGAGGGTGATTTCTCGCTTTCCGTTTCTCTGTCTCTGTCTGTCTGGCGAGCGCACGTGCTCTATAGCAAAAAAAAAAAAAAAAAAAAGACAACAGAAGTAATTTTTTTCACCTTGTAGGATAAACTATATGCCTGTGCCATCTTACCTCAAGACAGTTTTTTCAAGAACTATTTTTTAAATTTTATTTATCATTACTATTTTAAAATTTGATACAGAGAATGTGTGATCACCAGAGAGAGACAGAGAGAGAGAGAGAGGGAAAGTGAGAACAATCTGCTATGTTTGTGTCTAAACTGTGGTCGACCATGTGGGAGTCCAGCACTTTAACCACCATGCCATATGCTGGCCCCTTCTCAGGACTATGTTAATCCAGTTTTCTGTTATAGTGTAACCCATGTAAACGTTTGTCTCATCATGCCGTAAGACTTCACTTTGGCCCACTTTATGAACAGCATCATGCTGACTGGACATGGTTAGTAGGAAGTAGCAAGAACCGTAGATTCCTTGGTAAGAAACGTATACCAGAGGGTGGGAGGGGAAAATGATATAAATTCAAGGGCCATGACACCAATAAAGTTCACGGCAGTCTAGTAGTCTACAGCAGGTTGAAGTATTTTCCCTTCAGTGAAAGAAAAGTATTTTATTTTGTCACTTACTGTTAAAGAGCACAATCATTGTTACCATCTTGTTGGTTTAAAATAACATATACACATTGGAAGGTGGTGTTTCGACCTATCCATCAAGTAACCCGCAAAGCTGTCAGTTCTGAATGGGACCCAGAGGAGGAAAAGAATTTGTAACAACTAGGAACTGCGGGAAAACTAGTCTGCTCTCTGAGACTTAAGATTCTGCATCTTAGATGGTGCTTGAAGTGTTGGACAAAGCAATCCTACAGAGGGCCACTGTCAAGCCTGGATTTTGAATCACAGTGCAATCCTTTAGGGATTTAGAGCAAAGCCATGTCCTAATCTCCAAATAACTGTGAAGAAACAGATTCTGGATTTGCTTCTTGTCCACGGTAGAGATTTGTGTACTGACCAAAGAATATAAAGTGATCTTGTAAACTGAGCTTCCACTGTGTCATGGACTAGGGCATGCAGAGCAGCATGCACTGCAAAGTGGAAAGTTGATGAAGGCACAAGTGACATGAATACCTTAGATTGCCACTGCCCCTATTCTGGCTGCTTTGGCATTTTTCCTGAACCCACATGTTCAACCTCATATACATTTTTGTGACATGTTAGCTGACTGTGTTTGCACACCTTTGATCCATTTCGCCCTGTTTTATGTCTTAAAATGCCAAATCAGATGCTGATTGGTGTCCCCAAAGATAACAGAACCTAATCTCTGGACTGAATGTTATCCTATTTGAAAAAAAGTGGGCTTGGGAGATGTGATTATATTAAGGATATATATATATATATATTTATTTTTTTTGGTGTTTGTTTGTTTGTTTGTTGAGAAGCTTTTGCTATAGGAGGCGTGCGCTCACCAGAGAGAAACAGAGAAACAGAAAATGAGAAATCACCCCCTTGGAGGATAGCCATGCTAGAATCCCTTCTCCTCCATGCTCCTCTCAGGATCTTGGGCATGCACGCACATGCACCTGGCGTGAGTTTAAGCCACCAGGTCTGGGACTCAAACCACGGTAGACTATATGGGAGTCCAGCGACATAGCCATTACTCCAACTGCTGGTCCCCCATTAAGAATGTTGTGATGGGGACCAGCAATTAGCATAATGGCTATGTCGCTGGACTCCCATATAGTCTACCGTGGTTTGAGTCCCAGACCTGGTGGCTTAAACTCACGCCAGGTGCATGTGCGTGCATGCCCAAGATCCTGAGAGGAGCATGGAGGAGAAGCGATTGCGGAGTAGCCATCTCCCCTGAGGAGTGATTTCTTGCTTTCTGTCTCTCTGTCTCTCTCTGTCTGGCAAGTGCATGTGCCCTATAGCAAAAACCTCTCCAAAAAAAGAAAAAAAAATAGGATGTTGTGATGAGGCGATAACTCTGGGTGGGCCCTAAATGCCATTAAAGTATTCTGGCATCAAGTCTTCAAAAAGTTCGTGGAAAATGCATATTATAAAAAAACTAAGAAAGGATTTCAATTTTTTTTTTGCACCAAAATAAGCTCATATTACTTTGTTACCACATGTTTGAACAGGATCTAGTTTAAGATACTAAGAAGGATAAGGCATTAGTTTGAAAAGAGTCCTTATCAGAGCAACCTGAATTATGCTAAAGCTAAAGCAAAAATAAGCATCAGATTTCCGGTGAAGTTTGTATAAAAGAGTGGTGAAATCGTGAATGATTGCTTTGGCTCTGGGTTTCGTTGGAAGTTAAGTATGGGCAGAAGACTGTGGATGCACACTGTGCCTGATGTTGTCTATTGCACTTGGCATCTGTTCCCACCTTTTCCTATGGCCTAGCCCATACCACCATTTCAAAGGTTAGCGTGCTTAACCACATTTCCAGCCTTCCTTGAGGCTAAAGTGCTGGGTCTGGTTTATATCCCAGCAATGAAATTCAGTTGGGTAAGTAGGGATTTTGGAGGGAGAAGACAACCATAACAGTGCTGATTTAGCACTGTTCAACACTTAGCAGCTGGATACCACGTTCCATCATTTGTCATCAACTTCATTGCTGTGGAGCAGCTGTGACATCATCAATGCCAGTAGCAATGGCAGAAGCAATATCTGGACTTCTGGATTAACACAGTCCTTTGACTTCTGATTCTCTAGCCTAACTCCATTATGTAAGCACATACTTCCCTCTATTAAAACTGTTTCTGGAGTCCACAGGTGGTGTAGAGGTGAAGGTGGCTGGATTCCACATGGTCAATTGCGCAGTTTGAGTCCCAGACCCATAGGCTTCAAAATCACACCATATGCTTGTGTGTACAAGCCCAAAATCCCTAGAGGAAAACAGGAAACGGAATCACTCTGTGGCCATCATCCCTGGGAGACTATTTCTCTCTCTCTCTTTCTCCTTCTCCAGTGAGCACACACACCTTATAGCAAACAAATAAACAGAAAACCTTTCTGCTTGAAAACACTGGTTTCTGTTTCCTGTAATGAATGTTGAATATTACAGATGAATATAAAAAATTTCACAGACATTTAAGTTTAACATAAAATATACTATTTTTCTTGAGAGAATTTTGCTATAGGGCACGTGCACTCGCCAGAAAGACAGAGAGAGACAGAGAGACAGCAAGAAATCACCCCCCAGGGGGGATGGCCACGCCGCAATTCCTTCTCATCTGTTCTCCTCTCGGGATCTTGGGCACGCACACACATGTGCCCGGTGTGAGTTTCAAGCCACCGGGTCTAGGACGCACACTGCGGTTGACTACGAGGGAGTCCAGCGACATTGCCGTTATGCTAACGGCTGGTCCCAATTGCTTCCATTTTCTCTAGGGTCAAATTTTCAGTCCACATAAGTTGTTCTTCCTATCTCGAAACTGGATAATCAGTGACTACCATTCAAATTTTATCATTATTGGCAAGTCAAAAGTTTGTTTGGACTTGCATGTTCATGGCAGGATGTGTGGACTGCTAAGCTGTACTCAATGTGAGTAGGCAAGGAGCTAGTAGTTACACTGGGGATCCCAATGCCAGAATAAGTGGAACTGTAATTTGAGTCCCGTTGCCCTAGTTCCCTCCATGATTTCTTTTTTTTTTTTTTAAGAACATTTTTGCTATAGGGCACATGTGCTAACTGGATAGACAGAGAAATCTCCCTGGGTCAAGGGGGAGGGGCACTGCAAACTCTTTTCCATTCTCCTCTGAGGATTTTAGACACACACGCACATGTGCTTGACATAAGTTTCAAGCTTCCAGGTCTTGTACTCAAACCGTAGTTGACCGTGGTGGGAGTCCAGCACCTTAGCCACTACCCCACCTGCTGGTTCCC
>NW_006159559.1:3192121-3192899 GCF_000334495.1 Tupaia belangeri chinensis | reverse complement strand
CCCCTGCCCGTACCCCCTCCCCCCCCTGCTGGTTCCCCCCCCCCCATAATTTCTTTTTAAAGAGAAGAACAGTCTGGGATCAGCAGATGGTGTAGTGGGTATGTCACTGGACTCCCATGCAGTCAGCCACGGTTCAAGTCCCAGATCTCTCAGCTTTAAACTCATGCTGGGTGTGTGTGCATGTGTGCCCAAGATCCTGAGAGGAGAACAGAAGAGAGGGGATTGCAGCATAGTCATCCCCCCGCCCCCCACCCCCGCTCAGAGGGTGATTTCTCACTTTCTGTCTGTCTCTTTGTCTTTCTGGTGAGCAAATGTGCCCTCTGGCATGAAAAAAAAAATCCAAAAAACCAAAACCAAAAACAGAAACAAAACTCTCTTTAAAAAAGAGAGACAGAAGAATGTTCTTAAAAGAATATATAGGGACCAGCAGTTAGCGTAATGGCTATGTTGCTGGACCCCCATGTAGTGAACCACAGTTCGAGTCCTGGTCCCGGTGGCTTAAACTCATGCCGGGTGCGTGTGCGTGCGTGCCCAAGATCCCAAGAGGAGAATGGAGGAGAAGGGATTATGGCGTGGCCATCCCCCTGGGGGGATGATTTCTCACTTTCTGTCTCTCTGTCTCTCTCTGTCTTTCTGGCGAGTGCACGCACCCTACTACTCTTTTCTGGCTGGAACCATGGAGGGTGTTCAAAAGAAGAAAAAAGTTTCCTGCTGCAGCAGAAACTAAGAAAAAGGCTCCTACTGCAGCAGAAGCCACCATGAAAAAGGATCCTGCTGT
>NW_006159559.1:3189567-3192059 GCF_000334495.1 Tupaia belangeri chinensis | reverse complement strand
TGCTCAAAAGATGCTTCGAAAGGCAAGGAGGAAGCTTATCTATGAAAGAGCTAAGCACTATCATTAAGGAATAAAGACAGATGTACAGAACTGAGATTCGCATGGCCAGGATGGCAAGAAAAGCTGGCAACTTCTATGTACCTGCAGAACCCAAATTGGCATTTGTCATCAGGATCAGAGATATCAATGGAGTGAGCCCGAAGGTTTGAAAGATGTTGAGGCTTCTTCGTCTTCGCGAGATCTTCAATGGCACCTCTGTTAACTTCAATAAGGCCTCAATTAACATGCTGAGAATTGTGGAACCATACATTGCATGGGGGTACCCAAACCTGAAGTCAGTAAATGAACTGATCTACAAACGTGGTTATGGCAAAATCACTAAGAAGCGAATTGCTTTGACAGATAACTCTTTGATTGCGTGATCTCTTGGTAAATTCGGCATCATCTGCATGGAGGATCTGATTCATGAAATCTATACTGTTGGAAAAATGCTTCAAAGAAGCAAATAACTTCCTGTGGCTCTTCAAATGATCTTCTCCACGAGGTGGAATGAAGAAAAAGACCACCCATTTTGTAGAAGGTGGAGATGCTGGCAACAGGGAAGACCAGATCAACAGACTTATTAGAAGGAGGAACTAGGGTATCCACCATGACTATTTTTGTAATATGGTCAGTAAATAAACAGTGGCTGGTTTCAGACTGCAATATATTGTTGTATTAGTAACTTTTTTGTTAGCTTGCCTCTGCCTTGCCTTAGTGGTACATCTTGGTGCTTGGTAAAATTAAGCCAAAACTTCTGCAAGACTAAGGTCCATTATTAGTATTTTTTTTTAATTTTGTGAAAATCACTTAGGAACTGTAGAAAAGATTTTCCTACACCAGAAAGGCCGTACATTTCCCCTTTTAAATTTTTCTGAGTAAAGTTGGGTTTATTCAAAGAAAACTTATTTCAAGGCATTCATGCATGATTTTTAGGTAAGATAATAAAATAAAGGTCAGTTCACCAAAAAACATAAAAAAACAAACAAAAAAAACAAAAACAAAAACCAGTTAAGGCTAAGTGCTAAGTTACTGTGAATTTTGTGAATGAGAGTGTAGAAGGAGAGTGGGCTTGCTTGTCCCATGTACAGTCTTGCTCCACTTCTCGCCTCTGGTATCAGTCTGGCATTTTCTGGGTACTATGTTGGGAAAGCTGGCTGCCTCCTTCCCTAAAGCTGCCTCTGCATGAGAGTCGGTGTCTACTGTGCCATCTGATTCAGTCATTTAACCACTTGCTTTCTACAAAATTTTAAAATCATTTATCAGCTGTACCCCTTTATATTTTCTCCATTTCTGTGGGTTTAGATATTTTGCTCATCTTTTACTGTCTTTTCAGTAGAGCCTTTAGAAGGATAGAAAGTGAATAGGTGGGTTTGCCTGGTCACCTTGAGTCAGAGGCACTTAAACGTTTCTAAACAAGAAAACATTCTTGAAGGCATGCTTGAGTCACCGTGGGCTGACATCTGAGCTTTGTCACGTATAATCTTTAACAAGTTACTAAATCTTTCTGAGTCTGTTTCTCTATATGTAAAAATGGGAATAGTAATACCTAACTCAGAGTTGAGATGTGAGAAGCACTTGAACAAGAAGCATGCACAGAATTGAGTGCAGTGTCTAGTTTGTAGAACTGCTTAATACGTGTGATTTCCTTATGTTTTTTAAAAGGTATTCACCCTCAGATCTGAAATAAACGGTTTATTTCTTTTTCTTTTGGCAGTAATGGGGAGAGCAAGGTAGTTTGTAGAGTTATTATTCTTTCCACAGGCATAAAAAAAAAAAAAGAGAGAGAGAATTAGCCCTATGCTAGTTTCTAATCATAAATGATCCACAGTCCATTTGTGTGTGTGTGTGAGTGCATGTGTGTGTGTGCGTGTGCATCTCCAAGAAGGATTACATTTGCCACTACCAAGAAACAAACTATGACTTTTTTTCTTGTTTTCTATTCTCAACTTAAAGTCTACTTTTAAAATGGTTTTGCTATAGTTAGAAAATTGTAGCAACTCTTTTGAATTGATTGTACTGAACTTTTTTTTTTTAAAAGAGATTTTTGCTATAGAGCATGTGTGCTTGTCAGAGACACACAGAGAAAGACAGAGAGAAAGTGAGAAATCACCCCCAGGGGGAATGGCCACACTGCAGTCCCCTCTACTCTATTCTCCTCCTGGGATTTTTGGGTGCCCACGCACATGTGCCTGGTGTGAGTCTCAAGCCACCGGGTCAGGTACTTGAACCACAGTCAACCAACTGGGAGTCCAGCACCTCAATCATTATGCCACCTATTAGCCCTGTATTAAGCATTTTTAAGGTAACATAATATATTGTGTCTCCATTCTGCAAAGACTCAACTGAGAACCACTTAGTATAAAGGATTCTGTACACTGTTCCTTCCTTTCTTTTTTTTTTTGGAGAGGTTTTTCATTATAGGGCTTGTGCGCTTGCCAGACAGACAGAGA
>NW_006159559.1:3172731-3189334 GCF_000334495.1 Tupaia belangeri chinensis | reverse complement strand
GGGGATGGTCACCCCACAATCCCTTCTCCTCCATTCTCCTCTTGGGATCTTGGGCACCCACGCACATGCGCCTGGCATGAGTTTTAGCCACCAGGGTCTGGGACGCGAAGCACAGTCGATTACGTGGGAGTCCAGCGACATAGCCATTACGCTAACTGCTGGTTCCTGTGTGCATTGTTTCTTATAGAACTTATCTAGCATATTATGACATCATAAACTAGTTACAGTTATGTTCTGAATTTGATGCTCCTTTAGAAAATATGTATAATGAAATAAAATTAAAATCCTCTTGGCAGAGTGACATCATTAACTAGTTACTATGTTCTGAATTTGATGCTCCTTTAGAAAATATGTATAATGAAATAAAAATAAAATCCTCTTGGCAGAGAGAAATCTTCAAATTAAGGAGTTATTGGGACTTAATTGTGCCTCTGCTGTACTGATGCCATTGATTATGGATTAATATCAGAGGGAACCTCAAAAAGTTTATAGAAAATACAATTAAAATATGGATTTATTGTGATGTAAAAGAATTTTGAAATCCATGCATAGCTTTTTAAATAATATTGGGCTGTCAGAAAAATCATGATGCATTTTTGCATAGAATACCATGGAAAAAATACATAATGACTTTTTTGACAACCCAATGTAATTTTCATAAATTTTTGGAAGACCCTCTTCATATTATAATTTGAATTTAGGCATAGAAAATCACTATTGGGGGGGGTCAGCAGGTGGCATAGTTGTTAAGGCGCTGGACTCTCATATGACTGAACATGGTTTGTGTCCCAGACTTGGAGGCTTGAAACTCATACTTGGTACATGTGCATGCGTATCCAAAACCCCAAGAGGAGAATGGAGGAGAAGGGGTTGCAGTGTGGCCATCTCCCCTGGGGGGTTATTTCTTTTTTTTTTTTTTTCCTGAGAGGTGTTTGCTATAGGGTGCCTGCACTCGCTAGAAAGACAGAGACAGAGAGACAGAAAGTGAGAAATCACCTCCCAGGCGGTGATGGCCACGCTGCAATCTCTTCTCCTCCATTCTCCTCTCAGGATCTTGGGCATGCACATGTGTCCTGCTTGAGTTTAAGCCACCAGTTCCGGAACTCGAACCACGGTTGTCTACATGGGAGTCACGCGTCATAGTCATTACGCTAACTGCTGGTCCCTTCTGGGGGGTTATTTCTCACTCTCTCTCTGTCTCTCTGGTGAGTGCATGTGCTTATAGCAAAAAATCTCTCTCTTAAAAAAAAAAGAAAATCACTACATGAGATAACATGACTTGCTAATCAAGTACTGAAGCACTTCAAAGTTTATTTAATAGCAAAACAAATTTAAAGAACATTCTATAATAGCTCTTAGTGCTTTACATTGGGAGTTAATTGTGTTTGTTATAGAACAGGGGTGGAATAGCTCTGGTTAGAATAGCAGGGAGATAATCAGATTAAAGGCTCATGGTCAGGCACTGCGACAATAATAGAAATTAATGACTTTAAATCCAGAAAGGCCTGCCATGGATCCCTGGTTTAAGGAATGTTACTAATGCCATGTCCATCCCTGTATGTATCTATAAATGTCCTACCATTTGAGTATAAGTTCTTTAAAAAACACTTATTAGTCACTTAAGCAAAGTTTGACTAAAGAAAAACTATTGCATTTTTAATGCTGCTGGGATACACTGTATTTTAAAAAGTTAATTTATTTATCCCATGAATGAGAGAGAGAGAGAAGGAGTGAGAGGGAGAAAGAGAGATACAGCGTTCCCAACAGGGTTCCAACACCATCATCCACCCCAGTGTCAGCCAGCCTGCAGGCACATGCATGCCTCGTGTACCTGGGAGGTCTCTGGATACAAACCAGCAACCTTCCCGCAGGTATGCCTCATGTACAGCATTGCATTTCACTGCACCAACATCCAGCCCCTCATACACTAAGTTTTTAAAAATTCACACGTTAAAATTTTCTAAGAATAATTTTTAAAAATACTTACTTTTTTAGAACAATGTTGAGTTCATAGCAAAATGGAGTGGAAGATATAGAGGGTCTCATAAAGCCCCTCCCCTACTATCAACATCCAACATGAAAGTGGTATATTTATTAAATAACTACCTTAATGTAATTACTTTAATTTTTCTAAAGAATTATTTATTTATTTAACTCTATTTGTTATTATTATTAATTTTTTTCATTTGACCAGATTGAGACAGAGAGATAAAGGGAAAGCAAGAAAGCAAGCTGCCAGGTCCAGGACTCGAACCATGACTGGCCACGTGGGGATCCAGTGACTTTAACCACCATGCCACCTGCCAACCCCGATTTTCACAAATCAACTTTTCCTCATAGTTCATAGTTTGTTTTTGACATATCCTATGGGTTTTGACTAATATATGCTGACATGTATCCACCATCACAGCATATCAAGTAATCTCACTAAAACATCCTCTGTGTTCTGTGTATTCATTCTTTCCTCTGCCCAATCCCAGGTAACCACTGATTT
The DNA here is from genome assembly GCF_000334495.1 of Tupaia belangeri chinensis. Lineage (NCBI taxonomy): Eukaryota > Metazoa > Chordata > Mammalia > Scandentia > Tupaiidae > Tupaia > Tupaia belangeri. Next base: position 3,186,840 of record NW_006159559.1, on the reverse strand, counting down.
TTTTGTTGTCTTCATAGTTATACCTTTCCCAAAATATAATAGAAGAAATTGTTATCATATGTAGCCTTTTCAGATTGCCTTTTTTCCCTCAGTAATACATGTTTAGTCATTCCATGTATTTTCATGGCTTGATAGCTCATTTCTCTTTATCACCGAATAATACTTGATTATCTGGACATATTTACATGCTCATGTATACCAAAGGACATCTTACTTGCTTCCAAGTTTTGGCTATTATGAATAAAGTTACTATAAATATATGTGTGAAAGTTTTCGTGTGGACATAAGTGTTCAACATCTTTGAGTAAATATCAAGGAGAGTGTTTTCTGGATCGTATAGTAAGAGATGTTTATTTTTTTATTTTTTATTTTTTTAAAAGAATTATTTTATTCATCCTTACTTAGTTATCCTAATTTGACTAGAGAGGAGCAGAGAGAGAGAGAGTGAGAGAGACGGGGGAAATGAGAAAGCAAACCTCCAGGTCCCAGGTTCAAACCGTGATCAGCCATGTGGGAGTCCAGTGCTTTTAACCACCATGTCACCTGCCAGCCCCCTAGATATTTAGTTTGTAAGAAATGGCCAAACTTTGTTTCAAAGTGGTTGTGCCATTTTCCATCCCCACCATCAATGAATGAGAACCCTTGTTGTTTCACATCCTTGCCGGTATTTGGTATTGTCGGTATTCTGGATCTTGGCCGTTATGATAGGTGTGTAGTGGTATCCCATGGTTGTTTTCCTTTGCACTTTCCTGATGACATATGGTATGAAACTTCTTTCCAAATTCTTATTTGCCATCAGTATCTCTTCTTTGGTGAGGTGCCTATGTGGGTCTTTTCCCATTTTTTCATTGAATAAAATTAAAATGATTTTAGTTTTCTTGAATTTTAAGAGCTCTTGGTGTATTTTGGATAACAGTCTTATATCAAAAATGTCATTTGCAAATATTTCTTCCTGTCTATGGCTTGTCTTCTTATTCTCTTGATAAGTCATATTTTTGGTTTAAGTAATTTATCATCGTCTGGGCTGCATAACTAGGCAACATATATTCCCAAATTATTGCATTCTTGCTTGTTGGAGACAAACTGTGACCTTATAAATATATTAATTCATAGCAATAATAAACTATTCTTAAAGCAATAATAATATTCCTGCTTCTTGGAATAATGTCACAGACATTTAATCACATTTCTTTTTTTTTTAAATTTTAGCAATTAGTTTAATTAAGACATCATAGAATGAATCATCTTTTTTTTATGACATTGGTGTGATGTAGACTGGGCAGGGGAAGAGGAAGGAGGAATTATTTTTTCTAGTGAAAAATTGAAGTAGCTTAGCTCACCTCCTATTTGATTTCTGTAATTAAAATTCATGTCAGTTTGCCTATTTCCTATCATAATTGAATGGTTAGTGGGCAAGGTTATTGTTCTTTTTCTTTTTTACAAGTATTCATCCAAATAGTTTTTTAAATTAGAATCTGTTAAAAAGTTCATTATAAATGCAATATATTTTAACTAGCATCTTCTATTTATTATTTTAATAATTTGATTATGAAACTCTAGGCCCTGAGCGAAGAAAATTCTCATTTACTTAAGTGTGGCAAAGATGCTAATGTTTACCTCACCTCTTTCTGAAGACATGTTTCCCAGCCTCCTTACGATGACAGGACTGATCAGTACATGCAGGTGAAAGCAACTGATAAAAATCTCTTTCCCCTTCTAGAAGTTTGTGGACCTGCGTGCCTAATTCTCCCTTTGGGAGAGAGCTTCTTGCTTTCCTGAACTGTGATTAGAACAGGAAGTAAAGTTTTGTGATAGTTGCTGAACTGAGGGTTGATGGTTGCCCACAGTGAGCTTACCCTGACTAATACGAAGTAGAAAAACCAAGCTACATTCAAGATAACTGAGGAGGAGAAGGTATATATATGGGATAAAAATGAAAAACTAATACTTGCTGAAATTCAGTGACCTGTTATATCATAGGCCTTACTGAGTAATAGAAATGATGACATTCTCAGTTTTTTTGGCAGAAGTTTAGGTTACTGCATGAGGATTCCTATCAGGAATAAAGAAAGCTTAGGTAATTATGTACTGGGTATCATTTTGGCCACGGTTGTAAAATTTCTTTCTCATGAAGATACAGATCCACTTGAAGCAATTAAATTAACAAATCATCACATTGAAATGTAAAATCATGTACAAATTCAAATCAGAAGTTAATTTCAAAGATGCAGACGAGAATCTGACGGTTATCTGGGAGGGCCTCTATGCCCTTTGTGCCACTGACCCCACTCTCCTAGCCATGCACTGTAACGTGCTCTTGCATAGGTGAGGTTTGAGCTTTGCATTTTTTGCCCCCATGATTGGGATTTGTGAGAGGACTAACCATGCACAGACACTATCTGACATGTAAAGGAAAATGGCAATCCAATGTAGAATGTTCTCTGGCCAGGGATCTCGTGGTGCATGAGTCTACACTCCCTGTTCCACCCACTGAGCGACTCTCCACCTGCTTTTAATAATCAAATGTCCACTTAGTAGGGTAGCAGGTCAACTGCAGTTAACAGAATCTACTTAATCATTTTCACAGATTGGCTACTGAGTTATCAATACTGAAGTTACAGGATCCTCACAGCATGTGTCAAATCTTTAATTAAATTTCCACATTGTCTGTTGCAAGTGATTTAGGAGTATGGATTCTGGGGCCATCTGTCTGAGGTATGAGGCCTGGCTCTGGCCTCTAGGGTTATGTAAACTGGCTAATATATGCTGACATGTATCCACCATCACAGCATATCAAGTAATCTCACTAAAACATCCTCTGTGTTCTGTGTATTCATTCTTTCCTCTGCCCAATCCCAGGTAACCACTGATTTTTTTGTTGTCTTCATAGTTATACCTTTCCCAAAATATAATAGAAGAAATTGTTATCATATGTAGCCTTTTCAGATTGCCTTTTTTCCCTCAGTAATACATGTTTAGTCATTCCATGTATTTTCATGGCTTTTTAGCTCATTTCTCTTTATCACCGAATAATACTTGATTATCTGGACATATTTACATGCTCATGTACCAAAGGACATCTTACTTGCTTCCAAGTTTTGGCTATTATGAATAAAGTTACTATAAATATATGTGTGAAAGTTTTCGTGTGGACATAAGTGTTCAACATCTTTGAGTAAATATCAAGGAGAGTGTTTTCTGGATCGTATAGTAAGAGATGTTTATTTTTTTACTTTTTATTTTTTTAAAAGAATTATTTTATTCATCCTTACTTAGTTATCCTAATTTGACTAGAGAGGAGCAGAGAGAGAGAGAGTGAGAGAGACAGGGGAAATGAGAAAGCAAACCTCCAGGTCCCAGGTTCAAACCGTGATCAGCCATGTGGGAGTCCAGTGCTTTTAACCACCATGTCACCTGCCAGCCCCCTAGATATTTAGTTTGTAAGAAATGGCCAAACTTTGTTTCAAAGTGGTTGTGCCATTTTCCATCCCCACCATCAATGAATGAGAACCCTTGTTGTTTCACATCCTTGCCGGTATTTGGTATTGTCGGTATTCTGGATCTTGGCCGTTCTGATAGGTGTGTAGTGGTATCCCATGGTTGTTTTCCTTTGCACTTTCCTGATGACATATGGTATGAAACTTCTTTCCAAATTCTTATTTGCCATCAGTATCTCTTCTTTGGTGAGGTGCCTATGTGGGTCTTTTCCCATTTTTTCATTGAATAAAATTAAAATGATTTTAGTTTTCTTGAATTTTAAGAACTCTTGGTGTATGTTGGATAACAGTCTTATATCAAAAATGTCATTTGCAAATATTTCTTCTGTCTATGGCTTTTCTTTTTATTCTCTTGATAAGTCATATTTTTGGTTTAAGTAATTTATCATCGTCTGGGCTGCATAACTAGGCAACATATATTCCCAAATTATTGCATTCTTGCTTGTTGGAGACAAACTGTGACCTTATAAATATATTAATTCATAGCAATAATAAACTATTCTTAAAGCAATAATAATATTCCTGCTTCTTGGAATAATGTCACAGACATTTAATCACATTTCTTTTTTTTTTTAAATTTAGCAATTAGTTTAATTAAGACATCATAGAATGAATCATCTTTTTTTTATGACATTGGTGTGATGTAGACTGGGCAGGGGAAGAGGAAGGAGGAATTATTTTTTCTAGTGAAAAATTGAAGTAGCTTAGCTCACCTCCTATTTGATTTCTGTAATTAAAATTCATGTCAGTTTGCCTATTTCCTATCATAATTGAATGGTTAGTGGGCAAGGTTATTGTTCTTTTTCTTTTTTACAAGTATTCATCCAAATAGTTTTTTAAATTAGAATCTGTTAAAAAGTTCATTATAAATGCAATATATTTTAACTAGCATCTTCTATTTATTATTTTAATAATTTGATTATGAAACTCTAGGCCCTGAGCGAAGAAAATTCTCATTTACTTAAGTGTGGCAAAGATGCTAATGTTTACCTCACCTCTTTCTGAAGACATGTTTCCCAGCCTCCTTACGATGACAGGACTGATCAGTACATGCAGGTGAAAGCAACTGATAAAAATCTCTTTCCCCTTCTAGAAGTTTGTGGACCTGCGTGCCTAATTCTCCCTTTGGGAGAGAGCTTCTTGCTTTCCTGAACTGTGATTAGAACAGGAAGTAAAGTTTTGTGATAGTTGCTGAACTGAGGGTTGATGGTTGCCCACAGTGAGCTTACCCTGACTAATACGAAGTAGAAAAACCAAGCTACATTCAAGATAACTGAGGAGGAGAAGGTATATATATGGGATAAAAATGAAAAACTAATACTTGCTGAAATTCAGTGACCTGTTATATCATAGGCCTTACTGAGTAATAGAAATGATGACATTCTCAGTTTTTTTGGCAGAAGTTTAGGTTACTGCATGAGGATTCCTATCAGGAATAAAGAAAGCTTAGGTAATTATGTACTGGGTATCATTTTGGCCACGGTTGTAAAATTTCTTTCTCATGAAGATACAGATCCACTTGAAGCAATTAAATTAACAAATCATCACATTGAAATGTAAAATCATGTACAAATTCAAATCAGAAGTTAATTTCAAAGATGCAGACGAGAATCTGACGGTTATCTGGGAGGGCCTCTATGCCCTTTGTGCCACTGACCCCACTCTCCTAGCCATGCACTGTAACGTGCTCTTGCATAGGTGAGGTTTGAGCTTTGCATTTTTTGCCCCCATGATTGGGATTTGTGAGAGGACTAACCATGCACAGACACTATCTGACATGTAAAGGAAAATGGCAATCCAATGTAGAATGTTCTCTGGCCAGGGATCTCGTGGTGCATGAGTCTACACTCCCTGTTCCACCCACTGAGCGACTCTCCACCTGCTTTTAATAATCAAATGTCCACTTAGTAGGGTAGCAGGTCAACTGCAGTTAACAGAATCTACTTAATCATTTTCACAGATTGGCTACTGAGTTATCAATACTGAAGTTACAGGATCCTCACAGCATGTGTCAAATCTTTAATTAAATTTCCACATTGTCTGTTGCAAGTGATTTAGGAGTATGGATTCTGGGGCCATCTGTCTGAGGTATGAGGCCTGGCTCTGGCCTCTAGGGTTATGTAAACTGGAGCAGTAACGCTAGACTGGTTCTCCATTCTGAGGGTTAAGGTGAAAATTCACTGAGGTATTGCTTCAGAAGGCTTTAGGTCAGGGCCTGGAACATACTAAATGTTCAATAAATAAAAAATATCATCACAGGGTTTTCATAAAATTATCATCACAATAAGAACACTTACCATTGATGTCATATAATCAGAACACTATATAATAATTATTTCAACTCATGATGTCTTATTTCCATTTATATTCATCAGTAATCATGGGGAGAAGTGTGTACCTGCTACAGCATTAGTGATGCCACGTGGCCAGTTCAGTTCAGGAAAGGGAGAGCTTTTATTACACCCTGGACTAGGAGCCTATGTGGGGCAATAGCCTTAGGGACAATTAATAAGCATACCCTATGAAGCTAGGAAAAATGTCTGACTTTTGTCAGACATTTATGGAATTATAAAATGCAGGTCACCCCTGGAGCCAGATGGCAGCATAGCAGTAACACAGATGGATCCACATAGGAAAGATCCTGGTTCATATCCTGGGCCTCCCTGACATGCCAGGCACACGCCCCTGTGATCCAGGCCGACTGGGATTTGGGGTGGGCTGGGTGGGCTGTAGTATAAAGACCCCGTTGGCAGTGACTGTTTCTTTTTCTCTCTCATGGAAGATGTTAATAAATAAATTTTTAAGAAAGAACATGCATCACCTTGGTCTAATAGGACCCTTATTTTTTTCTTTAAAAGAAAAATTTTTTTGGAGAGGTTTTTGCTATAGTGTGCATGCACTCACCAGGAAGACAGAGAGAGACAGCAAGACAGAAAGCAAGAAATCACCCCCAGGGGGGAACGGCCAAGCCGCAATCCCTTCTCCTCCATTCTTCTCTTGGGATCTTGGGCATGCACGCACACGCGCCCAGTGTGAGTTTAAGCCACTGGGTCTGGTACTTGAACCATGGTCAACTATATGGGGGTCCAGTGACATAGTCATTACTCTAACTGCTGGTTCCTCTTTTAAAAACTTTTAAAGAGTTGTTTTATTTAACTTTATTTATTTATTTTAATTTGACCAGAAAGACAGAGAGAGAGAGAGAAATCAAACTGCCAGGTCCAGGACTTGAACCATGGTAGACATGTGGGAGCCCAGCACCTTTAACCACTATGCCACCTGCTAGCCCCAATGGACCCCTTTTCTATTGTGAATGTAGAATATTAGCTGTTTTCTAGTAAGGAGAAAGAGACAAATAGATAAATAAGTCATGGGGAGGAGCAAAACCCTCCAGAAGACATGCAGATCATTCAATATAGATCTACTAAATATTTAGTATAAATTAATGCATTGCTTTAATTTTGGTCTGAAAATGTTTTCTTATGTACGTAAGTACTGTGTAAGTGCTTTTCAGGTACCTACATATGGCTATGGAATGGTACTACTACCCGAAATTGACCATCTTTTAAAGACTTGTTTTTTAACAACTTCAATGATGATTAAAATTACAATTAATATTTCACATTCAGATTTTAAATCAGAAGTTTCCTAATATAGAACTAATTGTAACTGCAGTTTATATAAACATTTGAGGACTAGTATAGTAATTTTGGAAATAAGACTTCCTGGTCAAGAATTAGTATGTAGAGATGCAGGCTGCCCTTCTGCGGGTTTGGATCTGGGTTAGTCAAGCGCTGCGGTACTGGAGAGGCAATCTGAACTGACAGGTCCAGATCACCGGAGCACCCCAGCTGCGAGGAGTATTAATGGGAACATCTACAGTAGGGTAATAACTTTCACAATGAAATCTGAAGCTAAGGATGGAGAGGAGGAGTCTACAAACCTTACAAGAAGTTAAGAGCGGATGCATCAGGGTCCATAGCATCTCTGTCTGTTGGAGAAGGCACAGTATCAGAACATCAGACCAGTAGCAGATGATACCAAACCTAAAGATGCATGTACACATCTAAAGACAGTTGGCATGGATCTACAAGGAAGTCATCACGAGGAGCAGTGAGAATGCAGCATCGCCGTCATTCCAAGGCTCCTGTCCTGGATCCTCCAAAGTTTATTCATTGCAGTACAATAGCGTCTTCTTTCAGCAGCCAGCTCAAGCACAAAAGCAAGACTGACCCCTTCCATTCCAAGGCTCCCATTCGAGAGTTAAAAGGAAGACTCCTCTGATGCCACCCAAGTCTCCCAAGCAAGTCTCAAGGCCAATGATCTCTTTTTCAATCCATTTCTAAGCTAAACCAGAGTAAGCCATGTACAAGCGTAGACAAGAGTGCCAGTGTAAGAGTGGCACGATATGGAAGTGTATTCTTTTTCAGGCCTGCAGAATGTACCCCCCTTTGCCCCAGAACGAAGATCTTGAGGACTACTCTCAGTCGCTGCACACCAGAACTCTGGCTCTCCTGGCTCCTTTTCTGAGCAAGTGAGAGTCTATGTGGATGATGTGAGCATTGAGGACCTATCAGGCTAGATAGAGCATTACTTGTTTATTCCCAAGAAGATGTCTCACAGGGCTGAAATGATGTACACCTGACAGCAAGAAGCTGCTCCACGGGCTCTAAACCAATGAAGGGTTGTCAGAGATTCAGTTAATGGCGGACCTTATGGCCACTTTGTGTGAGAGGACATCTCTTACTGCTCACTGTGTTTGCAATGAAAAATTTCCTGGCATCTCCGTTAATCTTCATTCTTTAAACTTACTTTCTGAGTTTTTACAAACACATCAAGACAAGCAGATCAAAGAAAAGGCCCTCTCATTTAGAAATGTTCTCAGGGGATGAAGAAACCATAATTACTCAAGACTGGCAACAGTGGTATATGGTAAAAGCATTTGTAAAACAGTGCATTTTCCAGATCTGTTTAAGATTTAGTAGCCAAGGGAAAATCAAACAGGGGTTTGTAACTAGACTGAATATTTGTCATGCTGTCATTGCCAGCCCAGAATGTTAGAAGTTATAAGACTAGTTTAAACCATCTCTGAGTTAACACAGTTGATTGTGTGTTTAATGGTTTCTTCTGTTATTGTTAAGCCAGAGATCTAAGGTTTAGATTCAATTTGAATTAAATACCTGGCCTTCCCTATAAAAAAAAATGCCCAGAAAAAAAAAGATTAAACCAATTAAAAGATGGAAAAATGAGCTGAATAAACAACTCTCTAAGGAAGATATACAAATAACCAAAAAGCATATGAAGAAATGCTCAACATCTCTCATTATAAGGGAGATGCAGATTAAAACCACAGTGAGATACCACCTAATCCCAGTCAGAATGGCAAAGATTAAAAAAAAACAAAACATGATAAGTGCTGGAGGGGATGTGGTGAAAGGGGAACACTCCTACATTGTTGGTGGGAATGTAAATTGGTCTAGCTACTGTGGAGAACAATATGGAGGTTCCTCAAAGACTTTCAAATAGAACTACCATATGATCCAGCAATTCTACTCCTGGGTATCTACCCAAAGGACAGGAGAAAGATCACTTGGAAAAGCATTTGCACATCTATATTCATTGCAGCCTTATTAACGATTGCTAAAACATGGAAACGGGGACCAGCAGTTAGTGTAATGGCTATGTCACTGGACTCCCATGTAGTCGACTGTGGTTCGTGTCCCAGACCTGGTGGCTTAAACTCATGCCGGGCGCGTGTGCATGCGTGCCCAAGGTCCCGAGAGGAGAACGGAGGAGAAGGGATTGTGGCATGGCCATCCCCCCTGGGGGGTGATTTCTTGCTTTCTGTCTCTCTGTCTCTCTCTGTCTGGCGAGCACACGCACCCTGTAGCAAAAGTCTCTAAAACAAACAAACAAAAAAACAAAAACAAACAAACAAACAAACAAAAAGCATGGCACCAACCCAAATATCCACAACAGATGAATGTATTGAAAAAGTGTGGCACATATACTCCATGGAATACTATTCAGCAACAAAAAACAACAAGGTCCTGGAATTTGATAGAAAGTGGATGGATATGGAAGATTTGTTGCTGAATAAAGCAAGTCAGGCTATGAAAGAGAGACATTGTATATCTCCACTTAACATATACCTACTGTCCACACTCTATGGCAGAGACTGAAAGACTGGAGGACATACAAGCATTAAAAATTGTTATGGACCCTAGAGCCAAAGTAGAAAGAGTGGGGAGGGGAAGAGCATAGGAAAGGAAATTTTGGGAAAAAATTAGAGAGGTATGACATTTATGGAACACAGATATGGTTTATTATTTGTTGATGAGGACGTGTATAGTGTTCTCAACTGGGCTGGACTAAGTGTATATAATGCTGGGAAAGTCTCTTTGCAATCTAAATGATCTATAGTGATTAAATGCATAAATAATTAAAATTAATAAATAGGGACCAGAAGTTTGTGTAATGGCATGTCATTGGACTCCTATGTAGTTGACTGCAGTTCAAGTCTCGATCCAGTGGCTTAAACTCATTCCGGGTGCGTGTGCGTGTGTGCCCAAGATCCCGAGAGGAGAATAGAGAAGAGATTGCGGCATGGCCATCCCCACTGGGGAGTGATTTCTCACTTTCTATCTCTCTGTTTTTGTCTTTCTGGAGAGTGCACGTGTCCTATAGCAAAAACCTCTCTCTCTCAACAACAACAACAACAAAAAAAAGGTAAAAAACAACTTAATAAATAAAAAAAATTAAAAAGTGGTATGTATATGCCAGAAGCTAGATAATATAAAGAATTTTACCTGTCATTTTTCTGTAAAGAATTATTTTATTTAATTTTCTTTCTCCCTCTCTCTCTCTTTCTTTCTTTCAATTTGGCCAGAGGGGGACACAGTAAGAGAGAGCGGTAGAGAGATAGAGGATGTGAAAAAACAAGTCTCCAGGTCTGGGACTTGAATCATGATTGGCCATATGGGTGTCCAGGGCCCTTAACCCTCATGCCACCTGCCAGCCCCTTGCCTGTCATTTTTATAGCCATTATACTCTGTACTCTCAGATTGCTCTTGTATATATTCATTCAACAAATATTTAATGAATTCCATGCACATGTCAATGACTATGCTAGCCTCTGAAAGATAAAAATGTACATCTCAAACCTTTGAAGAAGTCATTTGGGAAGTAGGGAAGAACAACAAAAAGTAATTATATTATAAAAGATGCTAAAATAAAGGTCTACACAAGGTGAGAAAGTTAGAACACTTCATAAAACCTCACTTCTCATTTATAAACAACTTTTATGAATATATATATACATTCATTATATATTACATATAATTATATTAATATGTATTATTCATAATAATAATCTATTTTTCCTTTCTAGGCATGCATAGACTTACAGTTAACATTTATGGTAGTTAATGCATTCTTATATGTGACACTATATTGAAAACTCTTGGTACAATGTTAATGGAACTTACGTTTTCCTATAAACTCATTGAAAAATTTACTGACTAAAACATATTCTTATACAAACTTGAACCAGGGAATATATTTAATGAAAAATAACCTTATTCTGAATATGTCTACAAAATATGATCAAGGCACTCAAACTAGGAATAATTTGGCCAATTTCTTACAGTCAGCCTGAGTCTGAACTAAAATAGGAGTTTTCTTTTTCTTAGTTAGATTGTACTGTATTCTTGTTTTTTTTAAAAAAAGAATTATTTCATTTAACTTTATTTATTTATTCATTTGTTTATTTCAATTTGACCAGAGAGGAACAGAGTGAGAGGAAGGGAGGGAAGGAAAGAGAGAGAGAGAGAGAGAGAGAGAGAGAGAGAGAGAGAGAGAAGAGCGAAAGTGAGAAAGCAAGCCGTCAGGTCTGGGACTCAAACCATGGTCAGCCATGTGGGAATCCAGTACCTTTAACCACTGCACTATGTGCCGGCTTCTGTACTGTATTCTTTAACATCAGGAACCAATTGTATTTGTAGAGTATATCAAAGAGATAGATAAAATAACGAACTTGAAGAAGTATTTAAGTTGTCAGCTTGTTATATTTATTAGATTATGGTTTTACATAGGAACATGGTAAACTTTATAAGAGTATTAAAGTACAGTGAACTTTTACTATTATAAAAGTTATAAATTTCAAGACTTAATATTACAGAAACAAGATGGCTGCTATGGTGCTGGAAAGTGCTCTAAATTTTGACCCATACCTTTGATATGTAGTTGTGGTAAAATAGCCCAATGCCCAACATACCACTGAAGAGAGTCTGTAATAAATGCCTATCAATGTTAAGGAAAATTTTAAACATGCACAAATAAGAGCTAGTTGAGACCAAGATGAGCAGACACACATTGTAATTATTAATGTATGCAACAGTTGGTAACAAGATGTTTGCTATCCAGAAAGGATGATGACAGAGTTTGGCTTGCTAAGCAAGTCTGGATTCATTGCTACTAGTTTAAACTGATACTATGGGAATGTTCTGCAGGCATACTGTGATATTACACAATGCATCTAACATCCATATACACACTCTCTGGTAATTGTGGATTGTGTTCCACGATTTGTTATCATTTATCTGTTTGGCCTTCCAGCTGAAACAACGCCATACAGAGGTGCTAACTTCAGTCCTACATGTAGGGCCTATTGAACTTCAAGTTCACTCGAAATAAAAAGTTGTACTTGAAAGTTAAATATCAAGTAGAATCTTTTTTGACCACTGGAAATGGGAATGGAAGGGTCTAACCTTCTTTAAGCTGTTATAAATGGAAGGTCACAAAGTGTGGCTGCACGGACTAGGAGACTACGGATTGAAGAACGACCTTTGGCCATAGCTTCAGTCGATAGAAACCATGAATGAGCCAAGAAAACTGAACAAGTCACGCATTTTTCTGCTGGCCTCAGTTTCTTTACACCTAAAATAAAGGTGGCAAAAATCTGACTTTATCCCTCAGCGCTAATAGAAAGTCTTCATGAGATTAAGAGGATGAAAAGGCTTTTTAAACCATGAAGGTATGGCAGAGCTCCCAAGGCTGTGAAACATCAGTTGAAGAAGTCAGCTGAGGACAGAATAAAAGGGAACAACTAAAGAATCAGGGTCCTAGGGCTGGCAGGTGTGGTGGTTAATTAGGTGCACAAGGAGAGAGGGAAGAGATAGGAAATTGAGATGATTTGTTGCTGAGGTGTGGATAATTTGAACTGAGACTAGCAAAACTGGCATTTCCAGGCTCCCATCCTGAGGTGTGGCCACACAGACAAACTCCAGTGAGTTAGACTGACCAGGTTTTTCAATCTCAGTTGGCTTTGCCTGTGGTATACAGGCACTAATTTAACAGAGAGGCAAAGATAAAAACAGGAAAACTATGATGTAAGAATTGGTCATTTCTGTTTACAAATAAAGTATCTCTGAAAAAATTACTTATTTTAAAATGATGCGGCTCTTACAACAGTTTATAAACTAAATAAAAAACCTAGAAAATAAATCTTTGGGGGGTAATAAGCAAAATTCCTCTGTAAAGTTCTCCATTCTCATGAAACTAAAAATTTTGCTAATAAACTCCACCCAGTTCCTCATTGCTACGTCTGACTCACCAACCTAATTATTAGCTTTTGTCTTATACAATTTATGCTCTAATGGCACAACAAGTAAGAGCTTTATTACCCTTGGTCTTAAATGGAAAAATATTATGGAAGTAAAGAGTAAAAGAAGAAAATTTTGGCTGACTAGTCTTGTTTCCCAGTATGCCAATAAATGGTGTGAAAATTAGATGACACCTCGTCCCTTGTGAGCAATTTTTTTTTTCAAGAGAAATGGTCCCTGCATCTTCTCCAAGCCATTTCTAAAATCTCATCACTCTTTTAAGTATTTGTATCATTGCTGAAAATCACTCCAGCTGTTTTCTGGGTGGCAAACGCATCCAGCTTCTCTCTGCTGCACATCACTCAGAAGACAAATGAAAGTCTGGAGCCTCGTTTAGACTGACTGTGGTCAGCCTCCAGCCAGATTACCACACCTCCTTCACACTGACGGATGTCCCAAAGCCTGCATACTCCTGGTGACTATATCAGGACTCTAATTTGAATTGTGGTGTCACAGATTACAAGGGCCTACTCTGCATTCCTGGAGAGGGTGGGTCCACCTCATGTGACCGGAAGCTCTGGGACCTACTTTACCTGCACTGAATGGCTGGCTCATAGTCACCCAAAATTTAAAGAAAATGTGTGCATCTTCTTCAGTCATAAAATGGGAATTCATTCTATTTTATTCATTTTTTTAGAGAGAGATTTATGCTATATGGAGTGTATGCTCGCCAGAGAGAGAGAGACAAGCGGAAAGTGAGAAATCACCTCCCGAGGGGATGGCCACGCTGCAATCCCTTCTCCTCCATTCTCCTCTAGGGGTTTTGGGCACGCTCACACACACATGCCCGGCATGAGTTTTTTAAGCTGCTGGGTCTGAGACTCAAACCGCAGTAGACTACATGGGAACCCAGCAACGATGAACGTAACCATTAGGCCATCTGCTGGTCCCTAAAATGGGAATTTTAAGAAATGATAACGCTGCAGGAAACACACATATACACACGCATT
>NW_006159559.1:3162680-3172201 GCF_000334495.1 Tupaia belangeri chinensis | reverse complement strand
CCTGCATGTGTGAATTTTAATAGTATTTACCTTTGGGGAATTTAGGTTTGCATGGTTGCTATGGATAGAAAATGACCAAGGAAAAGGTCAATGTTTTTTCTCTTCCTCAGAGCTTGGGAGTTTAAAGCAAGAAAACTGTCACTTGGTGCAACAAATATTTAAGTCACAATTCAGCCAGCGTGATCGATGGTAGGATGTGAAAGAGAAGGAGAAGGGAAGACCAACACACTAGGTGCAGATGGGAAATAATCACCGGAGAGTCTGTCTTTTGCCTGCTACCAGCCCAGTGCTGAATTAACGTTCGTTTAAAAGAATTCTTTCTCAGTTCAAATAAAACAGAAAGTATACAATATTATCCTGTAGAAGGAATATGGAATCATACCTCCTGGGAATTCCATCCTTTTCTCCCCACCTCTCTTTTCCATTCCCTGTACCTCATTTCCTAACCATTAACCCCCACAAACCTGCTGCTTATCTAAAGGGAGCATTAGCCCAGTTACTGGGGAAACAATGTGGCTAAGTATTGTGAGAAGCTGAGTTGTAAAGAGTGAACTAGTTGGGACCAGCAGTTAGCGTAATGGCTATGTCACTGGACTCCCACGTAGTCGACCGCAGTTCGCGTCCTGGACCTGGTAGCTTAAAACTCACGCCGGGCGCGTGTGCGTGTGTGCCCAAGATCCCGAGAGGAGAATGGAGGAGAAGGGATTGTGGCATGGCCATCCCCCCTGGGGAGTGATTTCTCGCTTTCTGTCTCTCTGTCTCTCTCTGTCTGTCTGGCGAGCACACGCGCCCTATAGCGAAAACCTCTCAAAAAAAAAAAAAGAAAAAAAAGAAAAGAGTGAACTAGTTAATAGTTTAGAGCACTGCTTTTCAATTTAGCATCTATACAATGACCTGGAGAGATTGTTAAGTATAGATGAGCCATTTCCTATCTCCTCACCCAATCCACCCCTGAGATTCTGAGTCAGTATGACTGGACTTAGTTCATAACTTTGCATTTTTTTTTTTTACATGTTTTGCCATAGGGTGCATGCACTTGTCAGGGAGAGAGAGAGCAGAAGAGACAGAAAGTGAAAAATCACTCCCCGGGGGGGATGGCCGTGTTTCAATTCCTTCTCCTTCATTCTCCTCTCAGGATTTTGGTATATGTGCACATGTGCCTAGCATATTTTCACAGCTGACAGGTCTGGGACTCAAACTACAGACTCAGTGTAGAGTCCTGCTGCCTTAATAACCATGCCACCTAGCTAGCCCAACTTTATAATATTTATGTCATGTAGAGCAACATATTGGCTCCTCTTTGCTCATTTAGCACAGCGCCTCCTAAAGTGCAGCAGTCAGTTTTTCACTCTATCCATTTTCTAAACAAGATACAATTGTTGTGGCAATTTGTATTTTTCTTTTATTTTCTTTAGAGAGGTTTTTGCTATAGGGTACATGTGCTCACTGGAGAGATAGAAAGACAGAAAGCAAGAAATCACTCCCCAGGGGGGATGGCCATGCCACAATCCCTTCTCCTCCATTCTCCTCTCGGGATCTTGGGTACACACACACATGCACCCGGCGTGAGATTTGAAGCCACTGAGTCTGGGACTTGAATCATAGTTGTCCATTAAAACATCTACTGGTCCCACAATTTGTATTTTGATCCAAAATTTATTTGGATGATTTTAGGACTCTAAAAATGGCAATTTTCTATTGTTAGGTATTTTGTTATTAATTTCTGACTTCTTGATCGTAATCAGAGCATGTGGTCTTAGTAATTTCTGTGCATTGGTTTTTTTTTTTTTTTTTTTTTGTAAAATTGTCATGTTTTAAAATTACGTGTATTCTCTAGAGCAGTGATCCCTAACCTTTTTGGCACCAGGGTCTAGTTTTGTGGAAGACACTTTTTTTCCATTGACTAGAGGGTGGTTTCGGGATGATTCAAGCCCATCACATTTATTGTGCACTTTATTTCTATTATTATTACACTGTAATATACAATGAAATAATTACAACTCACTATAATGCAGTATTCACAGCCACTCCCCAGTGCTAGCATCATTGCCTCAGTTCACCTCAGATCATCAGCCACTAGATTTGAATGAGGAACGAGTGATGCAGCACATGCTCAGTTCACAGTAGGGTTCGTGCTCTATGAAGACCTAATGCTGCTGCTGATCTGACAGCAGGCAGAGCTCAGGTGGTAAAGTGAGAAATAGAAGTGGCTGTAAGTACACATGAAGCTTTGCTAGCTGGCCTGCTGTTCACCTGCTATGTGGCCTGGTTCCTATCAGGCTGCAGACTGGTACTGCTCCATGGCCTGGGGATTGAGGACCCCTGTTCTAGCGTAAAAAGTTAAATATTTATTCAATCAGCCCTTTAATTATATTATTCACTTTTTTTAAAATTGAGGTTTATGCCATAGGCTGTGTGCACTCTCTGGAGAGACAGAGAGGGACAGTGAGGGATAATGAGAAATCACCCTCATAAGGGATGGTGACACCGCAATCCCTTCTCTTCCATTTTTCTCCTGGGATTTTGGGCATGTATGCACACGCACTGGGTGTGATTTTCAAGCCACCGGGTCTGGACTTGTGAGAGTCCAGTGCCTTGCTCTTATTATTCACATTTTTATAATCCTTGTTGATCACATATTTATAAATTTTTTTCATTTTTTATATACATTCAATCACATTATTTAGCTTACAGAGTGAACATTTCAATATGTGAGCATTTCTTCCCAGTCCAGTTGATCAAAATATCTTCAACCGATAACACCACACCTCCTCATCCCGTCAATGCTCTGCCTCTGTATCCCTCCTCCAAATGTCCTTCCTTAAGTCCTGCTTCTCCACACACACCACATCTGGCATTAACCCCCATCTCTTGTGTTTGTACAACTTTAGGTCAATCAGTTTCAGTCATAGAGTGCAAGACACTAGGTATCTATTAAGTGGGAACATACAATGTCTCTCCTTCATAGACTGGCTTGCTTCACTCAGCAGTAAATCTTCCATATTCTTCCACTTTCTATCAAAAGCCAGGTGTTTCTTTTTTTTTTTTAATGGCTGAATAGTATTCCATAGAGTATATGTGCCACAGTTTTTCAATCCATTCATCCATACTGGGGCTTTTGAGTTAGTTCCATGTCTTAGCAATTGTGAATAGTGCCGCAATAACCATCGATGTGCAAGAATTCTTCCATTGAAGAATTCTTCTGTCCTTTGGGCAGATACCAAGGAGTGGGATTGCTGGGTCATATGGTAGTTTTTATTTGTAGACTTTTGAGGAATCTCCAAAAATCTATTTATTAATTTTTGATCCTGTTTAATACTCATTGAATTCTATTTTATTTCCTGCTGGTTTTGTTTCCTTTTTCTTTTTTTATATTCTAGACATGAATTTTTGTCAAATAGACATGTTACAAATGTTTTCTCTCAGTCTGTAGTTATTTATTTTTTCTTTTTCTTTTTCTTTTTTGGAGAGATTTTTACTATAGGGCGCGTGCGCTCGCCAGACAGACAGAGAGAGACATAGAGACAGAAAGCGAGAAATCACGCCCAGGGGGGATGGTCACGCCGCAATCCCTTCTCCTCCATTCTCCTCTCAGGATCTTGGGCACGCACACACACGCGCCCAGCGTGAGTTTTAAGCCACCGGGTCCAGGACGCGAACAGCAGTCGACTACGTGGGAGTCCAGCGACATAGCCATTACGCTAACTGCTGGTTCCCAGTCTGTAGTTATTTTTAATGAAAAAAATTCTTTATTATTTTTTCAGTCATGGTAGCATGGGCACGTGTGTACAAGATGGGAGGAGGCCACCCTCAACAGGGTCCAGTTGTACCTCAATCCCCTTTTCTCAGACCTCCATATCATCAGATCCTGGGCACATAATTGTGCCTGATGTCTTTCTCATCTACCAATCAGGGATCCAAACTGCAGTCAGTCATGTGGCTTCCAGAACCACAGTTCAGCATGTTATAGACTATACTACAGAGGCTGAGTCCTTATTTTCTTTTTTTGGACAGAGACTTACTGTGTTGTGATCCTGCCATTTCAGTTTTCTTAGTAGCTGGAATTACAGGTATGAGCTTTCATGCTAGCTCAATATTTAGCTGTTGAAGAGTAAGCTTTTTTAAGAACTGTTTAATTTTATCACTGTTAGTATTACTATTTTTAATTTGCTATAGGGTACATGTGCTCACCAAAAGAGAGAGAAGGTGAGAAAAGCAAGCCGCGGGAACCAGCAGTTAGCGTAATTGTTATGTCGCTGAACTCCCATGTAGTCAACTGCGGTTTGCGTCCCGGACCTGGTGGCTTAGAACTCATGCCAGGTGCGTGTGTGTGTGTGCCCAAGATCCCAAGAGGAGAATGGAGGAGAAGGGATTACGGTGTGACTATCCCCCTGGGGGGTGATTTCTCGCTTTCTGTCTCTATGTCTCTCTCTGTCTGTCTGGCGAGTGCATGCGCCCTATAGCAAAAACCTCTAAAAAAGAAAGAAAGAAAGAAAGAAAGAAAGAAAGAAAGAAAGAAAGAAAGAAAAGCAAGCTGCCAGGTCCAGAACTTGAACTGCGGTCAGTCATGCAGGAGAGGAGTCCAGTGCCTTTAACCACCACCCCACCTGCTGGCCCATGAAAAGCAAACATTTTTAATTTTGATAAAGTTCACTTTTTTATATATATAGATTTTTGCTAGAGGACGTGTGCACTTGCTGGAGAGACAGAAAGATATAAAGCAAGAAATCACCCTCTCCCCAGGGAAATGACACACTGCAATCCCTTCTCCTTCATTCTTCTCTCAGAATTTTGACATGCACAAACATGAGCCTGGAATGGGTTTTAAGCTGCCAGGTCTGAGACTCGCTCTGTGGTCAACCACGTGGGAGTACAGAGACGTAACCCTTATGCCATCTGTCATTCCCAATAAAGTTCACTTTTTTACTCTAACTATTAATGTTTCTAGTGTCCTATATTATAAACCTTTTTATAATGATTTAACATTTTATGTTTTAGCCCATATTTGCAGTTGATTTTTGTGTGTCATGTGAGAGAAAAGTGATTGTTCATTTTTTTCCCCTCAAATAAATATCTACTTGTTTCAGCAGCATTTGTTGAAAAGACTCCCCATTCTCTTTAATTACTTTGGCACCTATGATAAAAAATTAATTGAATATATACATATGAATTTATTACTAGACTTTTATTATACTCTATTCATCTAAATGTTTATCCAATACTACATTGTCTTGGATATCTTTTTTCTTTTTTTTTTTTTTTTTGAGAGAGATTTTTTGCTATAGGGTGTGCATGCTCACCAGAGAGACAGAGAGACTGAGAAATTACCCCTCGAGGGGATGGCCATGCTGCAATCCCTTCTCCTCTATTCTCATCTTGAGAGTTTGGCTATAATCCCTTCTCCTCCATTCTCATCTTGGGATTTTGGGCATGGATGCACATGCATCTGGGCTGAGTTTTAAGTCCCCAGGTCTGGGACTTGAACTGTGGTCGACTATATAGGAGTCCAGCAACAGAACCATTGCACCATCTGCTGGTCCCTGTCTTGGTTATCTTTAAGGTAAGTCATAAGATTAGACAATATAACTTTCACCACTTTATTTTCCACAAAATCAAGGTCCCTTTTTTTTTTTTTTTTTCCTATTCTTTTAGATAATGTCTCATTTTATCACATTGGGATTGTGTTGAATGTATAGATCAAATTTAGGGGAATATTTGTGGAATCACTTGATCCATGAACATTCTATATCTCTCTGTTCTATTCTGTTCTTTGTGTTGCCTGCCCTTTTACCCTTGGATCTGATGGTAGAAGTGGCGTGTTCTCTAATGTCTAGCAGTTACATTTTTTTGTAGTTTGTTCTTCCACAGGAGGGAAATTGAGTAGACCCTTAATGCCATCATAGTTCTGTGTCACCTGCATTGTAACAATAATTCAATCTTTCCTCTAATATTGTTCATCCAAAGTTGCTTTTTATTACTGATAGTTGAAATGCACAATATATACCACGTCACACACTCAGTGAAGGACTGGACCCTATAATCACAAGAATTCTGTTAAATTCTTTTCTTTTCTTTTTCTCCAAGAGAGTATGCACTTGCCAGGAAGAAACAGAGAGAGAAGGAGAGAAAAGTGAGAAAACACCCCTGCCACCATTCCCCCAGGAAATAGTTACACATAGTCCCTTCTTCATTTCTTCCTCCTCTCAGGATTTTGCGTGCACATGTGCTTGTGCACATGCACACACACACACACCTGGATCTGGAACTCATATGATGTGGTAAGCCATGTGGCATCCAGCCCCCTTCACCATCAAACCACAGGCTGACCCAAGAATTCTGTTAAATTCTATCTCATACAAATCAAATCAAATCAAATCAAATCAAAATGAAAATAACAGATGGTATGTTCTCTTTATTAGCAAGCATTTTTTTTTTTAAACAGGGATGAACTTCTGTTTTAACTAGTAGTTGATTACTTATTAGGTAAGTCCTTAGATTACAATTTTTATATCAATTTTATACTTCTGAAAATCGAATTAAATTTCTTTTGGCTTGTTTTTGGCTATATTGAAACGTTGTTTCTCTTTTAACTACTCACGCACACTTGGTGCCAGGGATTATAAGACAAACATCAAAGCTTGCTATACGCCTCTGCCATACAGCTTCGGTTACAACGCCAGGCGAGCCAGCACAATGGCAGTGAGGATTCCCGGAAGCCAATTCTAAGCATGCAGAACTACCAATAATGACCTTAACTCAACTTTTCCTTAGCCAGATTCCTAAAGTGATGGTGGCTTAACACTATTGTCTGAGAAAAGTGGTCAGAGGGTAGGTTAGAGTGATGGTACACTTAACCTATTGCAATGAAGATTTTTCTATTCCCAAGTTTCATGAAAGCATATAAACATGTAAACACTTCTTTAGGCTTTTAGGCTTTTCCTCAGGGCTTTGAAAGGTCATAGTAAGAGACCTGAAACTTAAGCTTCAGTAGCCAGTAGCATCACAATAAGTCTGTCTCCACATTTAGTAATAAGTTGTTGAATAAATGAATGTGCAAATGAATGAATAAATTTGGTTTGCAAATTCTTCTGTGGATTGTATAACATTAGCAAAGAAAGGATTTTAGCAAAATGCTAGGACCCTCTTTTTCCTGACATATGACATTTATGTTTAATTGCTGTCATTTTAGTTAGAAATGATAAATTTCCTCTCTTCTGATTGAAGTAATTAGAATTGTTATAGTTTTTTCAGAAAGACAAAAGCGGTTATATGGAGAAGAAACACTAAGATTAGGGTATATCCTTCAGCAGAGGAAACTGGAGACGATTGTAGAGATCATCAATAAACACACATACTTATTAAAACTTCTACCCAGAGCTTTAGTGACACTGTAGGTGTAGATGGCTGATGAAAGTGTTACACTTTCATAAATAATTTTCCACTTGAGCAGAGATTAAAGGAATTACATAGGCTCCACTCAATGTTGAGAGGTTCGAGAAGAATTGATAAAAGACAGGAGAGAGGACTTGGTTGGACTTCAAGGGAGAAGAGTTAGAAACTGGTGGGTGCCATGGCCACACTGACTGGCATAGTAGACGTCTATTATCTAGCTGTCATCTGTCGTATCGATCTCTCTGGATTTCCAGCTGCCCTTTACCTCCACTTGTGTATACGCTAAGTAATCTTGGAAGATTCACCCTTTGTTTTCTCCCATTCTCTGTCCATGTATTTCAAGTGGGACTTCAGATAAGGCTCATGATCCAGTTCTGACTCACCAGGTTGTCCTACTACCCTTGGTATGGTGATTGGTTTCTTGGGTATGAAGACCAAGATGGGCCAAGCAAAGTCAACACCATAAGTTTTTCTGGCACTATAGGGAAAAAGGTCGTTCATCTGATAGATAACCAGGAACTGAGAGACGAGACACTCTTGCCACCATGTAGAGAAAGGCTGCCTGAGAATGAAGCTAACATAAAGGAGTGTGTAATCAAACGATGGCAACAGAGAGAAAATGTCTCGATAACATCACCACGGATCAAGTTGTGTCTGAAGTCAATTGCACTCCTTGGCATACTAGTTATGTAAGACAATGATTCTTTTTTCTTGCATAAACCTTTTCTGTCACTCACAACCATAGTTAGCTGAATAATATAATTGGTTTTAATCAAGTGAGCATGAGAATATTCAAGTATCAGCCAAAGAACTAAAGTTCTTAGGGGAAGCTGTATCTTTATTTGCTATCTCTTGCTTAAATTTACTGCCAGACTGGGAACTAGAATTATGTATCTGTTACCAAGGCCCATCCTGAGAGGTGAAAGGGGTGACCTGACAATCTCATGAGTTTGAAATAATACAATCTGTGTGAGTATGTGAGTGTGAGTGTGTGTGTGTGTGTGTGTGTGTGTGTGTGTGTGTGTATACTGAGTTTCAAGCAGACCTGCAAGATCTATCACAGTGGAAGGACAAGGGGAGCATGCATCTGGCATAAGGCGTGAGATGCCTGAAGTTAAATAGGAGGCAGAGGCTTATTTCACAATTTGCCTTGAGCTGGTATGACTGTAATCTAAACTCTTAAAGGATGTCTATAATGAAGCTGTATCTCAAGAAATTATGCTGAAGCTACCCGTTGTCAAGAAACAAAACTTCCCTGCAGATGAACTTTCTACAGCCATTCTTACCCTTGAAACAGCTTCCTGGCTCATTCCTTTATGACCCAGGCCCCTCAGTGTTCTTACACTGACACATGGTGTCCCTTCAGATGCCTTTCCCTAAGACACTTTGGAACTCCCCAAGTGCTTCTCCAATGTGCTATTTTTAAAGCAAATACATAAATGTTTTTCTTCCGGCAGGGGGTTTTTGCTAGTGACAATAACAAAGTATATTAAATTAAAAAAAATATTGGGTTAATTTCTGCAAAGGTATTAGAAACTCTCAACAAGCACAATAGTGTCCACGTCTCATCTTCAGTGGCACATGAACAGGGCTTGGCTGGCCATGTCCTAACCTCTTCCTGGCCTCCCTTT
Source organism: Tupaia belangeri chinensis (assembly GCF_000334495.1). Lineage (NCBI taxonomy): Eukaryota > Metazoa > Chordata > Mammalia > Scandentia > Tupaiidae > Tupaia > Tupaia belangeri. Next base: position 3,163,178 of record NW_006159559.1, on the reverse strand, counting down.
CTGGGTGGTCCTCGTTCCACTCATTTCACAACTGTTCCACTTGCGGGTGAGGGAAGTGGTACCTTGTCATTATCCTTCCTGCCTCAGTGAGCACCAGGACTTTCCAAGAAATGGGAAGCCTGGTTTTGGGCCCTCAGAATTATGTGGTGCCTCAGAACTCACTCTCAAAAGGAGCCCATCCCAGGAGTGTCTGATCTCTAAGCGTCCTTTTCAGTTGAAGAAAAAGACCAGTTACTCTGTGATATTTGTGGTCAAAACATCACCTTTTTCTCTAGGTATCAAAAATACTGAGATGCTCCACAGAAGATGGGAAGATTGAAAATTTTAACTTCTGTTTGCCTCTGTTCCTAAATCTCTAAAATTATAACATCAACCTTAGACAGTTACTGTGAGAATTAAATGGGTTAATTTATACAGCACACTCATTCTGCATGCTCTCTCTAGGTTAGCATCTCTGTTGATTTTGTCTCTTTCTTCTTTTCTTCTAGGGCAGCAGGA
>NW_006159559.1:3120007-3162381 GCF_000334495.1 Tupaia belangeri chinensis | reverse complement strand
AGTTGACATAATGGCTATGTCACTGGACTCCCATGTAGCTGACCATGGTTCTGATCCCGGATCCGGTGGCTTAAACTCAAGCCGGGCGCGTGTGCGTACGTGCCAAGATCCCGAAGGAGAATGGAGGAGAAGGGATTGTGGCGTGGCCATCCCCCTGGGGGGATGATTTCTCACTTTCTAGCTCTCTGTCTCTCTCTGTATTTTTGGCGAGTGAATGCACCATATAGCAAAAACCTCTTTAAAAAATTATTTGAAACATCCTTTCTTTTCCTTTTTTCTCTCCTGTCTAGGTTGTACTGGCTGTAAGGTAAGTCCTACACATCCAGGAGCTTGTCATTCTCACCTATTTATAAAACTTGCATTGTCCACCAGAAGAATGTTATTAGCATAACTACTATCCTCAAAGGTATTTAATTATTGAAGCCTTCACAAATGCCAATGGGCCTAGCCATGGTGGTGTAGCGGTAGTGCAACACTCTGCAATGCTGATGGCCACGCGGAAGATCAGGGTTTGGTTCTCGGGTTGACCTGTATGTATTGGGTAAGCGTGGACCACGAGCATGCCATGACCTTGGCTAGCTGGGAAGACTAGAGGGGATCACAGTATGAGACTCTCATTGAGGGTGCTTATTTTTTTCTCTCTGTCTCTCCCTCATGAAAAATGGAATCGATCTTTTCAATTCCATGGTTTCAACTATTATTTCATTCATTTGGTTGGAATTTTACTCTATTTTGATCATATGACTTGGAATATATATTTTGATTTATTAGATTTACAAACTATTAATTTGTTCAGTTATTCCTTCATTTTCCAAATGTTTTAAAAGCTTCTACTATATGCATTGGACACTAGATCAAAAAAGATAAAGAGCAGAGTAAGACATAGTCCTTTTCTCAAAAGTGTCACAAGAATATGTTAATGTTCTTTCAGTTTGTTTCTCAAGCTCTGATCTCTCTCCTAAAATCTGGATAGTTGTAATTGTTAACTGGGTGGTTTAGTAGTTTTTCAAACCAGCACATCCAAACAATTCTAGCTTCACTCCCCCAGCCACATCTACCTATGTTTTCCTCACTACTCCTGTTGATAGCCTCAGTACCTCAGTGCCAAATTATCTTCCTTGTTTTCTCCATCTTCTCAGTGTTGATTCCTGCTCTTTCCTTACACACATGTTATACTTCAGTCAATAGCTAAATCCTGAACACATCCAAGCTCCTCTCAGACATTCAATACCCAAAAGCTTTACTCTTAAGAACTGCTTTCTTGGATTTACTGTGAACAAGTTAGGATGCTCATTGTAACAATATTAACTTTTATTGCCAACTTCTGATTGTACCTTACATGCATTTTGTAATGAATCTTTTCTGTATGGCTCTCTATGGAGGATATATTAGCATTTCATTTTCTATGTGCAGAAATCAAACGATGACTTGCCCAAGACTTTTACACTATGGGTAAGGGTCAGGGTCAGGGTCAGGGTCAGGAGACAGTTTGCCTGGTTCCCAAACATGGACCCTTTGCGGTTGCTTGCCAATTGTGAGGAACGTTTTTCTTCTCTCAGCAGCGTTTTTAAAACGGTGTTCCTTGAGATGCTTATTGATGCTGTTCCAAAATAAGAAAAAAAATTCTATAGAGGATGGGAAATGAACTTTTCTGCTAATATTCTCTGAATCTTTAATATGTTTATGGAAATACATAATGCACAATAAATATCTTATATAGCACTAGTTGACCGGTGAGCCATTGTTTTATAGCCTCTCTCAAAATTTGTTTTCTTCAGAATAAATAAAATGAAATGTCATTCTAAAGAGAAGGAACTCTGGGTCACAGCACTAATTTGCTTGTTGTTGCAAATTTTTTTCTTAATTCATGACAGAGCATGTGCATGTGCACATGAGAGGGAGAGAGAGAGGAGCACAGTCCGTAGGGTCTGGTCACACCACAATCCCCTTCTCATCCTCCAGCTTGTCAGGTCCTGTGCACTGGCACGTGTACCCAGTGTTTCAGACTGAAAAAGCTGGAGATTCGAGCCAGTAAGGAGGGATCTGGCTTCTCTTGAGCAAGTTATTACCACTGTCCCATGGAGCTGGACTCATAGCACTAATTCTTATTCTCTTAATTTCATTTGCCAGGAGAAATCTTAACTTTAATAGTCCCTGGTTGATGAGTCAGCAACAGATTATTATGAATTGAGTCATATGTCATTTTCAGTCCTTGTCTAAAACTTTTCTTAAGCTCAGCCCAGCTGATGGCTCAAAGAGAACCCTGGCCTTCTGACAGAGAACAGATGACTCCATGTATATATGCCCGGGAAAATCTTAATATTAATTAATAAGAGCTTCCAGTTTTTGAGCACTTGTTGAATTCAAGGCACTGGAGCAAGTACTTAAATATATTAGCTCACAAATGCTCACAGTTATTTCAGGAAATAAGCACTCATGTGGCCTCTATTTTACTAAAAGGAAAACAAAGCTCAGTAGTACCTGCAAGTCCTTAACGTACACAGGTAACAGTGACAAGCTGGAGTCTCGTTCTAGTCTGTTTGACCAAAGCCCATGTGTTAGCCTCATTCTCTTCTATTCTGACTCATTTCTGAGATACTTAAAAGTAGATGTATCTGATTGACCAGGAGGGTGCACCAGAAGACAGCTATGTCTATGTCTACCTAATAGTATTTAGAGCTATTTTTCTAGCTCTAAACTCCAAGCCTAGCATGCAGGAAGCAATTAAGGAATCTTAATTGAACAGAAATGGAATGAATGATTGTGTAGAGCTTTATGAAGGGAGAACAGAAGCCATGGAGCATACTTTGAAGAGAAACATCAAAATTAAACAACATAGGCTCTTTACTATGGGCATGGGAGGAAAAATCACATCACTCCTTGGCATGATTGGAATGGTGCTGAGGCCTACTTGTTTAGCCAGGGTCATAATTTCCCTGTTGCGTTACTGAGCTAGAGAAGCTGTTGCTGCAGCTGGGCTGTCATCATCTCTGCTCTTTGTTGCTGCTCAATTATTACACATTTTGGTTGCAGCAGGCATGAATCAGACATATTTACATAATCCTGAGTTTCTTGCGGGAGAATTGCCTGTTAGTCATGCGTCAACCACTCACCTGTCTTACTTGTAAAGATTTATCCTTAGATATTTGAGCAAGTGACATCAGCAATATAGACAGAGAATCTATAAGAAATAAAAAGACCACGTACAATCATCTTCTAGGCAGTTTATTTACTCATGAGAGAAAAGTTACAAATGTTACGACACCATCTTCAAAGGGAAGTATATAGATAGATTTAGATGAGTTTTCTCTTTCACACTGAGATGCGATAAAGATAATAAAATTTATATGTTGCAGATAATGACTAAAGAAGGAAATAGTAATTATCTAAAAGGGTATGCATAGTGTCAATGGCCAAGGAAGGATAAAATTGGGTGGCCCATAAATTCAGTATTTTGGAAAATCAAAATGAGGTAAAAAGAAAAAGAGCAAACATTTAGTTAAGGGACTTGGGACTCTCTCTTTCTCTCTTTCTCTCTCTTTTGTCTTAATATTAAGCCTATTGAAGTGACTTTGAATCAACAAGATGGAGTAGAGAATACTTCAAGATTAAGATGTAGCAGACCCTTCACTGCCTTTTAAAGTGTTTTGGATTTCCCCTAAGTCAACTGATGATACTCAGAGACCAGCTTTGGACACTGTTCTCATGCATATGTCCATTGAAGTAACATCAGTGTGCAAAGTGTTTCTTTTCTTAGTGGAAACATCAGTAATCTGCTATGTTTTTACTTATTGACCTTATTTTGTCCACTTTCTTCACAGGATTCAAGGGGATATGTTATAAATTAAGGTTGATGGAAATAATCAGCTCTTCTTTATCCTTCTTCACCACTCCTAGCCTACTCTGAAGACGGTAGGTAATTAAAAAAATGCTTGTTTAAAGAATCAGTAAAACATCTAAGCAATGATAGGAAAATCTGGTTTAAGCAACCACTATTACACACTTTGGCTCTAAAAATCGTTCTTTTCATAAGATTAACTGTTCCTTGGAAAGCCTACAGGTCTTTACCCCACATAATGTTTTGCAATCTAGTTTCAAGCAGAATGACCAGATTTAAGGAGCTCATATAGCCATTGGGGTTATGTTACAAGTTGCCAAATGCTGGTGAAATGGCATAGAAAACACCGTCAGAATTCTGACATATTATCATTCTTTTGAAATATGGCGGTTCATTTACTGAGTGCTTTCCTAACATAGCCATAAAAGTAATAATAAATCATTCCTAGAATATTCTCTTAAGCTTAAGTGGTTGATTTACAGAGTTAGAAAAGTAATGAACATTAGAAAACATCAGATCTCCTGAGTCTCAATTTTGCCATGCTTGCTAAAAATACAGATCTCAGACCCTTTCCCAGGCCTCCCAGATACTCAGGAGGTGAGGCCTGAAAATGTCTATATCTTAGGACCTGGGAAATATTTTGGAATCAGAGCTCCCTCTTTTGCTATCAAGAGAGGCTTCAGTTTAAAAGACGAGCTGATGAAATCAAGGCTGCACAGTACTGAGCTCCAGAGAAGGAAGGACAGAGCCTACCCATCCCTTTTGCATTTTCCCTTGATGCATGCTATTTCAGTTCTATGTTTACTAACTACTTGAACCTTTTTCAAAGTACACACATGACCTCTTCAGACACTCAAGTCCTAGTACTGTATGCTGGAAAGAGATGAATAAGGCAGATGCAGGTTTGCGTCTTGGCTCTCTCTGCATGACTTTGGCCAAGTTACTTCACTTCTTTACTGTATTTCATACCTGCAAATCTGTGGACACTAATGATAATCTTATGGGGTGACTGCGAAGATCACATGAGAAAATAAGAGATAGTGCCTAGGACATAGTCAATGCTGAGTAATTACTATTCCCTTCCTTATGAGTTAGTCTAAAAAGTGTGAGTACCTGATGTCTCAATTTCCTGTGCATATACCTACCACCCTACTTTGTGAGGTGATAGGTCAGGACTTAGATGGGTAGTAGGTGGTGGAGATCCAGTGAGTCTGTGTAGGAGGGCTTAGAGATAAGCAATCTGTTTAAAGAGGCCACTCCTAGAGGATTTGTCATGAACTTGCAAAGCAAGATGACTGCTTTTGCTTAGGTTCTCTGCCCTTCGGGTCGCTTGAAGGAGGCTGATGGACACTAAAAGTGTCCTTAGTCCTACGTAATACAGTGAAACGGGCCCTGTCACTAGAGTACTATTACTGACGTCTCTGTCTTGCCTTAGCACCACTAAAGCCAATGAGTGTGCCTCATGGCGGGTCATTTACTTAGTATGAGGACAGTTACGATAGTTACTGCCTCCTTTCCTTTCTATCCACAGCCAGTCATAGAACACCCATGTTACAGAAAAGTCCTTCAAACAGCTCAAGAGCAACCTGGGAGTCACCTGTGGGATTCTAGAGGCCCGTGTTCTGGCTCCAACCACTCTTAGCCCGCTTTAGACGTTGCTAGGGGTCATTAACTATTGAAAGCACCAATCTCATATTTATCCATCCTTCAACCTAGGACTAGAGTCCAGCCATTAATTTACTAAGTTAAAAGTGGAAGTGGTGCTCCCCCACCCCCCGTGGCATAGTAGTTAAGCCCCTTGCGTAAGGAGCTGGATCCCATATGGCCAACCGAGGTCAGACATCCGTGGCTTAAAAAAAACCAGGTATGTGTGCCCCAAATCCTGATGGGACGGAGAAATGGAGGAAAAAGGACTGCCCTGTGACCATATGTGAGGAATGCTTTCTCTCTCTGGCAAATTAATATGCTATGTAGCAAAAAATAAAAAAAAAAAAAAAGAAAAGAAAAGAAATGAAGAGACTCAATTTCACAGTTAATGCTGAAGATAAACACCTTAGCCACCATTTCTTCCAGTGGTGTGGTTATTTTCTGAACATAGAAATAGATTTCTTCTTTATTTTTAACTTCAAGTCACTGGTGTATTTCTTTCTGTCTTTCTTTTTTTTTTTTTTTTAGAGAGAGAGAGACAGAAAGCAAGAAATCACCCCCCGGGGGAATGACCATGCTGCAATCCCTTCTCCTTCATTCTCCTCTCAGGATCTTGGGCACACATGCACACGCACCCAGCATGAATTTAAGCCCCCAGACCCAGGACTCGAACCGTGGTGGACTACATGGGAGTCCAGCGACGTAACCATTATGCCATCTGCTGGTACCTCACTGGTGTATTTCAATGTCAGTTCCTGTTAACACATGAATTGAATGTCGGCGCACTACAGATGACAGATAAGCTTAAGCTCTTCACCCTTGGAAACTTGCCGTCTACATGGATACTCTCTGACAAATCACTTGGGCTCAATGAGGGGCTTGGGTTTCTCTTCAGTCCGAGGTACAACATTCATCAGCCTCTAGTGGTGAGTCCAGCCAAGGAGTAGACGTTAACTGCCAGCTCAGGCCGTTCTGTAGAGCTCTTTTTCCTTTTTTTTTTTTTTTTTGGAGAGGTTTTTTTCGCTATAGGGAGCGTGTGCTCGCCCGAGTGTGCGCGCCCGACAGACAGAGACAGAGACAGAAAGCAAGAAATCACCCCCCAGGGGGTATGGCCACGCCGGAATCCCCTCTCCTCCAGTCTCCTCTCAGGATCTTGGGCACGCACGCACATGTGCCCGGCGTGAGTTCTAAGCCACCGGGTCCGGGACGCCAACCGAGGTCGACTACGTGGGAGTCCAGCGACATAGCCAGTACGCCAACTGCTGGTCCCTCCATTGTATTTTTAACTGAGGCAAGGAAACTCCATTTCTGCTACTGGGAACAGGGCCACTTTCTTGTGCAGGGGCCCAGAGAAAAAGGGTGCCTAATTTAAGTGGCTTTGAACTCACCAGACCTCCACCTCCAACCCGGCAGAGAATACCCTTATGGGTCTCCCATGAGCCCTTCCCAGAGCGGCCTCAGCCAACCTGCCCAGCTTCCCGACGGGCGGGTGTAATGACGCTGGCAGCCGCTAGAGGGAGATGAGCGCCGGAGACCGCAGCGCGGGCTGGGGCAACCTGGCCACCTGGCCCGTCACTCTGGGAGTTGGTTTTAGAAGAGTCTAGAAAAGACAGAGCGTGAAAACAGTTAAATCAAAGGCATGGTTGCCTGCTATAATATAGGACCTAGTTAAACGTGGATTTCAGATAAACAACAAATACAGATACTAAGAAAATTATTCCTTGTGTATCTGAAATTCATATTCAAATGAAACTCAAATTCATTTTTTTCACTGCATTTTTTATGTGCTAAATCTGGCAACCCTAGCCAAAGATCAAAGGGACTCTGGAAAGACTGAAAGCCTTTTAAGGATATAGGGGGTAAATGGAATATTTTACCACCTACTTGTTTCTTGAATCTAGAGCAAATTTTGCATCCTTTACACTAGAATCTGCTCTTTTCTTGGTTGGCAGGAAGTGGTGAGGGTTTAGGAGCTGCCTTGTTTGGGAGAAGCCTGAGGAATGGTCCTCTTCCTTAAAATGTACTTCCCCCATTATCTTCTTCAAGGCTAACTGCACCGTTAAAGTCCTTTCTGTGTCAGGAATTTCTCTAAGGATGAAGAACACAATCTCTTGTCAATTAGCTTTTCCGAAAGTATTACTGAGCAGCTTGTTGGAAATCAGTACACACTAGAAAAACATGAAAAGCCCAGGTCGAGGGGCACTAGACAAAGGAGGAAAAGAAGCATGGGGGCAAAGATGAGGACCCAGAGAAGGAGGCTGGAATCACGAATACTCCATCCCTGGTCAACCAGATTGTCCAGGGCCAGAGCCCTTTGGGAGAGGGCGTTTAGAATGGGGGCTTCTACCAAGTTACCACAAGGACGTCGGCGCATCTGGAATGCCGGAACACCATTCTCTTCGTTGGTGCTAATAGCTTTCTCAGACTGAGTGAACTTAATCTCCAGGAGCTTTTCAGTTTCTTCTGGTAGTTGGAACAGTGTTCTAAAATGGAGAGTGAGCACGAGAGACCCGTGCTCATCATCACCAACTCACCTCTCTGCTGTTTCCCTGCTAGCTCGCTTTCACTATGCAGTTGCCAACTGCACACAGAATCCTGAGAAGATTTTTACAACAAATATCCTCACAAAGCTCACAGAAGAGGACATTTCTCCTTGGCCTCCTCTTTTCCCAAGGTCAATATCAAGCAAAAAGTTCCTAATTGCAGGGAGAAGCTGCCTTATGTCTGAGAGGACATTTAAATTACTGACCTTGAAGACACTATTTAGCAGTGCCATAGCCATCTAAAAACAAAATGAAACTACATTGATGGCGTTAATGTTAAATTAAATCAGCAGGGGGCACAATTTCTTCACAATATGTTAGGCTTCTGTTTTTTGATTAGGAAGAAAAGCACCAAAGCTATTTCTTTGTGCTGTCTGAATCAGTGTTATCTGATAATCCAAATATCAAAATGGCATGTGTAGACTCATTTTTCTCATAAGAAGACATCATTAATCATCTGAAAGGGATTGGCAAATTTACTGAAAGTGCCTGCTAATTACATCATTTCTGCACCAATGATTATTTTTTTAAACAAATAATCATAGGGTGGGCATATTCGGGACTGTAAATGCCAGCACGATGTGGAACCTGTTGCCCGTATACCGAAGGTCTGATGGACTCCCGTCTTGTTGGCATCTAGAAGACTTCTGTCTATTGATTTCATCAAGAATTGCAAGAGAAGCTCGCAGGGGCTGTTTGATAGCGGCCCGGCATGCCTTGAAACAGTTGGCTCACTCATCTTATCTTGCAACTGGATTTAGTGTATTCCCTTTTTAATCTACTAACATGGAAATGCAGGGGCCAGCAGATGGTGTAATGGTTATGTCCCTGGACTCCCATGTAGTTGACAATGGTTCAAGTCTCAGACCTGGTGGCTTAAAACTCATGCTGGGTATGTGTGTATGTGTGTGTGTGCGCCCAAGATCCCGGGAGAAGAATGTATGACTTTGTCTCATAGTTGCCATCCGCGTGCTGTGAAATAATTTGGCAATGCCCAGTGTTGGCACCTGGTATTGGCTCAGTGTTGTTTTGGCCTAGTCACTTTATTTCTTTTGGCATTCATCTTATTATCCTGAAAAGTAAAAGAGATTAAGAAAATCAGGAAGATCAGGAAGCCTTATCAGTAAAAGGTTACTGAGTAAAGTAATAACTTACTTTTTAAATTTTTTTTGGAGGGACCAACTGATGGCCTGGTGGTTAAGGTTGCTTGCTTTCTCACTTTCTCTCACTCTTTCTCTGTGTCTCTGGTCAAATAAAAATAAATGAATAAATAAAATAAAATAAACAATTTTTAAAAAGTGTTCTTAAAAAAAATTTTTTTTTGGAGAGGTTTTTGTTATAGGATGCATGCACTCTCCAGAAAGACAGAGAGAGACAAAGAGACAGAAAGCGAGAAATCACCCCCAGGGGGGATGGCCGTGCTGCAATCCCTTCTCCTCCATTTTCCTCTCAGGATCTTGAGCACACACGCACACGTGCCCGGCATGAGTTTAAGCCACCGGGTTCAGGACTCAAATGGTGGTCAATTACATGGGAGTACAGCAATGTAGCCATTACGCCATATGCTGGTCCCATAACTTACATTTATAAAAAATTCACTGATTCTTAAATTAAGAATGTTCTGCTTCCACTCACCTGGCTCTCCCATCTCCCACCACCTCCTACAGCATATGCTTCTAGTACTTTATACAATTAGGATCCAAAGTAAATATACATTCATATTTTTCTTTTTATGTCACAATGGGCATCATGTATTCACTATTCTGAACTTTGCTTTTCTCCTGAAATATTTATCCTGAATACTTTTCCAGAGCAACAGAGCAGATACCCTTATTCCTTCTCACCTACGATGTACTCCATCGTGAGGGTGTGTCGTAGTGCCTCTAACCAGTCCTCTACTTATGAAAATGACCGATTCTCCTCTTATGCCATTTGAAAATGCCATAACACATCACTTGGGCATGCCATTTTATAACTGTGCGGAGGTTGAAATTTCTAGTCATTGGGTGAAAGGGTGAAAGCATTTGTAACATTGTGTAGATATTACCTCATGGTGCCCTCCAGGGACTGTACCATTTGTACTTTCTCAGAAATGCTTGAGAGTGCCTGTTTTCCCACAGACTCACTAACAAAGTGTGATCAAGTTTTTGGATTTTTTAAAAAGAACTACTTTTTTTAAAATTTAACTTTATCTATTTATTTATTCTAACTTGACCAGAGAGGGACAGAGTGAGAGAGAGAGAGGGAAAGTGAGAAAGCAAGCTGCCAGGTCCAGGACTCGAACCGTGCTCGACCATGTGAGAGTCCAGCTCCCTGAACCACCAGGCTACCTACTGACCCCGAATTTTTGGATTTTTGTCGATAGATAAGTTATAATGGCATCTCAGTAGTTATAATGTGCATTTAAGAAATGACTGGTGGGCCAGGAGATGGCATAGTGGTTATGTGGCTGGACTCCTACATGGCTAACCACAGTTCTAATCCTGGACCCAGGCGTGGTACACATGCCAGGTGTGTGTATGTGTGCATGTCCAAGATTCTTGGGGGAGAATGAAGGAAAAGAGAGGAGAAGGGGTTGTGGCATGACCATTCCCCTTGGAGGGTGATTTCTCACTTTCCCTCTTACTGTTTCTCTCTCTCTCTGGCGAGCACACACACCCTAAGGCAAAACCTATCCAAAAAAAAGAAAGAAAAAGTTGGGTAAGGCTGAACTTGTTTTCATTGGCTTAATGCTCATTTATGCTTCTTTTTATGTGAACTGTCTGTCCATGCCCTTGTTCATCCGTCTTTTCTAGGGTTTATGTATTAAGGTAATAAGCCTTATTTATAGATGGAAATTATAGATATTTTTCTAGGCTTGAATTTGATTTTTACTTCGCTTATGTCTTTCTATTGGACCTTCAGATTCTCAATGTCCACTGAATTCTTCTAAACCTTCGATACTAAATTTGGCATTTCACCTCTAAAATGAAGAAAAGAAAAGGCATTTGGGGATGGCTGCATTTATAGTCTTTGATCACAACAAGTTTAATAGTTCTGCAGAACTGGAAATTTTCTTTGCAATGTCCCCTTCATTCGGTAGTCGATTTAAGTATAAGATACAACTGACATGCAAGCACAGAGAGATAATGGAGACAGCCTCTGACTTGGTCCCCACTGAACCAGGAGAGTTGGACTGGCAACATTGCTTTAAGTGGCAGACTGTAACTTCTCCTCCTCTTTGGTCTCACTAACCCGAGCATGTACCTGACTAGTCTGGTCTAGCTTAATCATGCTGATCCAGTTTTTACTTTTCAGAAATTGGACGGCTTCCCTTAAAGTTCAGGGTAGTGTGACTCTGTCATGACTAATGTTGCCAAATGGGGAATCTGCTGGAGATTTCTAGGAAAGATGTTGCTTTTCTAATGAAACAGATGATGCCTGCCTGCACTGCTTGGTTTTGCCTTGAATGCAGACGTGGTGCCTACAACTGCAACTACTGTCTTGTGACCAAGAAGACTGAATACTTTTTGCAGCAGCATCAATCCTGACTTCATGTTGCTGATTTCATGTAGCAGTTTCCTGTGGCTAGATTTTTTTGATATGTGAGGAAAAGAAACATCCCTGCTTTCTGAAGCTACCATTGGCAGGGTCGCTATCAAGCGATCAGTCAGTCACTAAGCGGTAACTGCTGTACTGGCTTACCACATTTGCAGGGATTCCATTGGCAAGGAGGAAACAAACCCAGAGGGGTAGAGACGATCTATTAGGTGTGCAGACAACATAAGCAAGCTCTGCATGCAGTCGGCTACCCGCAGCCCTTGCCCTACGGGACAACACCAACCTCCCAGGGACAGAGATGGAGGCAGGAGCCATGGAGTACTTGATAGCTGAGGAACCAACTGTAGGCTCTAGTCAAGCAGTTTTGGAGTTTGCAAAGGTTCCTGATGGAGGGGGACAGATGCCTCACCAGAATCAGGGACACAGATGGGACACTGGCTTGTAACAAACTCCAGCAAGGTAGAGAGGGTGATGAGAATAGCCTTGTAACAGGTTCTCAGAGAATTACTGCACTGGCCAGGTTTCTGAGACGGTGCTGGGATGTTCACCAAGACATGTCAGATGGTGGCCGGGCCTCGCTCTGTGGCCTGCATGGAGACCTGCAAGAGTGTCAGGGAACCCATGACCAAGTCACTCCCACAAACCATGGGTAAAAGCATTCCTAGTGGAGAAAGCTCTTATTCCGAGGACATAAGACTTAAGCTTGTTGAAGGACAAAAGCTTTTCACAAGAAACTATATTGATTTTTTTTCTCTTTTGTTGAAATATTTCCCAGCATCTTATATGACTGATTATTAGGGTACTTCCCTGCACACAAAGGCCATGTTGAAATGCATTCCCGGGCATTTGCAAGGAAGATGCCAAGTTCTTGTGTATGTATGTGTGTGTGTGTGTAAACATATGTGTTTAAACAAGTGTGTGCTAAGCATTTCAACAAATTTCACAGACCCCCTCCCCCCCCCACACACACTGCATTGACATGCTTTCTGCAATTGCCCTTCAGAAGTGATGTGTAGAGTTACACTTTCAGAGTCGTCTCCAGTGACTCACACTGCCTCGTCTCACTCTTTTTTCTTCAGTATATGATGCAGATTTTGAGGTATAAAATTCCAGTCTTAGCAAGGCTTAAAGGAAACCATTTTACAGATTTCCTGGCTTTTTCATGCCTGAAGGAAAATCTCAAATAACTGCAATAAGATGCAGACAATGCTGCTTATTCCTTTGTCACCCCACACCACACCAAGTCGGAGCTATTAGTGTTACTTATAATCCAAAATACAGATGTCTTATCGCTTCAGTGCTCTGAACTCGTGAGTTTTGTATGTGATTTATTCTAGCATCCTATAGGGATAAAAATGAAATAGGTTTATTATTATAGAACAGAATAGATGATCTTTGAGCAGAAAGGAACCTAAAGATCCCACATGCTAACTTCCTAATTCCATTGGTGAAGGTTAAGTGATTTACCCAAATAATCTAACACTATGAACCCAGCACAAAAGTGCACACTCCCATCCTGCCTCTATCCTGCCCCACAGAGGGTCTTGTGGGCATGAGCAGGAACATTTCAGCCTGCAAGATGAAACTGCTATAACCAAATCCTTTACAATAGTTGAGCCCTCTTTTAACCATTGTCCTTAAATGGAAATGCATAAAAAATGTTCTTAAAGTCTGATTGGCAACCTCTAAGCTATACCCTGTGAGCTTTAGAATTTGCCAGAAAGATTTAATTACCTTTCTGAAGTTCCGAAAGGCAAACAGATTTAGCAACACCAGGTGGGGGAGGTAGAGAAAGTGAGGCAAGAGGTGGAAAGTGGTAAGCCTCCATTCACCCCAGTTTTGACTCTCTCCCAAGAACACTACTAGTCAGCTTTATGCTCTCCAGGAGAGAGTCTGGAGGACTCCTCTCTGGATAAACAGATTGGGCAGGAGAACTGACATACAGATACCAGTCACTGAACGAAATGGTCATCTCTGCCTCTAACCCCACAAGGAGGTTAACCAAGAAGCCAGGGCCACCTTTGAACACAGAGATTCACTCAGCTCTCATGGGCCTCACTCTTGAGTAAGAACAGCAGAAAGAGGGCAGATGTCAAAGGATGATTCATATGAAATACAAAGACACACACACACACACACACACACACACACACACACACAGACAACTCAAAGAACTTAGAAACCACGCAAAGAAGAAACAAACAGACTTAAACATGTTATAATTAAGCTACTCAGAGAGAAAATAAAATATATTATGTTCTTGAAACAGGAACTGGTAGGCTCTTGGAAGTTAAAATTTGAAAGTTGATCTAGAAAACCAGTGGAATTACTAGGTGATAAATTTAGAAAAATATATCAGGAAGTAAAACAAGCAAAACCTCTCCCCAACAACACACACAGATTTCTAGTAGAAACACACACACACACAAATAATAAAGTTAGAGAAACAGACCAGGAGACAGACTTAAACAATTAGGATTTCTGAAAGAAAAGAGAGAAAATGGAAAAGAGGAAATCACTAAAGAAATAACAGAAAACTGGGGCCAGCAGATGACCTAGTGGTTATGTTGCTGGACTCCCACATGGCCCACCATGGTTTGAGTCCCAGACACAGTGGCTTGAAACTAATGCTGGGCATGAGTGCATGTGTGCCTGAGATCTGGGGAGGAGAATGGATGAGAAGGGATTGTGGCATGACCATCCCCCTGGGGGGTGACTTCTCATTTTCCCTATCACCATTTGTCTCTCTCTCACCTGCAAGCATGCATGCCCTAAGGCAAAAACCTCTAAAAAAAAAAAAAAGGAAAGAAAAGAAGTAATAACAAATGTTTCAAGGACCGAAGGATGCAGATTTCCAGATGTGCCCAAGAATCTAGCCCAAGGAATGAGAGAAGACTCAGACCAAGGGTTTACAGAGACTACCACTCAGCCGGTGCAGTGCTCTCAGCAACTAGATATTGATCTCTCATTATCTCTTCAGTTTCTTGTGGGACTAGACTACCCTCTGAAATGCAGGTCATACGTCTGGGGCTGGACGACATGAGAATTCCTGGGCAGCCTCTCTCCCTCAGAACTGGGCCCTGTCTCTGTAGCTCAATTGCTGACCAAAGACCTGCTTGAACTTAAATGGGTGCTCCTGCCCCTCCATTTTGCTAGCAGCTGACTCAACAATCACTTCTGTCCGCCCAGTGCTCTGTGGCACTGTGTTCACCAGGGAAGACCCTGGACCAAACTGTCATCCTGGCTGGACCCCCTTCGCTCCGAGATGCGGAAGGCAGGTCCTCTTTTTCAAGGTGTGCCTGATGGCTGAACTGGTTGTTTCCAGCCCTACCTGTCCATAACTTCCCCTGCTCCCACTGGCCTTTGTACCTCACAGTTCAGCCTCGAGTGCTTTTTAGACAGTATCTCATTATTTTATGGTTAAAATACTTGTGGGTATTATTCCTGGGTCATACATTTGGGTCAGAAGGCACTGTAGCCCTTAAACTTTATAGTTTAAGATCTTATGATCTCAATGAATGAATACCTGTATTCACAAGATTAAATTCCTAACAATTTGTTGTCATAAAATATTTCCTGAGTCCTTAAATAAGCACATGTTAGATCACACAAATAAGTTTATTCAAACAAGAGAGAGGAGCAATGGCGAGAGACTAGAGAAAGCAGCACAAAAGAGCCTGTACCTTCTGAGAGCCGACCACGTGTCAGACACTGTCCCAAGCACTGAGGTGACAATAGCATGCACAGGAAGGCCCTTCCCTCCTGAAGCACATGCTCTGATGGAGAGACAGTAAACAAACGAATGCACGGTATGCTCTCATTTTATTTCACAAATACAGTCTGTTTTTTGTGCTAGACCCTGCGCCCAGGGCTTTAGACAGAAATTCATCTAACCTTCACAACCGTCTTCCAAGACAGGTACTATTTACATTTCTATTTTTCAGAAAAGGGAAGTGAAACACGGCCAAGTTAAGTGCCTTGTCCCAGGCCCCCATAGGCAGACTGTACGCACGGCTGTCAGCTCTAAGCTGAATGTCCTGCCGTAAGCCAGCCTGCTCTCCTGGGAAGGAATGCTCTGTGGGATAGCAAGCAGAGTGGGGACCGGGGAGCCCCAGGGACACGTGCCACTTTCGATAAAGAAGTCAGGGAGAAGGAGTGGATGGTCACGCTGCGGTAAAACATGCTGCTTCAGGTTCGCACCCTGAGACCTCCCTGAGTGTCCGTGACCTGGGCCTGGCTGAGTCTGGGAGCGGACTGCAGCATGAAACTATGTTGAGGTGTTTCTCTCTTCCTCTCTGTCTCTCTTGATCATGGAAGGGGTAAATAAATAAACTTTAAAGAGAATAAAAAGAGGGGCCAGCAGTTAGCTTGGTGGTTAAAGCCTTGGATCCCACATGACTGACTCCGTGGTTGGAGTCCCAGATTGTTAGCTTGGAAAACATGCCGGGCCCCAAGATCCCAAGAGGAGAATGGGGGAGAAGAGATTGTGGCACGGCCATAGCCCTGGAGTGGGGGTGCTCTTCACTTTCCCTTTCTCTCTGTCTCTCTTGGGTGAGTGCATGTGCCCTATGGCACAAATCTAAAAATAAAGATAAATATAAAAGACAGCAGAGGATCCCTTTTAACAGGCGGCATGCCTATGTAGTCTTCTAATTGCTTTGGAGCTCAAAGGACTGTACAAAGGAGGGCGGGAGTGGAGCCTTTTCCCTTCTCATTCTCACGATTTAAAAAGAAATAGGAACTTTCTGCTTTGGCAAGAGCTGGCAAACTCCTTAAATTATGACGAGGCCGCAGTTGCCAGGAATAATGTTCACAATAACCTGCCAGAAATAGTTGCTGTGGCTTCTTGGGAGTTTTTATTTCCTCTCATGACTATAAATTAGATTGTGTAGGTGACACAATTCTCACCCATATCCACTGTGTGATGTATTTCTCTGCTTTTTTTAAAGGTGTTAATAGTTTATCACTCTGTGGCTGTTACAATGCTCATATTTATTCTCCCTGTTTGGACTTTGTAGTTTTTTTTTTTTTTTTTTTTTTAAAAAAAAACAGCACATCTGGGATTAGCAGGTGGCTTTGTGGTTAAAGCACTGGACTCCCACATGGTCGACTATGGTTTGAGTCCCGCATTTGGCAGCTTGCTTTTTCGCTTTCCCTCTCTCTCTTCTCTGGTGAGTGCATGTGCCCTATAGCAAATTAAATAATAATAATAAATACAATTAAATAAAGAATTCTTAAAAAGAACAGCACATCTGCAGGATACTAGAAAAATACCGTATGCATAATCTACCCAAATAAACCAAGTAAAAGTATCATCTTCCCTTTTTGTTGGTCTCTACATTTTAACTCCCTGGGCTCTCATTAAGCTTATCAGTGTCTACATTTTATCTGTATCAGCTGGTAATGAAATGGCAGAACTGGAGTGTCCAGCCTCTCTCCTCAGTCCTGGTGTGCTTTCTGCAATGAGAAAAACCTTAAAATGCACCATAAGAGCAATTCGATGAGAGGCTTTGCTACAAACGGTGTAAAAGCTGTCGGAGGGCGCCTCCCTATGTAAACTGAGCTCCTCACTGTCGGATGTCCTACATTTATTAGGATTAGTGGGAAGGACAGGATTGCTCAGAATCCCAGCCCAGATATTTAAATTTCTTCTCCTAGACCTTAATGAGGGCGTATATCACAGCGGTGGAGTGGAACGGCGGTGAAGACACTGATACTTTGTGATTAGACACAGATCATTGAGAGGCTAAACTTCAGGCTAGCAATGATTCTTACATGTGCTCTATAATGGCAATTGTGGTCATTATGAGACTTGTAATAAGAATAAAATTAACATTGTGCTTTTTAAAGTACAGCTTGAGCTTCTCCTTAGTACCACACTTACATCGTTGGTAGTATGAGAGGATTTTCTACTCCATACCAGGATCTGAACACAAGGGATGGGAGATGTTAAGGGGCTTCTAGAAAGATGAAGAAACAGAAAGATTATTAGGGCTTGGGAGGCAGCAACTGGAAACAGAATCTAAGTACATTAGTCAGGGTTTACTTAAGTTACCCATTGCACTAAAGAGCGACAACCCACCTGATGGTATAAGTGCCTTCTGAGAAGAAGCACTGGACACCTTGCTTTCTCTCTCTGCCATCTGAAGACAGTGAGAAGGCAACATCTACAAGTTAGGAATGGGCCCTCACTGGGAACTGAATCTGCTGGCATCTAGAGCTTAACTTATCAGCCTCCAGAACCTTGTGAAATAAACATATATATATATATTTTTTTTCTTTTTTGAGAGGTTTTTGCTATAGGGTGCATGCACTTGCCAGAGAGACAGAGAGACAAAAAGTGAAAAATCACCCCCTAGAGGGGATGGCCACGCCGCAATCCCTTCTCCTCCATTCTCCTCTCGGGATCTTGGGCATGCAAGCACACATGCCTGGAATGTGTTTAAAACACTGGATCCAGGACTCGAACCACGGTCAACTACATGAGAGTTCAGCAACATAGCCATTATGCTAACTGCTGATCCCAGCATATATATTATTAAAGTCATCTAGTTATGGTATTTGCCATTGTAGCCCAAGCTATACTTCCCTCAGCATTCACAAGACTCTTTCATTTTATAGCAGTTATATCATTATCTAGATCACTCTTGATTATTGATCTTAATTTTTACTTAGATTGTAGTATGTTTTTTTCATTGACATAGCTTAAGGCAAAGCCCTAATTTTGTCACTTTGTGTAATTCCTTCTTTGGAACACCCCTTGTAAGCAGCTGATCTCTCTTAATCAAGGTGCACATTCGCTTTAGCTTCAATGTGTGATTCTTTTGCATCTGTGAAAATTTAATCCACTGCTTGCTTAACTTGAGCAGATCACTGAAGACATAGTTCTGGAAGGAAGGGTGCTTTCGTCTATACTTGCCAATGTTGATGCTGCACCATAACGCCCAAGGTCATCTTTTCAGGTCCTCTAACCATGGGGGTGTTTTCAGTAGCCACAGTAGGACATGAATGCTGGGTTGAGAAAGGTACCCTGATTATGCAGAAATAGGAGAGGCTCTGATGTGCGGGACTCTCTGGGCTAATTGTCCTTTCATCTCCTGGACGACATAGCTGGGACAACCTTGGGTTTCTAGACTACCTCACAGCCTCTTCACCGGTCTCCCCCAACACTATCTCTTTCTTCTGGATGTTGAACTGGTGCAGAGGATCAAGTGCTGTGCCATTTCTCCCCTACCTGCTAGCACCTTGGGGGAACAACAGTCTTTGCATCATTTTTTTTATTTTTTGAGAGGTTTTTGCTATAGGGCGTGTGCGCTCACCAGAAAGACAGAGAGAGACAGAGACAGAAAGCGAGAAATCACCCTCCAGGGGAGATGGCCATGCCACAATTCCTTCTCCTCCATTCTCCTCTTGGGATCTTGGGCACGCACGCACATGCGCCTGGCATGAGTTTAAGCCGCCAGATCCAGGACTCGAATCGCAGTCGACTACATGGGAGTCCAGCAACATAGCCATTACGCCAACTGCTGGTCTCAGTCTTTGCATCTTCGTTAGCAGAAAGGGCAGCACTCTTGCCTCCAACCCCGGCCTCTGAGGAACCTGTGTATAAGGCCTCACAAGGCCATAAGAAATCTTATCTGATTTTTTCCATCTTAATGTCTACCCTCCCCCCAAAGATAGCATCTCACTTTGTCATAATCCTCTGTGCTCAGCATCTCAGCTAGGATAATAAGCATGTGCCACCAGGCCCGACTCTTTTTTACATAGAGTCTCCCCATTTTCTCAAGCTCACGATCTTCCCACCTCAACCCTCCAGGTCACTGGGATTATAGGCACACACCACTGCATTCCCTGGAAATTGTGCCAGGGCCTCCCATGTGGTCCTAGCACAGTGTCAACAGCGGGGGCCACCCCAGTTGGGCCTCAGTATCTTTGTTTATAGGAGCAGGATCCAAAATTCATATCTACAAGCACCTCCTTTCAGAGGGACTCTGCCAGCTAAGATTTCATACTTAAAATGTCTAAAATTGACTTCTTGATTGCATGCTGTGCCCAGCCAAATCCATTCTGTATTTCTCATCTTAATAAATAGTACCACTCGGTGAGGGTCTCAGCCAGAGTTATCCTTTCTTTTTTTCTTTTTTCCCCCAACCTATATCCTATGCATTCAGATATTCTATCCCTCATTCAAACCAGTTACCTCTGGGGAGGCTATCTGTCTGACCACATTTTCCAAGCTCCACCCCTGGCTTACTCTGTGCCTCACATGGACTGTCTTCCTATCCCCTCAGCCTGGGCCATGCTTCCCGAAGCATCCACGAGACTGGCTCCCACATAGCATCCATTCCCCTGGTCAGTGATGCCTTCTTTCCGTGAGGACCTATCTAAAATACCGCTTACATCCCCTTATCCTGTTTTATTTTTCATCGTAGCATTGGTTTCGGTCCAGTTTCATATGATATATTCTGTGTTGATTTCTTAATTTTATCTTTCTAATAAATGAGTACTCCTGATGGCAGACACCCTGTTATTTTGCCTTTAGGGTCTTCCACGCTTAGGACAATGTTTGGCATTAGGCACACACATATTTGTTGAGTGAACAGCTAGGTGAGAAAACTGGGACTTCAGACGAATGGTCCTTATTTCCCTGCCTTTCTGTGGTTGATTTTGCGAATGTAAGGATAAATCAGTGCACAGATAACGTGTACATGATCAGAAATGGACAGAAATGTTAACTCATGTTTTGTTGTATTGTTTTGTGGCTCCCTGTTGATAGTTGTAATAAAATTTTGTAATGGTCTCCCCAATGAAAACATTTTTTTTTTTTTTGGAGAGGTTTTCGCTATAGGGCGCATGCGCTCGCCAGATAGACAGAGAGAGACATAGAGACAGAAAGCGAGAAATCACCCCCCAGGGGGGATGGTCACGCCGCAATCCCTTCTCCTCCATTCTCCTCTCAGGATCTTGGGCACACACGCACACGCACCAGGCATGAGTTTTAAGCCACCGGGTCCTGTATGCGAACCGTGGTCGACTACGTGGGAGTCCAGCGACATAGCCATTACGCCAATTGCTGGTTTCCAACCCCAATGAAAACTTAAAACTAAACTCTCTCTGCATTATTTCCCCCTAGTGTTTCTGAGTAGGAGCCCTAGGCCTGCCCACAGCAGAGGATCTGCAAGAGTTGATTTACTGGGATGGTCTGTGTGCCCAACCTGGGGTCAGTGCAGGAGCCCAGGATCATATTTGCTGAATGGTGTTGTTAATGAGGACAGTTCCAGGGCATTTCACTGACAGCCTCCTGTTTACTTCATGCTCGATTCTAGTAGCCCCTGAAACAAGCTTGGAAACCCGTCCATTAATCACTCTCAAATGAGCAAAGAAAACATGTCAGAACTTACATTTATAACACGTAATAGCAAATGAAGGAGAGCGTTTATTTCTTACTTACTTGGGTTATATCAGCTTTTAAAGTTGTTAGAGTTGGACTACAGAGCTCTACCAAATGTCTTAGACTGACCTATATAGCTGAGTAGAGAAATTTGTAGTGGCAGTTAGAACATTTAGGCTTGTTTCTGTCACATGTATTCACTGTGGGAACAGCTAACATTTGTTCCTCATTATAATACAGAATAATACAAAAGAAGTTGGTTTTTTTTTTTTTTAAACAGCATTTACAGGAAGCAATTGCAATAAGCTTCTCCTATTAAAATGAACGATTTGAAATATAAATAGAAAACATTTTTTGGGACAAAACTGGTCTACAAATGAATGTATTGAATAAGAAGTTTATTTAAAATTCTGTTTTTTCTTTTAATTTCTAAGTTTTTTCACTTCCTCTTTTGTTCATTCCACAAATATTTACTGAGCACTTACTAGGACTCTAAACATTTTGAAAAGTAGAACTAGGGACATCCAATGTGAAGGACAGATGTGAATGGAAACATGTATTACTTTTATAATGTATTCTCTGACATCTCCATGACCAAAATAGTCTTGTTTTTATAATGGAGAGAAAAAGTAGGGGAGGAAATTATCAAAGCTTTAAGAAAAAAACCTTAAATTAGTAATTCCAATGAACTGAAATCAGGTTGCAACTACATGGTCACGGCAGAATTGTACTGATAGAAGTTTCAGGAAATATTTGCACTTTTGGAAACTGATCCCTGATACCTCTCATGTTATTTATTTTGCAATTTGTTTGTTTAAAATTCTCTCCTATGAGATTATCTGAACCTAGCAGCCTTCCTCTCACTAGCTTTTAACAGCTCCAGTAGCCGGAACAGGGACTCGCAGCTCAGTATGGTGAGACCGGAACATATGTGAATCCCAGAGGAAAGGCTCATTGTACATTTCTGGAAGCAACCTGTGATATGTGCCCTCCATCACACAGACACCTGTGGGGAAAATATCAGGCCTGGGTCTTAGGAAAAACTGAAGAAGAAACTGATAACAGAAACCCTACATTCCTTTTTTCATAGCTTTCCCCTTCTTAAGGACAATATCCTTCACCTCAGGTTTCCAGTGCTTCCTGTTCCCTGTCTGCAGACAAACCTGCTCCTAGGAAATGATTTTGAGAAAGTCAGTCACAACAAAGTTCAAATGTCTGACGTGTGTTTTCCCTTTCCCATTGGCATTTGTGCCATGTAAGTGTCAACCCCTTAAACGAGGAAATCACTTCTGACTCTCTCTCTTGTTTAACCCTGTGTGAACTGAAGAAGTAGAAAGACTTCAGATTTGACATTCTGTGGCTCTAGATGCGGAGCATCCCTTTTAGCCATATTTGGCCAGGTAGGGAGGGAGAGAGGGAGGGTAAAATTCTTTGTAGATGACTCACTTGTCAGTTAGGGTGATTCACCTTACAAGCAACAAAACCCCTAACAGTGAGTTTTCCAACAGAGTTATTCAATTACTCATGTAGAAAGAAGTCTAAAGGTGGGCAGTTTTAGGTGTGGGTCAGCAGCTCAACATTGCCAAGCCACCGAGTCTGTCTCTCTGATTGGCTTGTCTTCCCACCATGAAAAGGTGTGCTGGACCTCCATGCATCATAATTTTACATAACAGTGTTCAAAGAAAGAAGTGGGAGGGCAGGCAAAAGGTGGGTTCATGGGCTTTCCCTTTTATCTGAGAAGAAATGCTTTCCAAGCGTTCCTATATATAGCATTGGCCAGAACGGAGCCATTCTGCCTAGTTACAAGTAATGGACAGAGACCAGACATGATTTATCTACTAGGGTCAGGAATTTCAAGATCTGAAAAAAACGGAGCTTTTTTAAAAGCAAGGAAAAAAAAGAAAGTAGTTCTAGAAGGCAGTCAATAGTGTCAGCCACAACCTTGGAACCACATCATTGAGAAGCTCCTCTGA
This sequence comes from Tupaia belangeri chinensis, assembly GCF_000334495.1. Taxonomy (NCBI): domain Eukaryota; kingdom Metazoa; phylum Chordata; class Mammalia; order Scandentia; family Tupaiidae; genus Tupaia; species Tupaia belangeri. The sequence goes on along the minus strand of NW_006159559.1, from coordinate 3,139,449 downwards.
GGACATCTGTGGGCAGACCTGACAACGGCTGAGGTCAAACACCAGAGCTCGCTCTAGTCCCCTCCACATTCCACTTCCTGCCTTGCAGATCTTCAGGTTAAGAGGAAGGGTGTGGAGAGGTCAGAGAATGAATGGTAATGTTCTAACTTCAGAAGAACAGGATATTGCAGCACGATGCTCAACTTTCTTATTCTTATAATTCTTCTCACACTTTTATTCTTTAACTTGAATTTATTCTGCTGAATATCTTCTTCAATTATATCTGCAAACTTGCTAGAAAAAGCAATAGCTTTTATTTATTTATTTATTTTTCAGTGGGGGGGGCTCAGGCTGCCTTCTCACTGAAATGGTCCGAAGATGATAGTATTGTTTTATTTATTATAATTTTTTAAATCCCCACTTATCAAATGCTAGCATGCTCAGCAAACAGATAATTGATCTGAGATTTCTTTCGTTGTTTACAGGCTAATGTTTTAAACATTATGCAAAGATGTGATTTGTGATCTTAAAAAATTGCTATTTTCCCAGGCCGTTCTTGGAATATTATCAAAATTCACAGTTTTGCGGGACCAGCAGTTAGCGTAATGGCTATGCCACTGGACTCCCATGTAGTCGACCACGGTTCGAGTCCCGGACCTGGTGGCTTAAACTCACACCAGACGCGTGTGCATGTGTGCTCAAGATCCCAAGAGGAGAATGGAGGAGAAGGCATTGCGGCGTGGCCATCCCCCCTGGGGGGTGATTTCTCGCTTTCTGTCTCTCTGTCTCTCTCTGTCTTTCTGGTGAGTGCATGTGCCCTATAGCAAAAACCTCTCAAAAAAAAATTCGCAGTTTTCATCAGGAGAAAACAAAAATTTTTTATGAGGACTAATGCAAGAAAAATAACAATGTGTAAAGTGTGTGTCTTTTTTTTTCACTCAAAACAAAAATAGTTTTATTGATTCCAATGGAAAAAAGAAGTCTCTATTTTAGGCCACAAAACAGAAGAATGTCTATTTTAAAATTCTCACTTCTGTTTTAGCTGTTAAAATATTGATATCTTGGCATCTTTGTAAAAAAGCAAACTTAGATGAATTCTCCTCAACTTTTATTTTTCTGTAGCTGGGTAAAGTTCTATAGTTCATAAAATTTGTTTACACACATTATCTCATGCAATTTTTCAGTTAATCTACTAAAAATTATTCTTCCCATTTACAGATGAAAAACACCGAGATTCAAACAAACTGATGTTAAAGCTAAGCCCACAGAATGTTACCTATGGGGTTACTGCTAAAACAAGGTTGCTGTATCCATTACAATACTACTAGTACCTCGTCTATGTCAAGAAACATTCTGATCCTTAATAAGCTAATAGTAGTTAGCTCTAATGGTTATTGATCACCAAGTGCCAGGCACGGTCCTAAATACTTGCATCTACTATTTCACTTAGTCCCTCCTTTAATAAACCTTTGAAATAAGACCTATTAAAATTCTCATATTTTACCCAATCTCTGTGGCCAAAAACTGGTAGCTTACCAGACTATGGAACAGGAAGCCACAGGCTGACCATGGTTAGAGTCCTGGGCCCCATCAGCCTTAAAATATGCCAGGTGCATGCACATGTGCCCAGGATCCTGCAGGCAGGAGGACTGGGGACAGGGGATTATGCATACCTGGGTCCTGTGGAGAGTGCCTCTCTCTCTTGTGTGTACATGTGTTCGATTATAAATTTTTTAAAAAACTCATTTTACAAATGTGGAAACTGAGGTCTAGAAATTTGTGTAAGGTCATACTACTAGATACGAGGAATTGTTGGCTCTTAGTATTTAACAAGCACAGGCCTCTATGTTCCTGGGTTGCTGTCATCTCCTCTGTGCTTGAACTAGACAGAGTATTGATCTTCACCAGGTGGCCCCACATCTAGAAGCATCGACTGTCACCATCCACAGTTGCTTTTTCCATCACTGCTACATTTGTTCCTGACTCCCCAGTTGCCATGATGGAATCCAAGAGAGGGCAGAACAACTGAACCACTATCCACTAGAAGAGCAGAGATGCTACCAGTCTTAGGCACCACAGAAACCAGTGCCGACTAGATTCTGACCATCTCTTGCTTTTGTTTCTTTGCTCTCATTGGTTATATTTTTCACTACAGATGGCTTTTATTTTTTTCAAATGGTAGAAATCTTAGTCACAAACACCTCATAAAATTCATCTTTTGGCTTTCACCAACAGAGAAGGTCTGACTCTCTTGATTGTAGCTGGAAAAAATTACACAGAGGGCTCTGATTGGCCTGACTTACACAAAAAGTAATTCCTAGACCAATCAAATGCAGCTGAGGAGTCAGATCATGTCAAAAGATGCAAGAACTGACATGTACAGGTGTGTAGTTTGTGTGCCTCATAGGGTACCCAGCTGAAGAGAGTGTGTGGATTAAAACTAAGCCCATACACTTCTCACTAAACCATGTAGCTTGGAGTAGGGATCTTCCCAGAGGAAATGATTCCCTTTGCTTCCTTCAAAAACTAAGGCTTACCAAGCTAGGCACTCACAGGCTGAGCCTTTTTTTTTTTTCCACAGGAAGGCATCATAAAGGCTAGTGGCTGCCCTGTGCAAAATATGACAGATTCCACAGGAAGGCATCATATAGGCATCATATAGTGGCTGCCCTGTGCAAAATATGACAGATTCTGAGGAAATACTGTATTTGAAGACTGAAGAAGAAAAAAGGCAAGTATTCATTTCAAAAGGGGAGATATGTAATGAAACAGAGAAGGAATTTCAGCTATTGGCAGGACTCTAAGTGTGTTTCTTAGTAATGTTGATGTGTACGCTTTAGGAAACCATTTCTATTTTATATAAAATGTTTTAATTCAAAAAATTTTTTAAAGAATTATTTTATTTTACCTTTATTTTTATTTTATTTTATTTTAATTTGACCAGAGAGGAACAGAGAGAAAGTGTGAAAGCAAGCTGCCAGGTCTGGGACTTGAATCATGGTCAGTCATATAGGAACCCAGCGCCCTTAACCACAATGCCACATGCTGGTCTCTCTATTTGATGTAAAAAAATTTAAACAGTTCCACAACAATGCCATGAAAAACTGCTAAGTAGAGTCGACGGTGTAGCAAAAACCCAAGGCCATCTCAAGGTCTAAACAGGACCTTGGAGAGCAGCTGCTACTTTCTCAGTCATGCATCCTCCCTGTGGATAATTCAGAGGCTCTCCTTCTTGTGGTGGATTTCAATTAAGCAATTTCATGCTTTTTATGTGAAAAGAACGTCTGGCATTTAATAGGATGCCTGTTAGTCTCTACTAGAAAAGTGATACTGAAAGCTGCTCTGGCTATAGCAAAATAATATTTTTAGCACCATGCTGTGGAACTGTAAAGACTTTTATTTAAAACAAAATTAAGTGATTATTCATGGGTTAGAGTAAGCTTCCATCTGAAATACAGTTAGATCACACCCACCCAGCAGGCCAGCACTTTCTGCAACACCAGGGGCTGTGTGGACCTGGTAAGACTGAGCATGTCTACAGACGGGCAGAAAAGAAGGTAGACACAGGCTTGACCAGCTGGGCTCCATTTCAGTGCAGGTGAATGCTCAAGCCTAGTTCTAAAGGCCCAAGTGTATTTATTCTGGAATAACCAGTTCCCCCTGACAATCTTCTTCCCTGAGACACAGAAAACCTCTCAAGAGTGTGAATTTCACAAACCGCATCAGGCACAGTGTAACAAGGGAAAATTCTGAACCTTCAAAGGCTGATATAACAAAATTCTAGCACTTTCGTGCTGCTAGACATCTCTCCAAATATAACAGGTTTTTGTATGTTAGATTCTCTGCAGGTGGCTTTCATTTTTTCTTCCCTCCTCATTGTTCTTTGCTTTTGTTCTCCAGTCACCCTTCTTTGAAGGGCAGGATACATATGTCTTTGAACTTGCCACCTGTATCTGCTCTTCCCTTCCACTTGCTCTTTCCTAGGGATCTGTCTTTGTTCAGTGAACTAGTCAGGACCTACAGAAATGACAACAATGGAGAATCAGAGGAGGATAAATGTAACAGACCATTCAGGGCAAGGATGGGCAATGCTCACTGTCAAGAATCCTCCTCTGTTCATTTCTCTAATTCTCTAAATTCCACTTGTATTCCACCCATCATCTACTCTCCACTTTAGTCTCCTTTTGCCTTTTTCTTCATCTTCTCTGCCTATGAGCAAACCCTCCTTACAGAACTGCCGTTATTAGTAAGGCTACTAACTTGTTTAGTATGATTTAAAATTGATTGTAGTTTACTCAATTAAAACAGCATGCTCTTCTGCAAAGGACTTAAGTTTTTTCATGGGCAATGTGTGTAAAATCAAGAGGCTGGACCTAACCATTCTGACTTTGCCTTTCCTTTTTCTACGTCTGGACAGTGTTTTTAAGAAGCAGAATCATATGCCTCACTCTTGAGTTGAGGCTTTAAGAGCTAATGCCTGCATTGCTATGTTCTCTTTCTCTCTGCCATTGCTACCGACCACCTTTTAGATGGGGCTCCCTCTCAGTATGAGACCAAGAAAAAGAATAATATTGACTTGAATTTGATGTGTAGCTAAACAAGAAGTAATCCCTTCTCATTTTATGCCACTGAGATTCTTGGGCTATTTGTTACAACAGCATCTTCACTGAATATTGCATCTTCACTCTTACAGTACAGGATCTGATGATAACAAGGTGGACAAAATGATGTGTTCCCTTGTGAAAAAGTTCCAAATGCACCATGAACCTGCAGCTTGCAGTTCACTGCGATCAGGGAAGTGGGCTAGTAACAGAGAATATCTCCGGTACTCTGTATCTTAGTTTTCCTTGTGTTTCAGATGGGAAAGAATGATATCAAATCAATTGCAAGACTGCCCCATAGTCTCTTCTTCCTGTTTTCTGTTTGACATTCATCTAAGCTGGTTGTTCCTTCTTTCTTTATTATTTTAAGTATGTTCACTTCTTTCATCGGAAAGAGAGAAATACCCTGACAGGGTCTCACTACACTGTGATCTTTCCCCGGCCTCCTAGTCAGTTAAGAAAAGAGGCACATGCAGGCACACCCTTTGTACCAGGTTAACCCAGGATCCAAACCCTGGCCTTCTATGTGACTCCATTACTGCACATCAGCACCCTATCACCTGTGTCACTTACAGACCTCTGGTAATTTCTGGAGAGGGAGACAATGTTTTTTCTTTATTGGCATGTTGGAAGCAGGGGTAGGTCTTTTTCTTATTACCTGCAACACAGCTGAAACCAAGTTGTATCTCAAATCAGACTTTTTTTTTTTTTGAGAGGTTTTTGCTATAGGGTGCGTGCACTCGCCAGACAGGCAGAGAGAGACAGAGAGACAGAAAGCGAGAAATCACTACCCAGGGGGGATGGCCACGCCGCAATCCCTTCTCCTCCATTCTCCTCTTGGGTTCTTGGGCACGCACGCACATGCGCCCGGCATGAGTTTAAGCCAATGGGTCTGGGACTCGAACCGCGGTCGACTACATGGGAGTCCAGTAACATAGCCATTATGCTAACTGCTGATCCCAAATCAGACTTTATTAAGGATTTGAAGAAAATGAAAGAGAAATACATCACTGAGAAAAGTACGATATTATAATATCAACAGTCCTGTACTAGTATTTCCTCACTCTGTCTCTTGACCAGATTGAGGCCCTAAGCCTGTTACACTTACCACCTCTTAGACTTATTCCAATACTGAACATACTCCAGAAATCTCTCCCCTAGACCTCTTGCCCCAAAGAGGAGAATGTTCTCTCTCCCAAATTGCTTATGAAATCCCTCCTTTCTTAACTTAAGCCTGATAATTTCCCAAGATAACTCAGTATGGGAGTATCTTCTCCTTTGAGGAAACTGCCCTCATCTGCATGTATCATGACTTGACCCTCTGGTTCCAATAAGGCAATCGCATGATTGTACCAGAAAGGATAAAATAGGCTCTGTTGTGGCAACAACCACTCCAACAACGCAGGGGCAATCAGTATCAGTGTTCATTTCTCACTTATGCGAAACCCAGTCTACACGGAGTAGCCCTCCCACATTATGGATTAATAGGATGCATGTGCTCACCGGAGACAGAAACAGAGACAGAGTGAGAGAGGAAAAGTGAGACATCACACCCCCTCGTCCCCTCAGGGAGCACGGCCATGCTTCAATCCCTTCTCTTCCAGTCTCCTCTTGGGATTCTGAGCATGTATACACACCAGGTTGTTGTGTTTTTCAAGCCTCCGGGTCCAGGACTCCAATTACACGGTTGGCCATGTGGGATCCAACTGCTTCAATCTCCATGCATATGCTGGCTGTAGGCCAGAAATTTTTAAAGAAAGTTGCAAGGTTGGCTCATGGTTTAGAAAAGTTTTCTTATGAGGTCAGTGTATTAATATTCAAGACAACTTTTGATAATATTTCCGTAGTGCTTATTTTTTTTAAGAACAACTTCGAAGAGATAACTCCAGATTTTTCTTCCTTCCTTGATTGTCAAAATAATTTTCCTTGATTTTCTTTTTTTCCCCTCCCTGTGATGTTTTCCCTGTTTCTGGTCAGGGTAAATCCCTCCCTTCTAGGTAATTTTGTGACTTTACCCTTCACAGATTTTTGACAAGTGTATTTACCTTACTGTATTGTGATTTGTTTCTTTATGTCTTTCCCCCTTTACTAAATGATCTTTTTCCGAAGACAGCAGCTAAGGATTATTCATGTGTCTAACACAGGTCCCTGCTACTTGGCAAGTAGAACCATGAAATGTGCATCAACTGCATGAATGTGTCCAAAATGATATTGAACCTATCACGACGTTCATGGATTGAAATATAGAAAAGACCTGAGAACTACTTACGGAGGCTCCACAAAACTCCATCAAACTACAGTAATAACCTCTTATTTACTTCGCAACCATCCCTTTTATATTTAAAATCAGAGCATTTAAAAACCTTTCTTTCTTTTCCTTAAGCACAAGATATACTACTGTATCTAAGTGAATAGTTTATAATGCTTGTCGTATGAAATAAAGGAAACTGTCAAAGTTTTTCTTGGTACAGTTTCTAAGCTCCCATGATAAATCAGCATTTAAAATTTTTCATATATGTTATTCTTTCCTGTTTTTAATTCCTATTTTATGTGAGGTAAGCACGGTAAACCTTTCTGAAGGACAGAGAGATTTTAATTCAGTTATCACAGAATAGCCTTACCACAATTTTCCATTAACAGCAATGGCATTTTGTCATTTGTCAACCCTTTGAAAATAACTTATTTTTTTCTTTCTGCAAATCAAAACAGTCTTCTTCAGGGCATACAGGATAAGTTGTAATAACACTTTTGATAACTTTTAATAACTCTCTTCTATCAATGTACATAGTGAATTTTATTAATGGAAACCACTTTACATGGACTCTGAAAATAGACAAGAAATCGATTTGTCAGCATTTTGATAACTGCAGGCTTTGATTCAACACAAGAAATAGAAGATTCAGTTTAGTAGTTTCAAAAGCAATAAATACAGATGAACTCTCTTCTTTCAGGCAAAAAGACTGGAAATTATAATACATGGACACTTCCTTTCTTTCTTTCTTTCTTTCTTTCTTTCTTTTTTAGAGGTTTTTGCTATAGGGTGCATGTGTTCGCCAGAAAGACAGAGAGAGACAGGGAGACAGAAAGCAAACAAATCACTCCCCAGGGAGGATGGCCAAGCTGCAATCTCTTCTCCTCCATTCTCCTCTCAGGATTTTGGACATGCATGCACATGTGCCCAGTGTGAGTTTAAGCCACTGGGTCCAAGACTTGAACCACAGCCAACTACATGGGAGTCCAGAGACATAACCATTACATCAACTGCTCGTCCCCACATGGACACTTATTTCTAATAGTGTCAATTCAATTTACTTTTCAGCTGCCTTATATGAGAGGTATTTATGTAAGGATTTGGTGAGAGTTTAATCACTATTTTAGCACCCCAGGTCCAGTCTCAAGCACTAACTGAAAAATCTTATCAGCAACTGAATGGTGGTAGTCCTTATTCTTTCCTTCTCTCTCTCTTTTTTTTAACCTTCAAAATTTAATTCTTTTCTTTTTAATTTTAGAGGTTTTTGTCTTAGGGCACATGTGCTCATGGTGCTGGTGCAGGGGGACAAAGACAGAGACGGTGAGAGGGAAAGTGAGAAATCACTCCCCCCGGCAGGGGGGGATGGACACACCGCAATCCCTTCTCTATTTCCCTCTAAGGATTTTGGGCATATATACACATGCGCCCAGTGTGAGTTTTAAGCTGCTGGACTAGGACTCGAACAGAGGTTGACTATGTGGGAGTCCAGCTCCTTAACCACTATGCCACCTGCTGGTTCCTATTATTATTATTTTTAAACTACTCCCTCCGTTCTCTCCCAGATACTCCCAGTCTGGGTAAATGAGAGGAACAGATGTCCTCAGATATCCTACATCAAGCTGCTGGCAGAAAGGACTACAAAGTCACCAACTGGAATGGACTAACTTCCATTACTCATAAGCTCTTCTCACTACTAAGGCCATTCCTTGGACAGTAAAGCTTTCCAATTTCTGTTGTTATTCCACTGGTAGGAGCTGCCTCTTCTTTCTCAACCCTGCCTAATAGGTTGAGAAGCTGCATAGGTGTAGGGATCCTTCTCCCAGGGTACAAGGCATGCTTCTTCAAGGAATAATGAATTAAAAGACCATATGTACTTTAGTGTTTTCTCTCTGGAAGCTTCCCAAACATACTTCAACCAACACCAAGTGTTATGTTGTTTACGGTGTTAGTCCCATAGCTGCCTCAACACTTACACTCCCCATCTTTTAGTCCCAGGCACCTTGTCCTTCCTATACCATCTTTGTTGTATCCATGTCGTACTCTGTGAATATATGCTCTGGGAGGGCAGGTATTTCATCTCATACTTCGTTGTATGCAGACAGCCAAGCAAGATGGTAGAACATACTCAATAAATGTCATTGAATGAATGCTTGCATCATTGAAAATTGCAGATAGCAAGATCAGAGAAATATTATCTTGGGTACTTTTTAATATAACTACATTTATTGTTTTGTTTGTTTGTTATGTGTGTGTGGTTTTTTAAAAATCTGCTTTCTAATGGGATTTTATTTTGCCTTTAAAATCAGCTCTGGGAACCAGCAGTTAGCATAATGGCTATGTCGCTGGACTCCCATGTAGTCGACCGCGGTTTGCATCCCGGACCCGGTGGCTTAAAACTCACGCCGGGCACGTGTGCGTGCGTGCCCAAGATCTCGAGAGGAGAATGGAGGAGAAGGGATTGAGGCATGACCATCCCCCAGGGGGGGTGATTTCTCGCTTTCTGTCTCTCTGTCTCTCTCTGTCTGTCTGGCGAGCGCACGCGCCCTATAGTGAAAAAACCTCTCCCCCCTCCCAAAAAAAAAATCAGCTCTGTGGGCCACTGAGTCACATGGTGGTTGACTTACTGAGCTTCCACATGGCTGACCACAGTTTGAGTCCTGGACCTGGTAGCTTGAAAATCACGCCAGGCATGTGTACATGTGTACCCAAAATCCCAGGAGGAGAATGGAGGAGAAGGTTTGCAGTGTGGCCATCCCCTGGGAGGTGATTTCCCTCTCGTCTCTGTGTCTCTCTGGAGAGCAAATGAACCATAAGGCAAAAAACTGAAGAAAAAAATTAGCTCTGATATAAAGAGTAGGACCACTCTCAAAGATAACACTTTATAATTAAGACCAGTTAGGTGCTAGCAAATATTTATCAGCATAGCTGATTTTAAACCATTAGCATATTGTCACTGAGTTCAGCAAGAGATGTCTAGGAGAATACCACCCTACAGTAATTCCATCGTACAGCTGCAACAAAAGAAAATACTGCAAGAGCATATGTGTAAAAAAATAAAATGTGATGAAACAATGTATGCCCTCTTCTCAGTCTTCTGGATTGAACAAACTGTTAATATTCCACTTCATATCAGAATTGTCTCCATGTTCAGATGAAAGGTGATGATTTACCACACTACCCTACACTTTCTGCCCCTACCATACCACGCCAAATTGGCTCTTCTTTTTCAACCACTTTGGAGTATTTCTATGGGACCTTGATTTTCGTGGCTATCTTATGAGTATATTAGATATTTTCATTGTTCTTTTTTGTATGTCCACTTTTGACTGCCTACTCCTGGTGGGTAGTACTCAGGAATCAAACCTAATTAATTTTCTTTGCCTCTCACTCAGTTGACTCATGCCCAACTTTATAAATGGCTATGTATATCTTTAGGAATGGTGATACTCATTGTTCTAGCCCACTTTGTTGCTAATTACTGAAAATACCTGAGTCTGGGTAATTTAAGAGAATGAAGATTCATTCAGCTAGTGATTCAGAAGTCCAGGATGCAGGGTCCAACAGCTGGTAAGGATTTTCCAATTGGTGGAGTCCCAAGGCCATGTCCCAAGGGAATCATATTGTGAGAGAACATGTATGCATTTCTGTGTGTTTATCTGTGTGTCATTTTTCTGGTCTTGCTCCCTGTACTTATCAATCCAAGGACAAGATTCGATTGACCAAGTGCCCATCTTAAGGGCCCCACCTGAACTTCTTAATCATCTCAAAGACCTCACCTAGTTTTTCCTGAATTGCTTTATAGCCAAATCATTTATGATGAACTAATTGACTGGTGTAGAATCACGCACGTGAGCAGCAATACATGAAGTGATTATTTTAGAACATGATTTCTTTAAAAGTAAGTGATGGTGATGGTAATAATGCTTTCCAACTTCTGGTATTGCCTCTGTGTCTTTGCATATTCTTCGTGCACAATAACCTATACAGAAATTGTACCGAGAGACACACTCAAGAATCCAGTTATCATGTCTTTGCTTATACTTCATATAAGGTATGGATTCATGCATAAACAAATTCTAGCTATTTTGTGCATTAGGAGTAATGAAATAGTATCTCAAATGCTTTATCCTTGAAAACAGAAACGGCCATTAGACTTTATTTCTAAATGATTAATTCATCACCATGATCATCATCATCTGGACTACAGATGGCAGACATAATTTTTAAGAGTCTATTTGTAAGCAAACAGCATTTTCTTGAACAGCTCTGTGGAGAGAGCATACAGAATTTACATTCCTCTCAGCTCTTCTCTCATTTTGCCCAAGTTCACAAGCATATTTGGGATAAGACTATCATTCTAAGGCAAAAGTGTTCTCTCAAATTTGGTTAAGAAGAAAAACTAAACCAGGAGAGAGAAAAATCCCTTTCAAAGAGATTCTTTTGGTTGGGTTGACTTTTTTTTTTTTTAATTTACATACAGTTTACTCAGTCTTCTTATAAGGGTACATTTACCATTTCCATTTCTATTTCTTCTGTTCATAAATACCTGACCAAACATAGTTCACTTAATTAACAGCTCTCTAAATAGAGGATCTTAGGGGATGAGACACTGGCATCAACTTTGCCTGAGTTGCTTGGCGAAGCTCCAGAAGTGTCTAATCACATGCTTGAATTGAAGAAATGGAACAGATCCAAAGGCAAATGGTGGGAGCAGAAACTGAGGCCACTGGGCATAGGAGAGAGAGGGGATGGCCAGACAATGAGCCTCCTCCTGCCTCCACATTCAAAAGGGCTGGTTTAGACACAATATTTATGGTCTTCAGTGATGTTCACGGATTCAAGGAGCTCAAAATTCAGAGTAGGTACAATCAGCAAAGCTATTTTGCTGGAATTTTTGAAAACAATGATTTCAGCCAGTTGACATAAAAGTGTGTATCCTTTGATTATCTGAAGTGTGAAATATAGACATTTGAAAAGAATATACAAGAAAAAGAGCAAGAAAACAGGTAAAATGAAGATAATGGAAATAAGAAATTAACAATTTATACACATCTACAGTGTGAGCACTGTAGTTACATTTCTGAGGTTTTTGCTAACAATGCTGATTTCTGGGCTACAAGACAACTGTGACAAAAGTTATTGGGGGATCCTATTAAGTTAAATGCTATGTACTTTTAGAAAGTAATTACATATTTCATACAACTGAGATTAAAGTGGGCCAGCTACATTGGGAGCTCATGTCGTTTATGACAATAGATTACAGATTTTGATCAGCCTCTTATGTTCTTTTCTGTATTTATTTACTCCCAGGTTGATCTGATACTTGACCAACAAGGATCAACTGGAGGGAAATAACTGGTTTTTCAGAAAAGTCATGACATATTTTCAATGTTTTTCTATGCAAAAATGCATCATGCTATTTTCCAAAGACCCAATAGACTACATTTTAAAAGATAGATTATAAATTAGTGCAGCTACTGTGAAGAATATAGAGGTTCCTCAAAAACCTACAAGTAGAACTGCCATATGATCCAGCAATTCCACTCCTGAGTATCTACCGAGAGGATAGAAAAACACTCAATCAGAAAAACACATGCACATTCATGTTTATTGAAGCATTATTCACAAGTCCTAAGACATGGAACCAACCTAAATGTCCAAGAAGAGAAAAATGAATTTAAAAAGTGTGGCACATATACACAATGGAATACTACTCAGTCATAAAAACAATGAGATCCTGGCATTTGATAGAAAGTGGATGAATATGGAAGATTTAATACTGAGTGAAATAAGCCAGACTATGAAAGAGAAGATTGCATGTCCCCACTTAATATATACTGAATGTCTGCACTGTATAACAGAAACTTAAAGAGTGGAAGGGAAGAAAACATGGAGAGCAACTGTGGACACTAGAGACAGTGTGGGAGGAGAGCGGGTAACTGGGGATGGGAGAGAGGAAATCAGGAGGAAAAAAAAGGGCAGAAAACCACTCAACAGACACAAAGTGTAAAATTATGTGTTAAATATGATGTGTATGGTACCAGTTTTTTTATTTGGCCTACTAGTTGTTTTTCTTTTTATATTAATTCAATATTTTAGAATTAGAAGATTACACATGCACAAAAATCTATATTTCTATATTCTCTTTAAAAATAAGAAGATCTGGGCCAGTAAAAATTGTAGGGCTACCACCCACTGGATGTCAATAGTGACTTTTCAATGGGACTTGAATGCTCCAATTCATGACAGCTCCCCAGTCCCACGATGAATGTCTGGTGCAGTGATACCCAACAGTGGCATTCATGTGTCCCACCCGCCTGCCAAAGAGGAGTTTGAGATGACTGTCTTCAAATTCCCCATAGGAATTCTTTTAGATCCTCCATGAAAAGCTGTGTGACTTTGGTCAAATCATCCTCTCTATGCCTCTTTTTTTCACATCTAAATTGGGGATGGTAATAGTACCTCTGCCTCATCACCTTGATGTGAAGATTGAACAACTCTGGGAAAGTGTTTGTTAAATAATAACAGCTCTAAATGTATGAACTATTGTTACTAACTTATTATTAGATCATTATAAATTGTTAAACTCTAGATCTACTTATTAAATCATATGATAATTAAATTATTAATTCTATCTGATACGTCTTCATCATATATTATCAGCAATAGGTCCAGCATAATTAATAAACTCTACTGTGATGTAACTTCCTGACCATTGTCACAACAGATTTCCTGAAAAACTAATTAAACTTCAGAGCCTCTCACTTTTATAGGCCATTTCCAAGAGCCCAAAAAGACCCTAGGAAGGTGCTCAATCATATATTTTTGTAAAATTTGCCAAAGTAAATATGTTTATCTGTTGAGATAATTCGTCTCTCTCCACTTCAATTTTTCCTTTGTCATAGTTGCCCTTGGGTGTCAGGGCATTTAGACTAGCATGGATTTGGGTAGATACCAGCAAAGGGATCTGAGCTAGGGGAACACTTGATTTTGTATTACTGGGCTCATGGTCACTGCTGATATCGTTATTGATTGCTAAATGTTCAGGTATAGGAATGCCTTCCAGGAACACCACTATTGTCCATGGTGCTGACTCACCCCCAAGAAGCACAAAGCATAGGGCCTGCGATTACCCTGCAATGTGAACCCGGAAGATCTACCCAACCCTGGAAGTGTGAGGGCTGAACAGGAGAAACAGAGCTTGAGACGTATGGACCCCAAGCTAGTCTGCTGAAATTTCTTCCAATTACCAGACATGCAAAATTGTTACTGGAAGATTCGGTGGTCTGCAACACCTAGTAAAGAGAAACGTCCTAACAGGGATAAACTAAATAATAGGGAATATCTGATTTTAAGTACTATCTCTATAGCTTTTCTTTATTGATGGGCATGATAGAAGAGAAAATTTGTAAGAATTCTTGTGTTTACAGAGCAAAACTATAGCCGTACCACAAGTATACACTGCATGTGTGAACTTGCATGTTGTACGCGTACCAATGCGTGGGATTAGACATTCAGCTATCTGATATCAGCCTACCTGCTCCACCTTGTTCCAGAGGAAACAACACAGTATTGACACCGATATAGCAAAACTGACTGATACAGATAAACTGCACTCGAAGTGCTCCCAAATGCAGTAAAATAGACTGAAGAACAAAGTCTCCTCACAGTACAACTTCCCACATTTATGCATTCAGAAGTCAACGTAGTATCACAGGAGTAATTTTATTGCTAATTTATACAGCTCTATATAATGTAAAAACAATTTTTAAAAATCCATTTGAATTGCACTTCTTTGTACCTTAAATCCAGATGACTTGTCACTGTTTTCTAATTATCAAATATGTCAAAGTTTAAATAAAGTGGGAAAAAGAATCAAGTGAAAGCCAATACCTTTTTCTGGAAGAAAGATTTGCAGCAGTTACAAAATGTCAAAATTCTCTCTCTCTTTTTTTTTTTTTTTTTGGAGAGGTTTTTGCTATAGGGTGTGTGCGCTCGCCAGACAGACAGAGAGAGACATAGAGACAGAAAGCGAGAAATCACCCCCCAGGGGGGATGGCCACGCCACAATCCCTTCTCCTCCATTCTCCTCTCGGGATCTTGGGCACGCACGCACACACGCCCGGTGTGAGTTTTAAGCCACCAGGTCCGGGACATGAGCTGTGGTCGACTACGTGGGAGTCCAGCGACATAGCCATTACACTAACTGCTGGTTCCCCAAATGTCAAAATTCTCTTACTGTATGACAGGGAAACTGAAATCTCTTGTGGACAAAATCACAAAGAAAAAGGATCCAAATATGCCCCTCCCTCCAAAAGGAGATAAAAATGATAACTGAGGAAATTAGTGTGTCCAAGAGAATGAGAACATTTTCAAGAGAAAAGAGAAAAAGATGAAGGAAAAGGAAAGTAAGAAGAAATTGTAAGTTCAGCAAACACTCCAGATGGCTAACAGCAGCTCCATTTTAATAAATTGATTTTGTTAAGTACCACGTTTTCTTTCATTATGTTCAGTTACAAAAAGCAATTATTTTTTTCAACAGTGTTAAAGGCAGTTTTTTTCCCCCAAAATGTGCTGATACTAATATGTATGAAGAACTAAACAGAATGTAAAATAAACAGAAAGATAAATGGCAGATATTATGAAAGAAAAAAATTGTAAATGGTTAATTATTTCAAGATCCTGGCTAGCCTGGGCCAATGCCGAAGGTTGCATGAATTATTTGTAAACTGTTTTCAAGAAGACAGACACAATTTACATACGATGTA
Source organism: Tupaia belangeri chinensis (assembly GCF_000334495.1). Lineage (NCBI taxonomy): Eukaryota > Metazoa > Chordata > Mammalia > Scandentia > Tupaiidae > Tupaia > Tupaia belangeri. Next base: position 3,123,850 of record NW_006159559.1, on the reverse strand, counting down.
TTCAGGTTGAGTGACTATACTGGGACTTCTTCTGTGTTATCAGCAAATCAAAGCACGCTGGAGCAGTGTCTTAAAGGGAAAAGAAAATTCAGTATCATCTCTGGAGTGCTAAAAGATATTGATAGTTGTAGTTGCTATTTATTTATCTATTTTTTACTTTGTTATAGATCAGGTATGCTTGCCAGAGACAGAGAAAGAAAGAGACAGACAGAAAGAGGGCAAGTGAGAAATCACTACCCAGAGGGCATGGCCATGCCTCAATCCTTTCTCCTCCACTCTCCTCTCAGGATTTTGGGCACACATACACATGTGCCCAGTGTGATTTTCCAGCCACTGAGTCTGGGTTCAGCCACCTTAATATCCATGCCACCTACTGGCTCTATACTTGCTAATTTTAAGTGAGAGAATTTGACTCGTTAGAGTCATGATGAAAGGTGAGGTTTCTTGTTTGTTTTAAATAGCATTTTATGGGGAGGGAGGAAAGGAACAGAGGAAAAAAAACAATGCATTGAATTGACAAGAAAAACAAAAGGTTGTTTGCTGCTGACAAAAATACATAGGATTTTTCTTTCTTTCTTTCTTTTTTCTTTTTCTTTTTTTTTTTTTTTGAGAGGTTTTCCCTACGGGGCGTGTGCACTTGCCAGACAGACAGAGAGAGACATAGAGACAGAAAGCGAGAAATCACCCCCCAGGGGGGATGGTCATGCTGCAATCCCTTCTCCTCCATTCTCCTCCTGGGATCTTGGGCACGCACACACATGAGCCCGGCGTGAGTTTTAAGCCACTGGGTCCGGGATGAGAACCACGGTCAAGTAAGTGGGAGTCCAGCGACATAGCCATTATGTTAACTGCTGGTTCCCTATATAGGATTTTTTACGAAGATTGATTGGTGTGTGTTTACCAAATAATTTTAGATATGGTAAGACATGAAGATTCTAGAAAAGAGTACCAAGTGTCTGCCTTAAGCTGTGCAGCAAGCATATTTTTCATTTATTCATTTTAAACCCTTTTTTTTTGGAGAAATTGATGGGTGCTGAGGGAAATGAAGGGGGAAGGTGATAGAAAGGCAAACTAAAGTATCCGGGTCACCCCTTGACATTTGCCTCTGCTCTTTACAGAGAAAAGATCATTTCAATCTTACAAAATTTATGAGTTATCTAATTATTGAGTTAAATCTGTTGTTTTACAAAGACATGGAAAAAATGTGAACATGGTGTTTTTGCCATAGAATGTGTGTACTCACTGGTGAGAGACAGAGAGTCAGAGAGACAGAGAGAGGTAAAGTGAAAAATCATTCCAACAGTCACCCACGCCAGCGTGGGGGATGGCCATGCTTGCAATCCATTTTCCTCCATTCTTCTCTAGGGATTTTGGCATGCATGTGCCTGACATGATTTTTAAGCTAACAGGTCTGGGACTGGAACCACAGTAAGCCATGTGGGAGTCCAGTGCCTTAACCGCCATACTACCAGCTAGCCTACAAATGTGACTTTTTAAATTCACATAGTTTACAAAAAGTAATCGAGGGCTGGTCTCATAGCCTAGTTGTTAGGGAACTAGATCTCACACGGCTGACTGAGTTTAAATTCTGGCCCTGGTGACTTGAAAAACACACTGGGTGCATGTATATGCATGCTGAGAATCCCAGCAGGATGGAGAAATGGAGGAAAAGGGATTGTGGAGTAACCCCTCTCCACTGCAGGGTGCTTTCTCCCTCTCTTTGACTCCTGTCTCTCTTTGACAAGAGTGCATGTGCCCCCTGGCAATTATAAAATAATAATTGAAAGAGCAGTAGATGGCATAATGGTTATGTCACTGGACTCCCATGTAGTCAACAGTGGTTCAAGTGCCGGGCCTGGTGGCTTAAAATTCGCACAGGGCATGTGTGCATGGGTGCCCAAAATCTTGAGAGGAGAATGAAGGAGAAAGGATTGGGGTGTGGCCAACCCCTCTGGAAGTGATTTCTCTCTTTCTCTATGTCTTTCTTTATCCCTCCAGCGAGCACCTGTGCTCTATAGCAAAAATCTCCTTAATAATAATAATAATAAATAATGGGCAAAGATGTTGAAAATGGAGTGGTAAACTAAACATATATATCACTCCATTCATGTAGATCATGCGCTGCCTGTGACACCATATACCGCTTTACTAATGTAGTGCATTCTACACTGGGTGTGCACAATTGTTACCAAAAATATTATGAATAGTTTAAAGTATTTTTTCCAAATGGAAAATCATGTATTTGTGCATTTCTTTAACTAATAAAATATGTTCTGGGTAATCATAACCTGCTATCAGAAAATATTTGCCATCAGTCGTGTGACAACATAGCAGTTGTGAGAGATGAAAACCAAGCTGCGTGAACTCTTTAAAACATGGATAGGTGACATGTGTTGCTTTCTCTTCATTTTCTCAGATTAAAAGCTGTCTCTAAGGACCAAAACTTATTAATGACTTAGTTATTTTGCAAGCTTTTTTTTTTTAATGTTTTATTTTTAAAAAACGGTTTTAGGTTCACAGCAAAATCGAGAGGAAGATACAGGATTGTCAATATACTCCCTGCCCCTACACATGGTAGCCCTCGTTATCAACATCTCCCCTAAGAGAGGCACGTTTCATACAAATGATGAACCCGCTTTGACATCCCATTGTCACCAAAAGTCCATAGCTGACATTGCAGTTCACTCTTGGTGTTACATCCTCCGTGGGTTTAGACACATTTATAACACGTAGCTGCCATGTAGCACCGTACAGAATAGTTTCCCGGCCTTAAGAATCCTCTGTGTTATGCTTGTTTATTCTTTCCTCCCTTCAACCTCTAGCAATCACCAATCTTTTCTGCGTCGCATAGCTTTTCTTTTTCATGATGTCGTATAGTCAGAATCATACAGTAGGTAGCCTTTTCGTATTGGCTTCTTTTACTCTGTAATATATATTTAAATTCCCTCCATGTCTTTTAATGGCTTAATAGCTTATTTCTGCTTATTACTGAAACTAGCCCATTGTCTGGCATACCAGTTTATCCGTTCAGCTACTGATGAACATCTTGGTTACTTCCAAGGATTGGCATTTATGAATAAGGTTTCTGTAAACATCCGAGTTCAGGTTTTTGTGTCAATATAAGTTTTCATCTTCTTTAGGTTAATACAAAGAACATGATTGCTGGTAGTATGGTAAGAGTATTGTTTAGTTTTATAAGAAACTGACAAGTTGACCTTCAGAGTGGCTATTTCATTTTGCATTCTCACTAAGAATAAATGAGAGTTCCTGCTGTTTTACATCCTTGCTAGCATTTGGTACTGTCAATGTTCTAGAGTCTAGCCATTCTAATACGTGTGTGGTGGTATTTCTTCATTATTTTCATTTGCGTTTTGGTGATGACGTAAGATGTGATGCATTTTTCATGTATTTATTTGCCATCTGTACATTTCCTCAGTGAGTTGTCTGTTAAGGTTTTGAGCCTAGTTTTTCTTCTTGAAAATCAAGTTGTTTGGGGCCAGCAGGTAGCATATGGCTAAGGTGCTGAACTCTCATGTGGTCCACCATGGGTCAGGTTCTGGACCTGGTGGCTAGAAACTCACACTGGACACGTGTGAATGCATGCCCGAAATCCTGAGAGGAGAATGGAGGATAAAGGATTTCAGTGTGGCCATCCCCCCGGGAGGTGATATCTTGCTTCCTGTCTCTCTCTGTTTTGGGAGTACACCTGCCCTACTCTATAGCAAAAAAAAAAAAAAAAAATCTCTTAAAAAAAAGAAAAAAAAATGAGTTGTTCTTTTTTTTTTTTTTTGAGGGATTTTTGCTATAGCGTGGGTGCACTTGCTGGGGAGAACGGGAGAAAAA